>NC_053118.1:15269436-15614436 GCF_010015445.1 Perca fluviatilis
CAAAAGTCACTCAGGTGGTGGACATAGTTCTTTTTTATTTAACAACCTGTCTTCCACATTTTAAATTTCCTGTCACCTATTTTTACACATTTACATTCTTGATACCTGCCCTCTGCAGAAAAAGAAGTACATCACCAATGTGTTTATTATTGATGAGCATAAAAATGGTTAGTAAGCTCAGCTACATCCACCCAAACTGTCACCTACAAAACCTAAAATGAAGAGATCATGTACTCTGATAACATATAGAGTTTGAATCTTTATTGTTATTAAAAGAAACAGAAATATCCACAGTAAATGTTGGAGGGTAGACACCTCACTCATGTCACTCAAGCTAGAAAAAAAAATGGCAGCATAACTGACAGCACAAACACATCAGGTATTCTATTAATTGAAAATTCTAAACAAAACAAAATACACAGAAAAGTAAAAAGTAAAGTTGACTGTTTCAAAACAGAAATGAGAGCAGTGCTTTACAAATCATATCCAAGATTAGGGTTTATGATGTTTTTTTGTTTTTTTTTCTCAAGAAGATGCATGTATGAATATGTAAACAAACACAAATGTCCTGTTTTGCAGCAAATGACCGGAGCTATAATCGTTGTCATATTTTTTTTTCTTCTAAAAGGTATACAATTTTCTTAACTTTTAATGAAAATATCACCTACATAATGCCACTCAAAATAGCCCGTTGTACTTTACCAAGAATGTTGACGTTATTTATGGTTGTTAAAACTATAAAATGTGAATATGGGGGGTCATGGCAATGTGGTCTTATAATTTAGCCTAATTCAGTTGAATTGAAACTGATATATTTGAACCTGGGCCTCTAGGAACTGGGCCAACACATAGACCTGAGCGACTCCAATAGAAGTCAAAGAGAGTGAACCTGCGTTACAATAACAGCGGTTATGTTGACAGTTGGCTACCAGCGCAGAGGTCAAGGGTGTCTCTGTGAACTAATAACTGTGGTGAAAGATACTCCTTTCCTGCCTCTGGGAGTGCCAAAGTTGAGGAAAGGTTAAGAATCCGCAGAATGTACCTTTTGTGCTTTTCTTGCAGATTACCAAAATTAAGTGTTTAAAACCAAAACTCCTTTTTCCCCCCTGAAAAGAGGAGATTAGATGGATATCAATGACATGAATGGACCATCGCATTTGTCAGACCTATTCCCTTTAACATCGCACACAAACATGCACACTCACTGACACTCACTGACACTCACGCATGGTTCCAAACGTACTCCCTGAACTGCGTCAGAGCAACTGGACTATTTAGCTGTGGGTTAGAGTCAGAGGACCACTGGTGTTACTGTGAGACATTTGATACCCAGACAACTGCACCACACCTATAGGTAAGGGAACTAGGAATTTCCTGGATAATGAAAGAGGTCTATTCTGGGTCTTAGAAGGTCAAGACGTTATGCACTTGACAGCTAAACACTCGGAGGGGTGGTGTTCCCCAGTTTTAAAGTGACAAAGAGCTTCTGAGCTCAAATTGCTACTAAGTTTAAAGTTACTTTGCAGCAGTTGGATGCGGTACCGTTTGCTTCGCATGCTTAGTCCTGCAACAGGTACAGGGTAATAAATATGTTGACCTCAGATGACACCAGTAGTGGAAGAAGTATTCAGATCCTTTACTGTAACAGTACTAATACCACACTGTAAAAATACTCTGCTACAAGTAAAAGTCATGCATTGAAAATGTTACTTAACCCGTGCAACTTTGCTTTTCTGTGTACGTTTTTTTAAAAACTTTTCTCAGTGTTTTCGTCGTCTATTTTGACACTTTTGTCGCTTTTCCCGATGTTTTGGAAAATGTTTTGACATTTTAGTCACTTTTTCCCAAGTTTTTTGTCACTTTTTCTGATGTTTTTGTCGATTTTTTTCGGCACTTTTTCTGACGTTCTTTTATCAATCTTTTTTCAAATGCTATACAATTGACTAAAACACCCAAATTCAATGAAAGTAGTGAGCTGATCATTTCATTTACTTGTGAAGAGCGTTGTATATGGAACCATCCACGTTATTTCTTTTGACAATTTGGTTAAAAGAAACCCACATATCTGATATAGGAACTTTTTGAAAACGGCTCAAATTTGACCCGAGGACAACAGGAGGGTTAAGTAAAAGTATGTAAATATCATCAGGACAATGTAGTTAAAGTATTCAATGCAGAAACATCCTCACATTTTAGAAAACAGTTCTGTCTTGTTTATTTGGCTAACTATTTCAGCTGGACTTGTAGGCCGTTATATTGTTGGGTAATTTCATTTCTAATAAAACATAGTGTTTTATAAACTGCATGTGTTATGTGTGCAGGAATCTTAATTTGTAAAATAACTAGTTAACTAAAGCTATCAGATTAATGTAGTGGAGTAAAAAAGTACAATATTTCTATCTGAGATGTAGCGGAGTAGAAGTAGAAATTGGCATTAAAAGAAAAGACTCAAGTAAAGTACAAGTACCTCAAGTTTGTACTTAAGTACAGTACTTGAGTAAAAAATGATACAATACTAGAATGTCGGGGCGTCAGTCTGCTTGGGCCCATAGAGGATCTTAAAGCACTGAAGGCTTCAAATGGACATTCATTCAAATTGATGTACTTTTCTTTTATGTATATGTCTATGCGCTGATCAGCCTTAGATTTGTTGTAGGTATTTAAAAGGAAAGAACATCTCAAGGATTGCATTTGCCTAAAATTAGTTAATTAGTTAAAAGCAAGTCCTTAAGGTTAGGACTTTCTACATGATTGCCTTCCAGATTTTGATCAAATAAACATATTTACTTTGTTGTTTTTTGATCCCTCTTATCATACAAATGGGTTTATGTACTACTAATTTCTTTAGCCAATTATGTTTTTACAAGTAACATACTTTGATATTGACAGTGGGGTTTGCAATATAATTATATAAAGTGTTTGGGTTAAAGTTTGGGTAAGGTCGTGGTTTCAGTTAAATGTTAATAAAGAGAACATGCCCTGTCTTGTGCTTCAAGTCATTGTTGTCTTTTTAATTATCAGACCGAGACCAAAATATTTCCCTTATCTTAACCAAGTGTCGTGAGTGCCAAAACATAACCATACAAAAGTTGAATCATGCTTTAGTGTGTGTGAGCAGGTTTTGTAGAACAAAAACAAATAAAACACATCGTCAGTAGACGTTTTGCAGATATGTGCAGTATCAGCATTTTGGGAATTCGTCGTCACTATGTTGATAAAAATGGCAAAATCTGGGATTCATTACATTTTGCTCAAAACATATTTTCTGTTGCAAATTAGTAGTGGCTTAATGTTATTTCAAGGAGAAAGCATTGGAAAAGGTCCAAATAGGTGCATTTAGCTTAAGTCCCACTCAGCAGAGTATATTTTCCGGCACTGTAGTTCAATAATGATAGGCTACTGCAGTAAGAACACCACCACCACTGCTGGTGAATGTGTAATAATAAATATAAAAAAAACATGACCAAACCCTAAGCTCAGGAGGTGTTACCTCATCATGATTAAGTATTATCATGATATAGCTCATCCAAATAAGTATCGCTCGCTGCCACGTTGATGCAAAGTTATAGAGAAAGCACAGTTCTAAATTATTGTTGACAAATTTCCCATAACTCATTCTGGCTTCTAACTGCATACCATACACAAGACAACAGCCAAGGATCTGACTTTTTTCCTCCCCAAGGGCATTCTCAGGGGTGGGTAATGAACGGGTGGGCCCAGATTTTGATGTGGTTAGGGGCCAAGGGGAGAGAAATGTGAGAAGGGGTGTTAAT
Source organism: Perca fluviatilis (assembly GCF_010015445.1). NCBI lineage: Eukaryota > Metazoa > Chordata > Actinopteri > Perciformes > Percidae > Perca > Perca fluviatilis. The sequence continues at coordinate 15,273,210 of NC_053118.1, forward strand.
TGTTTTGGCTCTTTGCTGGGGAAACATATCAACATTAGATCTAATGGAGGTTAAAGACTCTCATTGCCATAGGGGCTGGAGCTAATGAATAGCTATAGCTAGCCAAGGAGAGAGAGAGAGAGAGAGAGAGAGAGAGAGAGAGAGAGAGAGAGAGAGAGAGAGAGGGCGACAAAGAGGAAGTATAGCATTTACTGGCCTTTAAAAGGTTTTAACTGCATTGACCGAAGTGTTTCATTGCAGTGTTGACCCAAGAGGATTAACATTAAGAACTCATAAAGTGTTTTTATGTGAAATTTATTTTTCAAATGGGACGTTTAACATTGTAAGCACAGCTATTTGCAACTGCAGTGAGCAACCTCAAGGAGAACTTCAAGCTTTGAGTTTAGAGAAGAGAAGATTTCCCATTCTCCTAATTTAAAGTAGCTCCGCCATTTTAATTTACCTTCATTGACTATGAAAACGTTCTAATTTAAAACCTGTTGCATATAGATTTACAAATACTGTACAATTCAGCAGCTAAGACTGCAGAAGATAATTAACCATTCTGGCAATTCACAAACTAATTCCATTACCGGTACTTGGTATTTAAACTTCGCCATGAATAATCGACTGAATTATTATGAGCATTGAGCCAACAGGCTGCAAGCCCCAGACTCCCAGTATGTACTGTATGTGCACATCTGCACAATTTAGTTGCAGATATATGCAAAGTACAGTAAATGTGTGAAAGACTTTGGACAAAAAAAAAACAGCAATATCAAAGTCTTCTTTTTGTCCCACGTCTAATTTTATGCTAAATCGGAATGAGGGAGACTCAAACATTGGTTTGAAACACTAGCTCAGAAATATTCATAAGAGTTAGTCTCCCCATTTCAGATGTTTATTTGCTGCCTCAGAAACGGGAGCATGCAAATCTGCTTTCAGATGATACAATTCCCACGTTTATTTGTTAATTGAATTTTAAGGAGCGGCCTTCTTGGGGAAGAAGATTTTTGTATACTGAAGTATTCTTTTGAAATCGCACCCTTTGATATTGGTGTAAGGGATAGACTTATAGATAAAATGATCAACAGAAAGCATGACGAATGGAATTTTAATGAGGCTGCTTCATTTATCTGTTATGATGTTGTGCTGCTATTTGCTTTGGTGTGTCTTTGTACTAACTATTGATAGTAGTTGAAACCTTCTGTCTTTATGTTACTGGACATCCTCCCCAGGATGCCTCGGCCTCTCACTCTTAACAGCACTGCTATCACCTTGATCACTGATAAGACTGGCTCTGTTTCAGTTGCTTTGGGGTTTCACTTCCTGGAGTGGTTTATTGGTTATAACACACAAGCCCGAAAAAAACACTGGAGAGGAAAAAAACAAGTCTGACTTTTCAGATATTAGAATATTAGGTATGAATGCTATTCCTTTTCAGTCCTTTTATGAACAAATATAGAACATGTGCATGTTTAGCGTTACTTCAGTGGACAGCTAACTTTCACCTAACCAATTTATGTCACAGGATATTGTTCTTGACAGCTGTGGGACCACAGACTACTATTTGAATTCTAATTATTGATGTCATCATGGCTCCTGAGTGGGGTAACCATTGGTCCCACCCTCTAGCCTTGGGTGTTATTGGGTCACAGATGAAAACAGCAGTCTGTCAAAATCACTTATGCAGTAATGAGTTATAGACACTGTGAGCTGGGAAAGGTGAAAGGGGAGGGGCTTGTTAGAGGACAAACACCCTAAAAAATAAACAGGGTTCCAAAAGGGTTTACAGGCTATTGATGTGTCAGATTAGTTCTTTGTGCCACAGATTAGATCTTCCCATTGCAGCTGAGCAGGGACAACCTAAATGGAATCTTCTTTTTCTCTGTTTAGACAACCATGACAAGCCTCAATATGAGCTAAAAAAAGAATCCGGTTCAGTGCCCCAGAGTATCCAACCTTGGATATGTCATTTGGTGATGCTTAAGACGTAGTTTGGATCATTGTTTTGTGGCTCAGATAAGTTCGTGAGGAGAAACAATGAACAGGAGCTATACACAGACACATTGACAACAATGTATGTATTTGTCTACCCTTTTATAATCATTTTAATTCTTATTGAGAGCTAAACACATGAGCTAAATGACAGTTCAGTCATAGTCATAATACCAATATGTTCACAACCCGATGTGTATTTAGCACCAAACTGTTGTATTCTGTGTCTGGTTACATTTAGCCCAGAATCTCAAAATGAAATAATGACATTGCCTTGAACTGCACATTCTTTGTTCACTACAAGTGACATGATTCAGATCATGCTTACAGTATATTTCGTGGAAATCAGAAGCAATAGTTGATATTACACTTTGCGTGCAGGCACTTTCTTTCTTACAATGGCTCATGGTTTGGCTGTCTTTGCTGTAATTCAGATTTCAGTGGAAAACAAATAACAACCAAGCAATAAATACAGTGCTGTGAGTTGTTATGGTTTCCTTGATACCGTAACCTCTTTTAATAATCAAATACATAATTTTCGGCACATTCAAAACATAAGATGACAGAGCACGCTGTGCTGTGATTGTGATTTTTCATCTCATTGTTGTTCGTGTACAGAGTCACCAGTCATACCGTTAATGTGGATATGACATGATATACCATCAATCAGAATAGTTAATAAAACTTACTTGCAGCTCATGTGTCACAGCATATTTTCCCCTCTGCTTACCATACCAACCTTACCCAACACAGATATTTCATATTCAGCTGGGAGAGCGCATCAAAACTCTCAAACATTTGTGTGTAAGTGGAACATTTTGTTTTCTCAAAACTTACTGGGCTCCTGCTAAAATAGATGACATGTAGAATCTGATGTGAAGTGTGTTGGGCAGTCATTCAAATGTTACCTTTATTTCAATTTTCTATTAGGTAATGTGCTTGCAAGATATTTGATTGGATTGGATTGCAGGCTTTAGACTGCATTTACTGTGGAAAAGTTCACCTATACAAGGGCAAATCAAAAAGCCCTTAAAGGAACAAGGGTGCACTCTTCTATTCCAAGTTCGGTGATGGTGTTACTGGGGGTGGGTGGCAGGTTGCAGCACAGCTTTTTACATCACGCCCATGTTGAAGCATCATTGATCCCAGCTGAAAAAGAAACCAATCTGGACAATGAAGTTCAATAACAACTGTCTCTCATCTCAAAAGGGGCCAGCTGATCTGGCGCAGTGTAATGCTGTAGCATTAGTGGCACTCAGCTGTTTCTGCCAAACACTGGCCCACACCATGAAATCTCTTGTTAAGAAGAGAGAAATAGTGTTCGGCTTGTAATTGAACCATTTTATACCCCCCCTCCTCCTCCCTGCCCCTCTATCATTCTTGTTACCCCCTTTTCCACCTTATTTCCTTCTGTCCCATCCTGCTCGTCCCCATTTGTTCTCCGCTCAGCCCGTCTTAACACACACACACACACACACACACACACACGCACACACACACACTCCTTTTGTATGAGCAGCAGCACCCATCAAAATCTAGATCGATCCCATGGTGTCATTGTGTGAGGAGGTTATTTATGTGGGCATCCAATCTGCACCTGCCGTTGTGTTTGAGCAAGAGGGGAACACGGCCAGAGTTTGTTAACAGTGAAAGGGGAAACATCAAAGCTGGGAGAGAGAGAGAGAGAGAGGGAGAGAGGGAGGGGCAGAGAGAGAGAGAGCGAGAGAGAGAGAGAGAGAGAGAGAGAGAGAGAGAGAGAGAAGGAGAAGAGCAGCCACCTCAGAGCCCCATGAGTACCCGCCAGCTCGCTGCCTCGTCTCTCGTGAAATGAGCACTTTCACAGTCAGTTAGTCTTTAAGTAATAGATATATTGAGTTCATCCCTTGTAACGTTAGACAACTAATTTATTATTATTTTTTCCTTTTCCCACTCACCCCTTTGCAGCCCTCCCCTACCCCATGGCTCCATCGCTTCCCCCTCTTTCCCTCTGTGTCCCTTTTCCCTCCGTTCCCCATCAACACAGGATTATGAAGGTTAAATAAACTCTGTGAAAATGAATGAATATTGCCACCAACCTCCTCCCCTCCCACCCCGACTGCAATCAAACCAGCACCACCGCCGCCACCCTCTTTCTCTCTACCCTCATTGCCTAGAAAAAGAAAAAAAAAGAAAGAAAATAAAACTCCAGCCCAGGCTATCTGGCGGCAGAATGAATGATCCTATTTATGTTAATGCATACATGAACGTTACACAGGTTTTTCCCCTGATAAGGCGATAGGTTAATGAAATGCTCATTTCATTTTACCAGTTGTTTTCTCTGTGAAGTTCCGATAAGTAGCAAACCAATGAAGCTTGTAATTACAATCTTACAGAAACCCGGCCAATCTGTGTATAAATCTCACCATCCAATTACAAGATGTAATAATTTTGCAGTCAAGCTGGTAATGAGGTCTAATACTCATGCATGTGATAATCCCCCCTGGATGCTGACTCTATCAGATGTTAGCTTTGTAATTATATGAGCTTGAGAAAAAAAAATCATTATTTCATGTTCAAGTAGAAAATGAGGTTGGTGGGAAGTTAATTTTCTCTATGCTCTGTGAAGCGTAGACAAGAATTTAATGATTTAATTACAGTTGTTAGCCCTTTTTTGCGAGAGGCTTAAATTGAGCTAAGCATTTTTCATAGCCCCCGACATCAAGAGTCGGGGAACATCAAAGATTTTGACAGCATATAAAGTGATGAGCAGGCCCAGTGGCCCTGAGATTTTTTTTTTTTTAACTCTTCTTGGTTGCCAGAAAAAAAAAGAAAAAGGTTTCCTTTCCTTTAGGTTCCTCTCCTTTTCCTTTTTTATCCTTTCCGTTACTCTCCTTTCCTCTGCGTCAGGGTAACCACAGCCCAGGGACACCTGACCTGCTGGATAAAAGCAACATCAACAAATATTAACCGCTCTGGCTTTCACCACCGGCAGCTAATCCACTGTATGTGAATTTGTCATATCAGATTACTATGACAGTCATGGTGCAGCACAGAATGGAAAGCATCCTCCTGCATCCTCAAAAGGACAATATAGTTTTACTCCACACCTTCTTTGAATTTCAAAACAGCCTATGAGGGGTGTCTGTAGTCCTCTGATTTCCATACAGCCTTTATATGAGAGAAAGAAACTGTAAATACATTCCTCAGAGTAATCCCTAGAAAGAGGAATGGCACTTTAAAATAGTGCTTTGAGCAATGTAATTCAACTTCATAGTAACAGTAGCTACTTGGTTATGCAGGGTGGTGTGTGTGTGTGTGTGTGTGTGTGTGTGTGTGTGTGTGTGTGTGTGTGTGTGTGCTACAGTCATCCATCCTTTTATCAGGTTTTTGGAACCTGACATCTGGGGAGTTATTGATTCATATTTTAATAATTTATTTAAAGCTCTGAAACTTGACATGAGAAAATGATGAATTTATAAATAATTTGTGACAATAGTTTATTTTCCCATTTATGGACGTTTAAGATGTTTGTAAATCACAGACCATGATCCAAGAAAATGCAGTATTAATGTATGTATGTATTTTTATATAAGTACATCTTAGCAAATGTACCGTATATTGAACTTTGCAGCTAATTGTTACCAGCTGGTTAGGAACTTTGCAAATATACTGATACCAGTACACATCCCATGGCAGAGCAACAGGCAAAGATTTTTTTAGGTGAAGTGCAATTACCTTTGTTAACTTACACCAAATTATTTTGTTTGTATTTAAAGTAAAGTTTGGGTCATAGTTTTACTTAAAAACAAAAAAAAGAAATTCCTAGTGGCATCTGTCATAATCTACTATTAAAAAGTTTTTGGTAAACTCCAATTTGCACACTGGCAAAATGCATCATCCTTCCAGTTTTAACAAAATTGTAGCACTGCTGCCTGATATATCATATGTGATATAACAGTTTAGATCTTTAATTAGCACTCTCATTAGGGAGGTTTATGTATTTATGTTTTAAGGGTATTGTAACTTGAAAGTGTATCACTTATCCTATTTTATTCCCACGAAATTCGGTAAGAAATTGATATAATAGTCAAGTCAAATTTATTTATAAAGCCCAATTAAAAACTCTCCACGTTGACCAAAGTGCTGTACAGACCAAAGTAGGTATCTAAAATCAGATAAAAAGAAACACAGACATTAACAACAATGCACACAGCTCAGGCACACATTACCAGCTCATAGGCATGGCTCACTAAAACATAATTCAGTCACATCAGGAGGATTCAAATGCCTGTAAATAAGTGTGTTTTGAGTTAAAACCAACATGAGGTCATATAGCTTAGTACCTAAAAACTGCCAGCTTGTGACAAAAGCTCAATCAGTTTGAGGGTAAACTAAACTAAACTAATAAACATAAGATGACTGACATACTACTACAAGTTCAGCTCACTTTCGCCAACTAACAATTAACAATTACACCTCCTTCCACACAGTTTTGTTTTGGGTCCGTAATTCCTTTCACTTTTATTTAACTTCGATTTACGGGGTGTAGCCTATGCTAACCATGTATTTTAGCAAAATAACATTACTCAATTCACAATGTGTTGAACTACTCTTTTTAATTATACAATCACACAATTTGACTGTCAACATATCCAGCAACTGATTTGAATGGAATAGCCTGAAATGGAAGGAGGAGTTTTACAACACATCAGAGATCACCGAGGTTCCCTGAATGGAATTCTGGTTGTGTCGCATACTGTACATACACAGTATGAGTTATGTGGAAACAAGGCGTTATTTTCAACATCGATAAATCTGACGATTATTTTCTCAGATTAAGTGAACTCACCCTTAGGATTTAATAAAAATAAATAAAATAAAATTACTTGCCTGATTCTGCACTTCCCTTCCTCTCTCCTCTCACTCCCTCCCTTGTCCAGCAGTCCCAACCTCCTCTTTTGACCTTTTTTAATCCCTCCCAGCCCTCTCAGTCCTTTCTCTGTGCTTGGCCATGTCCTGTTAAACAAGGAACGTGTTGCGGTGTTGTGACCCACAATTGTGGGCAGCTTCACGGCAGGTTTTGCAGGCCTTTTTTCTGCTCTGGTGTCCAGTCTGCCTCCATCTGCCACTGCTTCGCCACAGTCCCACTGGGGGAGATGGGGCTAATTCTGCAGTCAATTAGCAGAAGGGCCCGCTTTTGTTCTCTCACTGGCTCCCATGGGCACTATCTGCTTCACTGCTCCCTCACCCTCGCTCCATTTCGATGGTTCTTACTTTCTGTCTCATTTATCTGCTCATGGTTCTCTATCTCTATTTGGTGGTGTCATTTCCTTTGTTTCATTCGGTTCCCCTCTCTTCCTGTCCTCTTTCTTTGTATCTTTTTTTTCTTTGTACATCAAACTCTCTACCTCTCTCTATATTTCCTGTTTCTCTCTCCGACATAGATTCGTTGACATATCGAGTGTCTGCTTGCCATATTTCTCCTCCCAGCCCACCCTTGCTCAGTGACCTTTGTGACATTGTTGGCCAAACGGTGTCTCTGGCAATCATGAGCCATAAAAAGAGATGGAATTATAGGGAAATACTCCCAGACAGATTTGGATTCATTGTATCATAAACATTAGCTATTAGTCTGAATGGGAAACCGTAAACAGCAGGCTACAAAATAAGTTAACGTGTGTGTGTGTGTGTGTGTGTGTGTGTGTGTGTGTGTGTGTGTGTGTGTGTGTGTGTGTGTGTGTGTGTGTGTGTGTGTGTGTGGATAATTTACTGTGTTTGAAAAAAAAATATTTATATATATATATTATACCTACTTTAACAATATTCTTGTCAGTGTTTTTATTTTGTTTTTCCTGTAGAAGAGAGCCATACTCAAGTCCCATTAACTAGGTTTAAAGGTTTAAATATGCAAGCCACCATCTCCAGCTATACATACATTTAAATAAACTGAGTTTAAAATGTGTATTTTGTGAGAAACTTTCATAATTTTGTTTTCATAGGTTAAACATTTGTTCAGATGGAGACAAGTACCTGAACATGTCCCTCTCTAGTTTTACCTTCACTATAATTAGCTTTAAAATGTCTCTTTTTTTTAATGAGGAGGCCTTACATTGAAACATAAATTCTTCTTTCCCTTCCACTCTACTTCCATTAGAAAAAGAAAGCATTATTGAAATCACATCCACTGTCAAATAGGTAGAAATCATTCTTCTGTCTTTTGATCGATGCGGCACCCTGTGGGTCTTACCCCGCTGTTGTCCCTGTGGCTCTACCTGGCCCTACTGAGCTGTACCTGTCTCAAGTTAATAAATCATTTTGGCATTATAAAATATTCAAAGGAGAAGGGGATCAGGCAAGGCCAGGTTAAAGAATTTCTTAAATTTTCATGGCATGACAGCCTGTACCACATACGACCCCCCTTCAGCTGCTTCGTGATCTGGGGTGTGTGTGTGTGTGTGTGTGCGTGTGTGCGTGCGTGCATGCGTGCGTGTGTGGGCGGGGGGGAGCTTGGGAGGATCTCCCGTGTCACTCTAATAGTCTAGAATTACACTTGTATCAGTGTCACTAGCATATGGGGTCTATGTATACCCTTAGGCCCATCACACTTCCTTCCACCTTCCACTGTCATGGCATTTAAAATGATACCATTTGGGCAAAGCTAGTTTTGACAGCAAAAGTGAAAAGCTGTGTGTTTCCGTCCTTAGCCGCGGCGACAGAGCTGCAGCCACCAGGGGCCCCTGCCACTGAGCAGCCAATCAAATGATATTTTACAGGATAATGATGGAAAGTAGGTTTGCCTCCTTAGTGAGTGCTATGTCTCTCTCCTCTTTTCTTCTCTCTGTCCCTATCGTTCCCCTCCCTGTCTCCTGTGGGATATAAGAGGAATCCAATGGTGGGGATGGCATCCTTAAAGCAATCAACATTGTTGATACACCATGCTACAGGAATGCATTACTATCTATAGTGAGATTTATATCGTAATCATAACACATTTCATTTCATATAAGGAGGAAGTGCATACAATTCTCTTGTTTGTTTTATTTTGGTAACATCTTTGTTAATAATTGGTTATAGCTGTACTTCTCAGAGATCACTTGTCAATCAAACAGTGATGCTAGAATGTACTTCAGCGGATCTTTGGATTTTCTTTTATGGCTATGTTCAGACTGATATTAGCATAGCGTAAAAAACAACGCAGCTCTCTCGTTCCGCTAAATGGCTACATGCAGCGAGATGGCAAACACAGAGGGCCCCGGTGTTTTTACTGTTTATCTACCAATCGTTGAAGCAAAGGATAACATAATTGTCTCTGTGATGACTTTCCAGAGAGAAATCTTATAGTCATATAGTACACTCCTTTGTGCTTTTGGTCTTCATGTATCATATTTAGTCTGAAGCAAGAAGCCCCAAAGTAGCCTTAACACATTGATGACGTCTGTTAATCCCAATTTCTCAATTTCATTAAATCGGTTTCCCTTGTTCGTTTAGCCATTGTGGCTATCAATGCAGCCTTTTAGGCCATTTTGTATTCTACCCATCATTAAACAAAAGCTTCCATCAATTGGGTGTATGTTAAATCCCTATTAAATCACTTTTGTGTCATTCATCAGAGCTAGAGTTTAACCAAATGGATGTTTACTTACATTTTATTTTTATTCTTCTATCCACAAGTGTCTATGCACATATCACTATGTTGAAAGCAAAAAAAAAAAAACTTCACAGAGAGTACAACATACTTTATTTGCTTTGAGCAAATCTGTCTAGTTTGTGTTGTGATTGTGGACACTGATTTCTGTGAGTGGAGAGTGGGCATCGAGCATTATGAAATGAAACATTCTGTCCTTTGCTGTAGCAAACGGCTGTAGAAGCCTGATCTAAGTTAGCCTCACAAAGGTTAAACAGCACATGAAATAGTGATGCATCTGTGGATAGAGGGACCAATTAAAGCTCCCTGCACTGCTCTCCCTCTCTGTCTCCCTTCCTCCCGACCCCTCTCGCCATCTCTCCCTCACGTTGTCTCCTTCCTCTCATCCTCTCTTGTCATACCTTTCGCCGTGCCTTGATCCTCTCTTCCGCCCCATCCATGCCTCCAAATTCTACTTTTCCTCTTAACCCTCTCCCCCATTCTATTCATCCATCTATCTATCCTTACATCCTCTCAAAGACAGACAGTACTTTGGCTGGCTGTGTCGCTCTCTGTGATTGATTCCCTCTGGATAGAGACTTCACAGTTGGTAATGTGGGAACCGGGGCAGGTGAAAGGTTTATGCTACCACATAAAGAAAGTCGGATGCAATGTGGAAGAGAAGGTAAAAGCTTGGGAGGAAGGTTTGGAAAGGGTACCCATGGTGACAACTGAAGCACCGACATTAGAGGTTTACTAAAAGGCAGAGTGCAGAAATGGCTGTGCCCACCCTTTTCCTGTTAGCACCTGTAACATCTTAAAATGGAATGCAATACAGTGTTGTGAATAAAGAGTGGGCTACCAATACACTAAACATTCATATGTAAATATAAAGCTGTGACAAAAACCAAACGATTCATCCTTAATAAGACTAATATCTGGTGGTCACTGAAGCAGATGGTGGGGTGATGCTTGCAGCCGCACACTTGTTCCCATCAGAATGGCTCAGCTGCGTCTTTCCAGCAACAGGTGAATCTTACAAAGGCTTCTAAGTGAATTTATTTAACTTTGAGAGTCCTATAAAACGTACTCTCACAGCTAATACGTACTTGACGAGATTTGTGAAAGAGTAAAACGAGTAAAAGTCGGCAAACATAAGAAAATTCTGTCTTAACTCTCAGATTCCGCCTATTTCAATAATTATGGTGATACAATCAAGTCTCACATAGTCTCACTCTCAAGCAGCATCATATCATGCCTCTCCAGCACTTGCATCATACTGCACATCCCCCCCCCCACACACACACGCATCGCAATATTGATTTGTTTTTTTTCTTTTTATCTCCTCATCACCCTTTCTGCCATGCTAGTTTGACCTCTCTGAAATCCCTAATATATACCAGTAGTTGCACATCAAACCTCAATGCATTATTTCAACCCCAAACTCTCCCCTATCCAATACACATGCATACCAGCACAGATAACATTCATAAACGGTACATTCTCACATGCAAACACACCTATATCAATCTGTAATTGCGTGTGCATATACAAGCACACATGCATACATTCACACACAAGCTTGCAGGCTCCGTTTTCATGTAAACACACACACACACACACACACACACACACACGGCTTGCTGGCCTTCTGATGGTGTAGGACTCATGTATTTTGATGATATGAAAGTTGACCACATTTACATGCAAATCGAAGTTCCAGATTAATAGGGTCCACGTACGAAGGCGAAGGAAGACTGCATGGTAAAATGCTATTATAGCTTTTAAATACATTTACCGATGTTTTGACGCAGAATTAGCATGGTCCTAGCACAAGGAAATCATGTCGGTCTGATAGCAATTTGGTTTTCCAATTGGGAATACAATTTCATCAGGTTCAACTGTCATTTCTAATAATGACTCAGGTTGTGCTCACTAAATTGAAGATTCTTTTTCTCACTTTTTTTTTTTTTTACTCCAACCTTGGTGAATGAAAGAACAAGCACAGTGTTAACAGGGGCTCTTGCAGCACAGAAATTGCTGTACCTAATACTATTTACAACAACCTCACTGCATATATAGTACAACAAACTGCATGTGTATTGGGCGTTTCATGTTTAGTAAATCTCTATATAGGCATAAATTCTTTCTTTCTACTTGAGAAAGTGAAATCTGCGTTATCATTGGACTACAAAGTAAAGGGAAAAATAACTCTTTGGCACCAGTGATAGCCCTTGTCTTCTTCCCAGCTAAAGAGAAGATTTGCATATTCCACATGAACCATAATACCCTGTCAAGTGATGGAGTAAATATGACTAGTCAAATCGCTGCTTGTCAACTACAGAAAAATGTCAATCATCCCTCACCCAAAATGGTCCTGACAGCTAAATACACATCTAAATTTTCCTGCAGAGAATTCATTACTTCAGAATAATAACTGGCAAAATAGATTGTTTAATCTTTGCATTTCTTTGCTCCATATTTTGTCTTCAAAATGATGAATTTCAATATGAAGGCTGTTGAGTTCTCTTTGTCGACAAATGATTAGACTGCAGACTGACCTAAAAGGATAAACTGAATGCTCTCTGCTGTATAAGCCTTGTTTATCAACGTTGCAGTTAATTAATGTATTCGACTGTATCATGGTTTGATTTTCTTTGAGCACATGCAAACATGAGAGACATAAGGAATGGGAAGCATAAAGGGAGACAAAAAAAACCAGACATCATCGTCTTTGGGTGTTAGACTTGTGATGTATTTCCTTTAAGTTTCTCCACTCAAGAAAAACAAATAATTAACAGCCCCGTGAGACATAACACACAAATAGAATAATGTATTTGTGTCAGTCAAATTCCTTTCAATAGATGGGCAAAGAAAACATAATAAATGAATATGAAATACGTAAACAGAGCCCGGATACCATCCAATTAATAAATACCATTTTTATCATGTCTTCTGGGGGCTAAAATACTTTTGAAAAATCGCAGTGTGCCTTTTGACATCCTTGTCAATTTATGTAAACAGCCTGCAACCATTCTAGGGGCGAGGAGAGGAGCACAAGGAGATCATAGATTATTAATGGAGTTTGGAAATAACAAAGGCTGTGTCAGCTGCATCCTGTGCCATAGTATCAATGGCACTAGATCGCTAAATGGCACAGAATGGTTCCTCGCTGCATACCACAGGTTCCATTTCAAGTATTCCTTGGAGTTAGTTCTAGTCCTTTAGAAGTCCTTTTTTAGACCAAAAGGTACAAGATTTAAAGTAGAAAGAAAAAAGCTTTAGAATAACCTTTATCTTATCCAGGCTCTGATGTGTTCAGGGTCTGCTAATTTGGCTCTGCTGGGAGGGGGGTTGGGGGAGTGGGTGCGGGACTCCTGGCTGAGTAGGCCAGAAATGTTAGGCCTTTGACATCAAGGATCGATTCCACTCCGAGAGGGCTGAGCGAGAGAGAGAGAGAAAGGAGGATTGTGGCATTGCATGCCCCTTCTCATTAGCTGACCGTGGGGGAGCGGAGGCGTTAACTTGGCCTCTCCTCTGGGACCCTAAATGGGTCTAGGGCCACCGCTGATGGGGGGAAGTTCACAACCACAAAATTGGGGTTCAATATTGAGTTAAACTAACTTTGTTTTTCTTCAGCTGGGCTGTTAAGTACCTCATGCAAAATGGCCAGGGAGACAAAGTGTCGAGACATGAACCAAACATTGCAGGTATGCAAATTATTATGCACTCGAGCACACATTAGTGCTCATACACGCATTATGAAAAAACACACAAGTACAGCTCTTTAAGAACAAGACATCACAGCAGTTCAGTAAACGAGATTACAGTCTTTAGTTAATTAATCTCATACACCCTGTCATTAAAGTACCAGGTAGCTAGGCAATGTTAGTAGACAAATAGGCTGCTTTGACTAGCAAGGTTGAGATAAAGGGTTCGGATAATGAGGGACTAATCATCTGCATCAGTTAAGCCCATCAGGCCTAATTTCCCTAAAAACAAAATAGCGTACACATGGAGCTAATCTCCACCTTTTTATTTATTAATTTCCCATCCAGAGGTTCAGCACCACACTAATAAGGCATACTCACACAGCCATGCAAACATGCATTCTAGCCCCCTCCTTTCACACACATGGAGATTAAAAGGTGTTATGAGCCATGGACTGCAGAACAAAGAGGAAGAGATTGTAAGTAGATAAAGAGTATCGTCATAAGGAGATGCAGCTCTTAAGATAATGAGGCATTTGAGGCTTTACTGAAGGAGCTCATCTTCTTCATTCACCTTTCTACTTCTGTGTCTCTACCTCTCTGCTGCCTCCACCTGCCACCCTGTTATTTGTCTATACTGTAACATGTTAAAAGAAAAATATGCAATGTCAATATAACGTGCATTCAATTATGTTTTCTGTACACATTTAACTGCATTCTAACTGCTGCAGGTTGAGCAGCAGAATTTGACATATTTCTGATTGACACTTGATACTCTCAGCCCCCACTGTAGAGTGTAACGCTTATAACCAGCTGCAAATTAGACACATTCTCATACATGCTTAAATACTCACAAATCTGCCCTTGGTAGTTGTCCATTGTATTAATAACCAATTATTTTCACCAGTAGCATAACTGTAAACCCAAGTTATAAAGGAGAGAGGCATTTGCCTGTCTCAAGTGCTCTAATTGGCTAAGCTTGTCATTCTCAGAGGTCCGCTCTGTCTTTGTTAAACTGCCAGATTTAAAGAGAGAGTAAGAAAGAGCAAGATGGTGGGAGAGCAACAGCCCTCCACTGGAACAAGATGTCTACAGTCTATCTCAACACATTTTTTAAACTTTCATGGCCTTCTGTTTGGCCTCTTTGCCAGCTACGTCTCAGAGCTCTCCACTGTCAGCGTAAGAGAACACTCAAGATTTTGTTGGTCTTGAATAAATAATATGACATTAATTAATGAAGGCACAACTCTCCCTAAACATAGTGCACGTCTGAGAAGAAAAGCAAGCAAGACCTGGAGGTTGAAGAAAGAGTTATGCTATTTGTTGGCAAGCATCATCAGAGTCAAAGTGGATTTTTGTTTTTCAAAATGCATTGCATCTCACATCATGCATCAAATGAGTCTCGCAATCTCTTATTAAAAAGCATGCATGGTGCAGCTTATTCCTTGAAAGATGAGAGGATTTTTTCTCTAACTTGAAACAGATGTGCATCAGAGCAGATCATACCTTGCCTCTTTGAAAAAAAGGAAAGGGGAATATTTAATGCTGACAGTCTTCGTTATCCAGTTGTATAGTGTAATGCAAGACTATTCAACAACATGGCAAAGACAAGAGCTGAACCAGCAGCAGCATGGGCTAGCAAGCACCATTAGAAAGCTGCATGGACCACCAAAGGCCCAGAGAGCACAGCTAATATGACACCCCAAGGCCTAATCTTCTTAGTGGGATAGGATAAAATGAGTATCCATTACGGAATCAACCTTCATCCCAACCCTCTCTACCCCATATTACCACCACTACTACTCCATCCCTCTTTCCTTAACACCCATCCACCCTCCCTCTAGGGCCAGTGCTAGCATTGATAGCCTGCATTGAGACAATTGGCTGACTCCGGGCCCTAATCAGGTATTAGCCACTAAAGCTGTAAGGGAAGGCTGCTAATCTCCATACTCACTTCATCTGTAGAGGCAAGGCCCTAGCAGCTTGCTTTCTTCTGGCACAGACCTAGATCAAAGATGGCTGCTAGAAATCAGATTAGAGTAAAGAAGAGAGGAGAGGGTGAGAGGGAGCAGGGTGCGAAGGCCACAGATCTCTCAAACCTCCCTCCACCTTGCCTCTTTTAAAAGCTTTTTGCATAATCAGGGAGGAGAGTATGTGACTTTAGCCCTGAAAAGCCTCTTAGCCGCAGATGAAACAAAAACATGAAGGGGTTGAAAGAGAGGTAAAGTGAAAGGAAATGTCCACTATGGGTTGCAGCTGTATAATAATGTTAATGTGTCATTAGAACCTACTACTCCAGCTAATGTTTTCCCATACAGAAGCCAATGGAAGTTGTGGTGGTAGCAATGTATGTGTCGGGGTAGTGTGATTTGTGACTTCTGTTTTATCTATAATACAATCAATGAACACATTAATGAGTTAAAAATGTAATAAAACAATGTTGTTTATAT
Source organism: Perca fluviatilis (assembly GCF_010015445.1). Lineage (NCBI taxonomy): Eukaryota > Metazoa > Chordata > Actinopteri > Perciformes > Percidae > Perca > Perca fluviatilis. Next base: position 15,288,950 of record NC_053118.1, read on the forward strand.
TTGTATGTTTAAAGCACATCATATTGTTCTACGTTTTTTAAACCTTGTCTACAGTTTGGGCCAGTACCTAAGTCCTGTGCGAACCAATCTATAGCTAGCTTGCCCAACAGTTTGCAAGCTAGGTAGCTTGAGGAGCTACTGTGACTCACCAGCAGTATGTCACCAGCTCTACTCTCTACGTCAACAATCTTCTGGCACCACCCTTTACCGTGCCTGGTGGAGGATCTTTTCTGTGTCGCTTTGTGGTGCGACCAGGGTTTTAGAGAAGACATGTTATCAAAGCACATGGCTTCTGCTAATGGGGCAAGGAAAGACAACTTCATTGTGATACTTGAAATAAACAGTGGTGGAAGAAGTATTCAGATCCTTCACTTAAAGGTACAATATGTAACATTTCTGCATTAAAATCTCTAAAAATAAACATACATATGGTATATATTTTTATGAGTTGTGTTCTTACACTATCCCAAATGTTTCCACCAAATTACAAACCCAGAAAAATCTGTTATTTTATTTTTGACACGGCACATGTCCTTGTTTCCTCGCCTGTCAGTGGTGTCATATAACCTTTCACTCTCTAGTTACTCGTAATTTCCGTCAAAACACGGGCACCCAGATGATACGTTTGATAGTAATTCTAAATCATACAATGTCACAGGAAGAAATACTCATAACTGTAATACTGCTTTTTTTGCTCTTTTTTTTCAATATCGATCCAGCTTAACATTACTACAATGTGCTGGTTGACAAGTAGCTAACGTTAATGCTAATGCTTGGTGGGTAACATTATGAGGTTACAACATTGTTCAACACGCTCATAAAGTTATTTTTGGTATGATTGTTTTGACGACGTTAATAGTACTGGGCTAACCCACAAATAAGTCTTCACTAGTAACATTAACGTTAGCTGTTTAGATAGACGATTAATCTAATGCTAATTTAGCCAGCTAGCACACCCTGGTTGGTCTGCTTCACTCCCCCTATGCAGAGAGACTTCAGCCGGGATGACAGCTGACAACAGCCCCGGGACATATACTGTAGCTAGTTACCCACTATCTAGCCACTATCATTACAGCAATCCGTACCCGGCCAGCACTTAAGTCCAGTGCTGGGTGCTGATGACGCTAACGGCAGTTTAATGAAGCGTCGGGAAACAAAGAATATTAGACCCAGGCACCAGAGTCAGAACAATGTCCACCCATAACATTAGCTACGTCTCCATTAGCGCTACCGGTGTTCGTGCTGAAAATCTCCTTCCTGCCGAATTTCTCCCCCCTTCACGTTTAGCTGTCTAAATAAAAGCTGTCTAATAAAAGTTAACTACATTAATCCGACAGAAGGTGGGCTAAACACCAAAACGACTATTGCAGATTAAAGCAAAGTGAAAGGGGAGATGATTCCGGGCATCTGGGAGATCTCCTGCTGCCGATAACGGCCATCGAACGCACCCGCAATCCCCACCCACACCCGTCTCTCAGCCTCCTTGAGTAACGTTACAACTAGCTAACCCCGTCCGCCCTAGTGTTGAAAACATCCAAAAGGTGACATTGACATGTGAAATATATTTTGATAGTGTGGTTTTAGCTGCTGGCTAATGTTAGCTTGCTGGCTCACTAGCTAACTTGTCAGCTACCAATACAAATAAAATCAAGAAAAACTTTATATTGAGGAAACTGCAGCTATTTTATTAGAATGACATGAATAAACATTACTAAACGTAACGTGAATAACCTTGAATGGGAAAACTTATCCGTGAACAGATGCATTCTAATCGGGGATGGTATTTAACAATAAAAACTACAACTCCCATAATTCCATGCAACTTCCCAACATCATCAAAAGTCCGTGTTTACCATCCATTGTTTTGATTGAGAGACCACTAGCGGCAGAATGTTACATATTGTATTGTTTTATTGAAAGTACTTATACCACACTTTATGAGTAAATAAATACTCAGTTGCCAGTAAAGATCCTGCGTTTGAAATGTTACTTAAGTAAGAGTATGTAAGTATCATCAGGACAATGTACTTACTAAAAGTAAAAGTAGGCCTGATTCCTTACATTTTAGAAACTGGAAACAATCAAAACAGTTCTGTGTGTTAAGTGTTTAATCGGCTATTCATTTCAACTGTACTTGTAGGTCCATATATTGTTGGGTAGTTTAATTCATAATAAAACATTGTTTTTATAAACTACATGTGTTTTGTGTGCAAACGTCTTCATTTGTACACGTAGCTAGTAACTAAAGTTGTCACATTAATGTCGTGAAGTAAAAAGAAAAGAATTCTCTCTGAAATGTAGTGGAGTAGAAGTAGAATGTGGCATTAAAAGAAAATTGTCAAGTAAAATACAAGTACCTCAAATTTGTACTTAAGTACAGTACTTGTGTAAATGTACTTAGTTACATTCCACCACTGGAATAAAAAACAACCAATCCATCCAGGTTCATCCAACAAATGCTCTCACACAAACTATATATTGTTTTTATCATTGGCCACTGCAGGAGACCAATTCACCGTGCTTTGGCAATTTTTAGGGTTGCTAGTTTACACTCTCCTTCACACACAGACATTTACAGACACTCACACATTCTTATAAAGTGCATGGCTATTGTTGAGTACATTGGGTTCACAGTTTTCCATGATGGATTCTGAGGTGGAGGTTGTCCTTTAATTGTGAAGGCAGCTGCCCGAGTGGAGCAGAAGGTGTCAGGGGAGCTCTGCCGTGTCGCCTCTCCTCTTGAGGATGGTCAAGGGCAAGTTGATGCTGGAACTTCACACACAAACACAAACACACACACACACACACACACACATTAATATATATATATATATATATATATATATATACTATGTATATTATTGCCTTTGCACATATCAGTGTTGCCATTTTGATTAATTGTTGAAAACATAGAACTAGAACTGTGCAATGTTAGGGTGTCAATATTTTTGCCTAATACTTCCTCTATTTTAATACCATTATATTTAAATTTTCAAAATTAGGAAAAAACCTCTGAGGATTAACTGTCTTTTTCTACATACAGTAGTTTGTTTGCAATTTACAGTATTTTGTAACAAATTGCATAGCACAAACTGGTACTACATAACAATTGACTGCACATAAATTAAAACCTCACCAAGCTCACCAGTCTGCACACAGTTCCTGCATTCTCCATGGGGGACAGCCTGTCCTTAACGAAACAGACAAATGTTAATTCCCTTCAGTGAGCACAAGTCTGACCTCCAGACTTCTTGAGGCGCACGCACACACACACACACACACACACACACACACACACACACACACACACACACACACACACACACACACACACACACACACACACACACACACACACACACACACACACACACACACATACACAGTCTTCTCAGAAGGTCATAGAGCAGATGACACCAGCCTGTTCCCTGTTTCACTTCGATTGGCCCATCTTTTCTCCTTCATTACCGCACACAGCTGTGAATAAGAGAGTCTGTGTGTGTGTGTGTGTGTGTGTGTGTGTGTGTGTGTGTGTGTGTGTGTATGTATGTATGTGTGTGTGTATGTCTGTTTCCCCAGTCTCTGAAATGGCTAAGTGCTGTTAGTGCAGTTTTTATCAGCGAGGCCACTGGCGAGACTCAGGGGAACAGACCAGGGCTATCTCTCTCTGCCGGACCTGAAAATTGATATTGAACATGGAGGAGGAGTAGGGGAGAAATCTCACATGCTGGTAGCAATTAGCTAAAAAGGGATTTGCAACTCTGTGATTCATCACTCCAGAGATCGAAGTCATTTAAAGACAGTGTTTTTGTTCTTTCCCTCACTCCTTACTTGCTCGCCCCCTCAGGCTGCAGCACCTTTAGCCCACTTACAAGACAGTGTGAGATTTCCTATTTAAGGTTTATTTCTCCCCACTGAAAACCTGCACTGTGCTGAAGCACAAACAAGGTCTTTGATTTGACTTGCGGTGTGTACATACCTAACACCGGTGTGCTAAACTGATGCAAGGCCACTGTTGGTTTGCTTTGTGAGTTGGCAACGCAGCGTGACACACTGTCAACAGCATGGTGAGGGAAACACACTATCGTTGAAGGGAGGGGAAACGGTACAACTTGAACAAACTTTCTAACACGGACTCAAGGCTTCTTATTTATGGCATTCACAGCCTGTTAAGCTTTGTGTACACTGTGTGCTTTGCAAATACTTTGACCAAACCGCCAACTTCAGGATATGAGGTCGAAGTAGAAAAGCACACTCTTGCCACTACACTGGCAAAGTTCATGTTACAGTGAGAAAGAAGAGGCACATTCACCTCATTTTGTTATCTTAACAGCTTCATGTTTTGAGTGATGGAGTCTATTTTGCCTATTCAAACATGGACTTAATGAAACTCACACACCCTGGACTGGGAGAATGTGTGCAATGCGGGTTCGTTTGGGCTCTGTGTTTATGCAAGTGGTGGGGATGAGGTCAAAAATGCCTTAGGGTAAGGACCAAAGCTCATTGGACAGCAGGTGTGTGTTTTATTTCATTTGCACGACAACATTCTACTTCTTAGATATAACATGCTCATATTTAAACGCAACTGTAAGTTAGGTTTTGAAATAATATTGAAGAAATGTTTGTCAGTATATTAAGTTATATTGATCAGGATTCTTGTGAACATGTGTTCAATGTAATCAACAAATCAAATGTCCTATGCTAGAGGAACTTAACATATCCAAATGACCAAACCAAACATTTTGTGAACAATTGAAAACCATTGACTTACAAACAGCCATATCATTAATAAAAAAAGGGTTTTCAAGTGTTACAATATAGATCGAAAGATCATACAGTGCATATGTTAAAATGATTTATTCACATACTTACATAAATGACAAAAGGTAAAATTGTTACATATCGTAACAGTAGTCCAATGAACGCATGCAAAGCATGAGCACTACAGATTTTGCAAGATATGAGCCCATGCATTGCTATAAACTCATGGACAAGGTATTTAGTGCCAAATGAAACAGCAGGGTGACTTGTCGATGTGAGCCCTGCACCTGTACATCTAGAAGTACAACTGGCAACCCCCTATAATAACTGTAATTTCCATGATAATGGCATGACAACATTATGTTAAAATGTGTAACAGTGACCAATGTAAATTGATACAGGCTGTAGAACAGATGTAGTAGTAGAAAGGACCTCAGTGGACAGTGGATGTGGGCAGTGCTAATGTGAAAATATCCACATCCAGATGTGACTCATGATGTCGGGGTGAAATGAAAAGCATCCTTGTAGTGGCTATTCTCTGAAGTCCAGCAGCAGCGCCATATGTTCTGTACTGTGCACTGTACACTATGTCTGAGTGTGCAGTGTCCACCTGCCCTGTCCACAGTAGACATGTGTTGACTGGGTTGAGGCGAACTTTTCTTCTAGTGGATCGAAAATCAGTGTTAGGTGGTGTGTTGACAAGACTATTCCTTGGTTGACTTTCATGTTTTGACTTAATATGAAGAATTCCATGTTCCTGCAAAGATTAAGAAAACTAGGACCCTTGAACTCACAAACCCATTACATACTGTCAGGGCCGGATTGGGACTCATTTTCAGCCCTGGATTTTCATGCCTTAGACCGGCCCACTTTACTTCACGAATGACTATAGTATATAAGTTTGCAATAGCGCCCTGTTCTCTACATCCTTGTAATTCGGTGTATTTTGTAAAATATCACTATTTCCAAGTTGCTTCACAATGTAGATTTATTAGAAAAGTTAACATCTTAACAACAACCCAATGATGTTGAACAATATCAGAATCTGTTTCTGTGCAAATAAGTAATCACAGATTAAATAAAGAACAAGATACATTGTATTGCACTTTCTAATGACATCTATTTTTTCCTTTGAATATTTCATACAACTTTCATAATGGGTCACAAGTAATATTTGGGCATAAAAAGTGATTATATTGTAGCTAATCTGATCATGTTTGCTTGTTCACACACTGTGATACAACAGCTTACAGTAGATGTGCCATCCACACTGACAGCAGCTATCCCTAATGCACACTGGCTCTGCTTCTGACACTAAATCACATTTTATAAATTGTCATAATTCTCAGCATAAATCTCTCCTTTTTACAAAGCTTTCTGATCAAGTCAAGTCAGTGTCATTATGGTAGTGCCAAATTATCTGGCATCATTAATTATCCCAGGGCATTTTTCATATAGAGCAGGTCAACACCACACTCTTATTAATTCTTATAATACTCAGTCAATGATCAACCCTACCTGCCCAAACTGGAGTTCTGGGCTCATATAGCTGCTGCTTGGTAACCTTACTGGCTCTTCATTGTCACTGTTAGCAGCAAACTGGACTAGTAGGCCTACTAGCTGCTGCTGCAGAGCTACAAGAACAAGTTTGATTGATTAACATAGACGCTGGTTTGCAGGCACTTCTCCTAACTAACTCAGCTTACCCGTCTCAAAGTCTTCATTTGGCGTTTTGCTAAAAATAGAAAACGTTCATCTGGCCGCGTCACTTTCTAGAGCTCTCCTTTTTTAAATTGACGCCTTTTCAGTGCCGTTTTGCGCTTTCTACTACCGGTTTAAAACAGCTTCTTTTTGCTCGCGGTGGCAATTTTTTTTTTAGCAAGGTGCTGCCGTCGGAGGACTCCGAACATAAATAGGTCATCATTAACCAGGCTGCACTCTGCGAGTGCGGCTGCATGAATGAAGAGAACGGTGGGCTGCAAGAAAAAATAAATACTGTAAATACAAAAAGTGGGCTGCGAGTGCAGGCAGCATCCATAATATTCAACTATGATTTCAACCCAGTGCCATACCTGAACACCGGCCCTCACAACCAAACAACCAGACCGGCCCACCGGGAATTCTCCCGGTGCTCCCGATTAGCCAATCCGGGCCTGCATACTGTACCCAAATAATGCATGGTCAAGGTGGAAAAAGGGCATTTCTTATATTTTCTTTTCAACGTATACAGCTTCTTTTTTACTACACAACAAGACACACACTTAGCATATTTCCCCTAAGCATAGGCTTTACCAGACACCAATCTCACTTCCTCACGCACATACGCATCCAATAGTAAAAATGACACATTCCTCATGAAGCATATAGGCAGCAGAGTAGCCTTGCCCAAGCCGGTAAACCTCTACAGTTTAAAACCTGAGCTGCAGCCACTAATAGAGCCGGAGATGACGGATGAGTTCATATACCATGCAAGCAGCCCTAGACAATGGCTTTAGCCTGATGACAGATTGCCTGACCGTAACCCAGTTTATGTTAAACTCATTCTCGCTGTTCAATTTCACAAGTGTAATTTTGTTGGGCTGTGCTGCATTGTCCTCGACTGGGTGAGGTGTTGGGGTGTGCTCTAGAACTCGCACCTACCTCCGGTAATGATTCCCCTGCTCTATTCTATTGTATTGTTTTCTGCATAATCAGGTTGGTAGTCAAGGGTTTGGGTGACACAGCCATCTGTCAAGTTCATTTGCTCGGCAAAATGCAAAGGAATAATGGCCGATCCTATGGGAGCCTATCTGTTATCAAATAGGAGAGGTGCCCCCTGTTTATGGCGCTGCTCCACTGTACAGCAGAATGTGATTGTGTTTGCGCGCACACACACACACACACACAAATGCAAGTGCACACAGATATATGTGAACTCACACTTGCTTTTTTGCACAGGCCTGTGCAGACACACAGGATACATACAGCCTGTCACATATTGACACGTACTGTTGTGCATGGCTTGATCAGCTCATCTTACTCTACAGTTGTATAGGCACCCTGTGTTATGAAATCTATAATTCAGTTAACACTGTGAGCTGTTGTCCATCTGGAGCTCGGCGCCAGCTGTTTGTCTGAGGGCTCTCAATGTGTATATTTGTGTGTACTCAATGTGTGTGATGGGAGACTGGCATGTGTGCGTTGGCACATAGACACATGTAATAGTAATTTGTAGTTACGTTTGTGTGTGTGTGTGTGTGTGTGTGTGTGTGTGTGTGTGTGTGTGTGCGTGTGTGTGTTTTTTTGTGTGTGTGTGTGTGTGTGTGTTTATGTCATGTTTACTGACATACTGTCTATGTTGCAATGTGTCGTCACTTTTAACCTGTTCCCTTATTGCCGCGGTAACCATGCTTCAATAATTTTGCTCCAGTGCCACACACACTGTTCTCATTGGAAACCAGAATGGAAAATAGATTTGGTTAAAGTTGAATGATCGTTGTGGAGAAAATGAAGCTGTTTTATCAGGACATACAGGATACAGTAAAAACACATGCACTTACAACATGCTAGAACAGAAGAGTCATTGTTATCTCTTGTGCGTTATGGTTGCACAAGTTTCCTCCTCTTTTTGGAGTGGGCATTATAGCAAATGGCCGAAGTTGAATGACTCCTCAATGGTTATTGTGAATCCTTATTTTTAAATTGAGATAAAGCTGAGAAGCAGAATCAAATTATCAGAAGAAATACTACATGTAATATCCAGGAAATACATGTTAATTGAAACCACCATTACAGTTTAATTAACCACAAATTAAAATCCTAAAATGCTAGTTATGATTACCAGAAAAAAAATAATATAGGTAACTGATGTTTTCAGTTTATTTCAAATAGCTGAAATGCACTTTAATAGCAAGCTCAAACGTATGCAACAAATTGTACAAGTGTGCATTCTGACAACTCTGTGGAGAGGAATTTAGAGTTTTAATGGCATAATTGCATGTTGGAACAAGAACACTTTAATCAATTGACAGCTTGATTCAGAGGTTGAAGCTATGCCAGACTCACAGTACAAAAACGGTGTATCAAAACGTCTGGTTCGCTCGCTTTTTTGTTGTTGTTGCTTCAACTAAGAGGCAGTGAAAAAATGAACAGCTCAGTTATGTAGACACAGGTCTTAGCAACAAGCACTATGTAGGTAAAACCGTCAGAGACAAAGAAAAACAAAGGTGTTAGGTGTGGAACAAAGAAAAACAAAGACAACAGCAACAAAACTAAAACTGCATTCCACATTGCAAGGCAGACAGATGGATTAAAGCAAAGTCTGTAGGTTTCATATCACCCCGATGTTAACTTCAACTGAGCTAGCAACCCCAGAGGAACAAAACCTGAAAGAAGCGCAGAAACTGCACAGTATTAACTTTGATTGGAGGGCAGCTTCTCGTCAGCACCTCAGTTCTGTTTGCTTTCTCTGGCAAAGTATTGATTCAACTTTGCTCTCTGAAGTCAGCAATCAGACACGAGCACCTCTGGTGTGATAGGTGGTTACAGTGGATGTTTGGTCAGTTGGAATGTTGTGAATGCAGTTATTTTAGCTATGAGGAGTTTGTTAAAAATGCACGACAATCTGCTTACATTAATATACAGTACTTTGTTGTAGACTCTGTTAGAATACTTTGAATGTATATGTGCAATGCATTATGTCACTCTCATTTTCTTTTTCTTGATTCACATGAAATGAGTCTACAACAGTCCATCAACAACTTTTCAATACATTCCAACAGCAGTGCTTTATTATTTCTAAATAATCGTTTTTTTTTCACGAATAAGTTTGCATTTAGCTATGTTATTTTTCTTTTTTTGGGAAGTTTTGCATGTTCAGAAGCCCGTATTTGATGCTATTACCAAATACCGTGAACAAGTGTGGGTTGAATGAGTGGACAATGTTAAAACAAATTAACTTCACAGAATTTTAAACAATGATTACTCTATGAATTTAAATGACGCATGAACCCCTTTTCGTTTGAATCTCTCCTCTCAGTTTCTCTCTCTTCCCTCCGTGAGTCTCTTTTCCACCCTCCCTTTGCCCACTCGCTTTTCTCTCCGCTCTCTCACCTAACCCATTATTGCATAGCTTGTGTGAAAAGGGTAATCGCTCAAATCATTCAAAGGCAACTATCTGTGTGTGACACTGGGGAGCATTACCATCATCACAAGCAGCCGCTAATGGCTCTCTCTGGATCCAGCAAAAATGCTCCGCCGCTCAGCCTAGCGCAGCACAGGGCAGCAGGGCCAAATGCTGTGGGCACTACAGTGCTGCAGCCAGGGCCAAATTTTACCCTAATGAATTTGGACCTTGCCAGGTTATTGCAAAAGGCAACAACGGCCATCCAATACCCTCCTAGATGATCTGAAGCGACTCCCGTGGCCACCGTTCATGCCAGGGAGCCCAGTGCCATGTGGAAATAGAGGGAGGAAATGGGGAGGGGGGGGGACTGTGGCTGTTTTTGTCTTTGGCACCAGTCTGTTCAGCTCAAGCGTTCATTCCTACACACACACACGCACACGCACACGCGCACACACACACACACACACACACTGGGGCCTACAAGCAAACACAAGCATGCATGTATCTGCACTCACCTACACACACATGCATCTTATACACACAAACAAAAGGGGTGCACAAGCTGTCATGCACATACACACACTTTCAAAACACTGGCACACTGGCTGTAATGAAGCCTGAAAAAAATGGCACGATACCCTATTATTTCCAGTGTTCAAATTTGGAGCGAATGTGTTGTTTTTTTTTCACTGATGCACAATGAGCATATTGATTTTTTCCTCTAAATTGCTTGGAAGCTTTTGCATATTGTAGTATATTGAGCACTGGTCCAGTCCACATTTAAATGTACTGTTTATATTGCTTTTGGGAGTGATTTGAAAGACTATGAGATAGGCTGGAAATCCCTTGGTTATTTCTAATTTTTTTGCATGCATTTTCCTTGTTAAAAGCAGATTTTAAACGGATGTATATTTAGAAACCCAACTACCCAAATGCTGAAAGCTAAACATCCACAGGCCTCACGTGAAAGAGGAGCTCTGCTTATCCTTTATTAGTGTGCCACAATGAGTTTATTAGAATGTACTAACCATGTACAAATTCCACCATTATAATGTTGGTATCCTACAAATGTATTTGAACAATCTCTCTTTTTCTCACTCCCAGTCATTTCTTTGTCTTTTAGCTATCATCCACCTTCATTCCTCTACTTCCCAGGCCTATCTTCGTCCATCCCTCTGTAAACTATCTCCTTCCCTCCACCATCTCCTGTAACACACACTCTGTTCTTTCCTCCATGCTGTTATCTTTGTCCAATATGCTCAAGGCCCCCCCAGCTGTGTTACAGGTAGCGAAAGTCTCCTTCAATTAGACATAATCATCACTCACGGTCAATGATTGCGCTAAAGGCTAACTTCCAGTCTATGAGGGGGCCTTCGCATCTAATGCACTGATTCAGCTTGTCTCGGCCAACTTCTCTGTCTGCTGAAACCAAAGCAATTTATTCGTCGCCCAAGGCTCTTTTGGCAACAGCCAGTTGAAGCTAACAGAGAGACAGATAGAGAGACATGAGGAGGGATGAGGGAGAGAGAGAGAGCGAGCATGAAGGAGGGGGAGAGCTGTAAGGAGGACTCTCTTTTTCTCTCTCCGAGATACAATTTAATCAGAGACATCTGTGCGCAGGCAGGCAGCATTTCCTTGGAGGAGACTTAAGCAGAGTCTTAGTTTGGGGGCTGTGTTTGAAGTGCAGGGGAATTATCACTTTCTTCCAATAACAGTGCCAGGGATGGAGAGAGAAAGAGAGAGAGCATAGAAAAACAGAAAATCTAGTTAATCTGCTTCATCCCGGTGTGCTGGGGTGTGCTCCGGACACATGAGAACCAAATCCAATCATCAGACAGGAAAGGCACACAGCTGACCAATCAAGTTACCACCTCGCTGGCCAAATAGACAAGGCCAGAGGAAATTAAATACTGTAGGTTTTAAAACAGGGGGGTGGGGCAGGGAATGTGTGTGTGTGTTAATGTGTTTGCTCATCAGTAACACTTCAAATAAGGTACTATGTCACCCTCAAGCATTACAGTTTAACAGTAGGCTACATTACAGGCAAGAGTAATACATCCAAAAGTGTTCAGTGTAATACAAAACTATCAGATTACTAATAGCAGTCATCTGCGCCCTTTTTTTAATATCCCGTTTTATTACTTAACAAGTCATTACTCAGGCCTGCGATCTTAATTGCCATGAGTCACAACTCCGAAATACAACATGACGTCTCCTGTTGGTTCATTTAGTTCCTTTCCTTTAGCCGACATCCCCACTCAGAGTGGCCGAGCTGTGAAGAGACATAATTTGGGTGAAGTCTGAGAGGGGAGCGATAACTGCGTAAGAGTGGGGCGAGAAGGTTAAAAGGATAGATAGTTCTCGCCATTGCATGCTTTGCTAAAGGGCAAGTGATGTGTGGCAGCTCTGCGTATGTGTGCGCATGTGCTTCTGGGTGGAAGACGAGTGCATGTGTATATGCTCATAATTGTCCTTTGTGTGTGTGTGTGTGTGTGTGTGTGTGTGTGTGTGTGTGTGTGTGTGTGTGTGTGTGTGTGTGTGTGTGTGTGTGTGTGCGCGTCCTCAGCCCTCCTTGGTATCTTAAAATAGTCAAGTGATGGAAGCTCGACAAAGATAGAGAACTTGAGCAGCTTCAAGTCACAGTTCAACAAGGCTGAGCGTCGCCAGACAGCGCCGTCATCACTGTCACATCAAAGGAATGGAGTTTTTTTTTATTTTTTATTAAAGCAGTGACTGCTCTTTGCCCTCTTTGATCAATGTTGTAAGATAAACCCCATGTTACCTGTGAGAATTACGCACCCCACTGTAAACTCAAGTTTAACACCAGCACAAATCCAAACATTAGTTTTTCTTTAAGTGTTTCCTTGAGTGTGTTCTTCGGCAGAGTTTGATCTCGAATATGGCAGTAAAACTGGCCAAAAACAAAGAAAGCATTATAATCTGCCCTGAGGCATTATTCAGGTAACTTATGATTTCATAAACGTTTTTTTTTTTTTTTTTTTTAAAGGAGCAATAACTTGAAAACTTTCCGACATTTTTAACAACCTGTGAACAAGCAGAATGCCCCGTGTAAGAAGTGGAGTATAATCCTGTGAGAGCGAAGGCTGCATGGGGGCGCAGATGAGTTACAAAGTGAGTGGTAAATCAATCAGGCAGATTGTTACATTCACCTGAATCATAACAGACACATGCCAAACAATGATGAGGTTCTCTGTCTGCCTCACACACACACACACACACACACACACACACACACACACACACACACACACACACACACACACACACACACACACACACACACACACACACACACACACACACACAGAGCCTGTGATTACAGCTTGGGAAAGTAGTAATTTAGTCCGTGATTACAATCTATCAGGCTGCCTGGGGCCAGACTCTGAGAAGTGTCTGTCTAAATGACACTTTAATAAGACGCCGTCAAACACACAAAAGGTACAGGCACACATGCAGGCACACGCTGGTGCAGGATCACTGGTAGCCAAACTACACACATACACACATACACACACACACAGAGCATGCATACACAATCATGCATACACATTTCTGCACACACACACCCATGAATAAACTTGCAGCAAAAGCATGCACACTTTACACACTCTTGCATGCATGATTGCTAACACACACACACACACACACACACACACACACACACACACACACACACACACACACACACACACACACTCCAAAGATGGCATCTAGAGTGATTACTTTTATCACTCACAGTGTGTCAGCCATGCATCATTTCAGATGAACGCTCCTCTCTCTCTTTCATTCACTGCCTGACACTGGATAAATGCAAATGAAGCTGTTGTGGAGCAGATCTCATGCAGCAAAATGAATAATGTCTCTTTGTTTTGTTGTATTTTTTTTCAGACACTGGCCTAAACAAGAGAGTATCAACTATGTAAGCAAAGCAATTTAATTATATGTTTTCAACTATCTTGATTAAATAAGTAGCTGTTACTCGAACTACTGAACCTCCTTTTTTTTCTATCAAGGAGCAAAGGTCATCTGCACAAGCAATTACAAATAAAAGGCACTAACCACGTGATAAGGGTAAGAGAGGAAATACGTACTTTCAGTTTGGTTGCTGCAGAGAAATTGATAAAGTCCCATAAAGACCTCATTAACAGTCAAGATACAATTGTTAATAATTTGCCTCAGTTTTTAGTTTGTTCTCTCGGGTGTTGTTGCTGAGCACGAACATTGTGCTAAACAAATACATGCATTTACTATTGGGGCATGGGTAATTTCATGTTTAAAGGAAATTCATGTATATATGCACAGATAACATCCAGTAAATTGGACCTCGGTAAACAAAAGAAGAAAAAAAAAACGTTGTCAGTGAAAAGCAAACCCACCTCCAAAGCAATTATTGTGAAAGACAATTTATCACGTAGCCATCTCAGATTTCAAAGGTGTTCCTTCGCCTACACCAGCACATGTTTTACATATTTTACCTTGCCTAACAACCAGTTGTTAGATTTGTAATGTTAATGTGAGTCATTTCAATTCAATCACTTTTACACATAGCATAGCTGACAATGCCAAAGAGACTTGTGGTTCAAAATGAGTGGCGTATTTCTTGCGTGTTGCAGTGAGTATAGCACTTTTTTTTTCTTTTTTTTTTGTTATTAGAAACTTAGGAACATAACACCTGAGCAAAGAAGTACATGAATATGTTTCCAATATCGGCAGAAATACAAAAACGTTCTTATCTTATCATGCAAGCCGTGTCCACTTTCTATGCTTCAATAAGAATGCAGCCAGTTGAATAAATTTAACCTCAAGAAGTTCAAATATTTGCCCCAGAGGGATAGACACACCGAAAAACATCAAATGAAAACTAATGATTGCTAATGACTAAAAGAATACACAAGCACATACTGAAGAAAGTTAGTGGTAGTATGCAATCCTTGCAGCTGACATCCATGAAGCCATCAAATCAGTGACTCATCTAAACTAATCTTAAACCCACAATTTATCACGATGAAGCTATTCAGCTCAGTATAAACACCTGTTTAAAGAAGTCTGACTCAGACGGAAGCTTCAAACAGCCAAATGACCATTCCCAAAATCCAAACTTCTGTTTCCCCCTACAGATGTATAATCAGCTCTTGTAATCAACCTGCCTTTTTGTTGTTTTTTTCCTACATCAGCAGGGTGGTGTAGTGATAATGGAGAGGCCTTCCTTCAGCTGGAACACCCAGGCTTATTGGCTCGTTATTTGTGACAACAGGCATTTGTCCTGTCCTTCAGTGTGAATCCCTAATAGCAGCAGTGCACTGTTCTGCCTCTAAAACAAAGTGTGAAATCAATCATGAAGCATAATAGTAATATATTTTTATATACAGTATTTTTTTATACATCATCTTTCAAATGTAATTAACAAGATGCTACACATTAATACATTTAGCACTGCACATGCTAATGAGGCAACTAAAATAAGGACAAAAGGAATAATGCACAATACAATAAGATACAATGCACTGCCATTTGACTCTAATATCACAATGAAGCAGCAGGAGCTATAAATGTATGACAGTATTTTGTTTTCATTAGGATGGCACTGAGTGATTAAACTCTGGCATGTTTATAATAAATCTTAATCAGCTTGAAATAGCATATAAATCACCCAGGATAAGTCAGGATGATCCACACTGTGGGGCCTGGGATTCCTATGAAACACACACACACACACACACACACACACACACACACACACACACACACACACACACACACACACACACACATCCTCTCTTTTCTCGTACGCACAGACTCTGACGTGTGAGTATTCCTACTCAATGCACAACTAAGAACACATACAGTATACAGATACACACACACACACTCCTTCACACATACATTTTCTTTCTTTCACAGTCTCTCACTATTTCTGCTGTCAGCAGGATGCAGGGAGGCCTGGACTCTCTCTCTCTCTCTCTCTCTCTCTCTCTCTCTCTCTCTCGATCTCTCTCTCTTCTCTTCTGTATCTCCCCACCACTCAGATATTCATGGCCACATCTGGGACAGTTTAATGAGTTAATGCCAGTTAATTACTCACTCCGGTGCGGCTGACCGACCAAACTCTGCAGCTCTTTCCTCTTTCCCCCTTTTTTTGCTTTCTCTCTCTCTCTCTCTCTCTCTTCTCTCTTTTTTTTTTTTTTTTTTTTTTTTTTTTTTTTTTTTTTTTTTTTTTTTTTTTTTTTTTCTCTTCTGTGTATCGGCCTAGTCCGTCTCTCTCCTTCACCGCTGATTAATGGCAGAGAAAGAATAAGAGGAAGGGAAAGAGGAGCAATCAGCATCTACTGCCATCATCAACATTACTGGTGTCTGGCTGCATTAAAGCTGGGCGAGAGAAAAGGCTGGTGTGTGTGTGTGTGTGTGTGTGTGTGTGTGTGTGTGTGTGTGTGCGCGTGCGTGTGTTCTGGGCTGCCGAGACGGAAGACTGTTAAGACCACTAATTGAATAGAGATGATTCCATTATCAAGCAGTTTGTTTGAGTGAGGAAGCCAGTTAGTTATCTGCTGTGGAGAAGAGAGAGACATAGACAGCAGCAGTTTTTTTTCTTTAAAGAGAAAGAGAGGAAAAGAAAAACAATAAAGAAAAACTAAATAAGTGAGAGACAGTAGGCGAGGAAGAAAGAGAGATAGAGATGCGCACGTGTCTGTATGTAGGTGAAAGGTTTTGACATAGAGTAAAGCCAGTCTTCATTATGGGATCACCCACTGACCACAAGTTTGCCCTTGGCTCATAGAGATCTATATGTACACACACACACACACACACACACACACACACACACACACACTGAGGGAGGGAGGGAGGGAGGGAGAGAGGGGGATCTACAGTTTCATCGGAAGTCAGTGTGGAAAGTGCACCTTCTGAAATCGCTAATCGAAAGTGATTAGTGATCATCATCTTAATTGCATCTAAACAATAACAACACCTGGCATAAAAGCACCAAGCCCATACAGTTCATTCTAATCTACTGTATTCTCATCTCAGAGGCAAAAAAACAAAGACAGCTATTAAAGTTTGGATGGAATTTGCCGCTCCGCTAAACAGACGCTTTGGTATCTTGCAGTAACTCCAGTTCCTGCACGCACAAATGAAACTGTATTAAGATTTACGATAAGAAAACAAAAGATAGAGCGCAGAGGAGAGGGGATAAGACTTGTTTTGTTCTTTCTATTTTTCCTGTCTTGCAATTTGTCTGAGGGCCCCAGACCCAATAATTTATCACCTTTGGTTTTACAGCCATCGATTTCACCCCTAGTGACCTCTTGCACCCAGTGGTAGCCTTTTAGTCAGTGTGTGTGAGCGTGTCTGTACATGTATGCCTGAGTGTGTTTCAAAATTGGTGTATGAGTATAGGAAAGTGTTTATGCATTTGTGCGCAAGGTGTGTGTGTGTGTGTGTGTGTGTGTGTGTGTGTGTGTGTATGTGTTGTGCAGGTTATAGTGTGAACTGTGCGGGGCACACACTGTTTTTCCTTTCAGCACTGAAAGGTCAGTCGCAGTCTAAGAAGAATGGCCCGAGGTCAGAACAATACACCAGGAGACTCTTGCTGTGTGTGTGTGTGTGTGTGTGTGTGTGTTTCATAGGAATCCCAGGCCCCACAAATAGTTAATGAAGTGATGCATGTGCAGAATTGCCCACCCAAACTGCTCACATCTACTTGAAAATTTAAATCAGATTTATCTTCATTCCAGCAATTATATAGACCAACAGTCATATTTTTTTTGCACTTTTCCTGTCTGTTTCATCAGCTAAAGAGTGAACTATAAAATAAGTGTATTTATAGTGCATGAAAAAAGGACAAAATGGTTGATTTGCATAAAAAAAAAAGGCATCTAACCCTGATTGCATGACCACACAGTACAAATATGTATGTGATTTGTGGGTCTGTGTTTATGTGCATGTGTAAGCTGGGATGTGAGTGTGTTTCTGTACCCAGTGAGTGGTATTGGCTGAGTCATGTTTGTTTGTTGTTGCAGCAGTTGCTACTCTCAATTTACTTGGCACTGGTGGGTTTATGGTTAGGGCCTGCAGTTGACACTCTCATCTTACCACTTAGGGAAAAGGTGGTTGGGTTCGGAAAGGAGTGAGGGAAAAGGCGAGATAGTGAGAGTGGAGAGAGAAAAAGACAGGAAAGGAAAGAGGCATATAAAAATAAAGGATGGAAATAAATCAAATCAGTATTGGTGTGTTCTCACAAAAAAAGTGTCTGGTTTGGCATGAAATAGTTGCATTCATCATCTTGCCCTTTTGGGCCGTGTCTTTGTAGTTCATTTAGTTGTTTACATCATGTTTCCTCTTTCTTCTGCGCACTTCTAAAATAGTCCAGTTGACGTGCACTGATATGGGTATTTGTAAGCAGGACCTGTAAAGAAAAGCACAAGTGACTCCTCTTATCTTTAGTTTATCTGGTTGGCTATATCTGGAGTAACATCAACTGAAGAGATCTCAAGTCAGTATGTAAGTATAAATATTACAGTATTTGTGTGTGATTCCACGCATGCTTGACAACTGTTCAAATGTGTTGTATAGGGTAGTTTTGTTTCTTGTATACTGCTGCTTTAAGTAGGAGTGAGGGGGACAAAGACTAAGCAAGAAAAGATGGTGAAAAACAAAACAGACAAAGAAAGGAAATTAATGACCCCTCATATATTGTCTTCTTTGTGCTTTGAGGAGAAGAAAAGAATGGCAAGTTAAAATACAATGTTCAAGGAAAAAGAGAAGAAAACAGAAGAGGAGGAAACTGAAATAATGAATAGAGAGACCATGACCATAAATACAAGGTTGTAAATCCCACAAAACATTAACTTCATTACATGGCAATTACTAGCTGCATGTGACAAAAGAGGATATTTCACTCCTCACTATTTAGCTATCCACTCCTCAGCACGTATTTGTGTCTTCTGTTGGGGGAAGGTCAAACCATTAAACAAATTAAACAAGCAGTGTGTCACTTATGCTGTAGCCAAACTTGGACCTACAGTTGTATTCATTGGCGAAAACAGCACTGTTGTAAAATGCAAGCTACAGGCTACTATGGCAAGAAAAGGATGAACTGAACCAAAAATGTGAGTGACACATATTATTTATTTATTGTTTTTGTTTCATAATGACCTGAACTGCAAACATTTCAAATTGTGGCCACTAGGAGGGAGACAGGAAAACATTTGTTTTCATATAATGCTTCAACCCTGATGAGCTTCCTTTGACACACATCGTGATTTCTCTGAGATCGACAACTGCCGTCTACTTTTTTAATCTTATTCAGATTTTCTGTCTTAATCGCTTCACTCTCCTTCATCTTTGCTCTTTGCCTAAACTTCTCTTACTCTCTTTGTGCTAAATCAATATCATATTAGACATGCTACTTTATATTTACAAAGTGATCTAAGCACAGGGGCGTAGCCTCTGCTGCTGCCCTGTTATCTTAGCTCAGAGCCTAGCCTAGCCTAGCCTACAAGCTTATCCTCGAGTCACCCACAGCTCACCCAACCTCGCTAACAGTATCACGATGGTTTATGTTAACTGTTTCACCTTTGCAGAAAGCTGTCCTTCCTAGAGAGACATGATTGTCAGTTAAAACAGCTCGTCTCTGCTAACATTACCTCAGATGTTCCCTGCACTTTAGAGCCTCAGTCACAGGCTTGACAGCAGGCCTGTTTGTGATACTAGCATAGTATCATCTGCAGATTGTGTGGCCTGGTCTGCAGTCAACCCTTCTGACTGCAAACCAGCTTTCAACCGTTGCTTTGGTTGTCCCGTTTGCCTGGATGCCTCCCCTACATCTGCCGACAGGTTAAAAAATGGAAGCTAGTAAAGGGACTCCATTACCAGCAATGTTAGATTAGCATCACCAGCCACTGTTAACTGTCTACCCGAGGCAAGAGCTTCCGACATAGAGGCTAATCGGAGGGTGTTGCCGTTACGCAGGGCGAATCAGGGAACCCAGACACCCACCACCACTAGCTTTAGCATCATCACAATCCATGTGAGCACCAGTAACATAAGCATGATGCCATCAGAGATCACAATAGAAAGCCTATCCAGGGTGTTTGCGTTTGAAAGATAAATTGGCATCTATTACTTGTCCCTGGTCCCCAATGATGAGATACAGAATGCTTACTTCACTGAGCCCCAGGCTGCCTCATTATTGCAGTGAGCAGAAATTGGTTTTGTTGCTGGCATTCTTTCTGAGGGCCGCCCCAACCTGCTTAAAGTGGATGGCCTTTACTCAAGCGCCGCTATTCTATCTCTGAATATAGGTGTCTGTGTCAAGTTTGACATAAACTAGACTTGGCAGGTCGCAGGTGATTAGAGAGCTGGCTAAGTCCTGGAACCGCTCTCCCCCTGGCCGTCAGTGCCTCATTCCAGATGTTTTGGATCTTCGTCCTCCAGGAGATTCATTCTCTACTCCTGTCTGTCTCCCTTGCGTGCATGTTGTCCTTGTCTCTCTCTTCCTCTGGGTGCTTGTTTCCTTTCTCCTATCTGTGTGAATGGTGTGGTTGAGCTTTCCCTTTTGTGTGTGTGTGTGTGTGTGTGTGTATGGTCTGTCCTCTTCCCAGCTCTCCATAGTGGAGAGGAGGTCATGTGGCTCATGCCCTATCTGTTTGGTGGCACCCATAGAATGTAAAAATTAATGGACAGAGCTTTTGAGCCTGAAAGCTGAAGCCAAATGCGGAAGTGCCATAATGCTGCATTCAATCGAATTTCCAGCAGGGTTGCAAAAAGAAGTCAGCTTGTATATGAAAATGAACCAACTTCTCACTTGATTTATTACTTCAGTAAATATTTTCATATTGACTTTATGATCTCAATCGCTAGTTTTAAGTCTTCTTCCATATGGCATGATGTTTATTAAGTAAATTATGGTTCCATTTATTTTAAAATAGAAGATAAAGCAAGGGATGCTTTAGGGGCATGGCTACATGGCAACCTGTCAATCATGGTAGAGGCTTAGCAAAGCTAAACACGGCAAATAGCTGTGAACTTTTTTTGGGGTGCTGTCGATGTTTTCATCTTAAACTTTAACCCTCTCACTGTGTATTTTCACTTCATCAAAGTTGATTGGAACATTTTGGTCATCTAAAAATGTCTTGGTCAGTGTTCGGATACACCTTGCCAACCAAGCTAGCTAGCTAGAGTTAGCTGGTAACCTTAGAGAAAGTTTCCCAATTTTCTGTCTACTGTCGTACATGAAGTTGAATGGTACCAGCGACAACATTCCCTCTTTAGCGTTTAGCTTAGCACAGCGCCATTGCAACCATAGACAACAGTGGCTTAGCCGCGTCTCACCTGCTCATCGTCACGTCCATTTTCTAAAAACAAAGATGGCAACGGCCAAATTGCCAAACTCGAGGCTTCAAAACCATATTCCACAAAGGAATGGGTGATGTCACTCCTGCGATGTCCATTATTTTTTACAGTCTACGGAAGTTGCTTGACCTCCTCCCGGATCCATGCTCTTCATTTTTGCTTACAATCTTTCTATCATTTTGTTACTCTGATTGTCCATGCTGTTATGCTGCTAACAGAATAGATTGTTGGCAAGCTGTTAGCTGGAGTAGAGTGGCCCAGGAATGACCTCTCTCTGATATTTATTAAAGATAAGCAGGGAGTGTCGGGATAAGACAGGAGTGAGCATTCAGATCTGATACACTTGTTATTCTGTTTACCTGTTAATGCTATAACTCAATGATAAACACAAGTTGTACAATAGCTGCTCAAACAGTGACATGGAGAAGTGGCCCTTCACTGCTCTTTGATGGTGAAACCCACACTTTGATGTGTCGTGCTGTAAATGTTGTGTGCAGGTGGAGCAAGCTACATTTCAACAGAAAAGCCAAAGCAATGTACACCCTGCCTTTTCTAATTCAGCTATCAAGCATGGATTAACATTTGTGTGTAGGACTTAACTTACCTCATTCTGCATTAGGCCTGATTTGTGGTCTCATTATATGAAATCTGCTGCACAGCAACAGAATTCCATTGGCAGGTTTAAATAATATGTTTTTGCTTAATAATAATTGCAAAATAATGACTAGAGAGTTTGTTTTCCATTCTTTTATACAACAATGTTAAAGAAATTTTATGTAAACCCAGTGGTGAAATGTAAATAAGGTAAATGTAATAACATTTACTCTAGTACTTATTTGGTTAAAGTATAATTTTGGAACTTGTCCTTTACTTTAGTATTTCCAGCCGTATGTTAAGTAATTACATTTAGCACCACCTTTACCAGCTGCAACAACTGAGTGATGTACACAATAATGCATCAATAATTATAATCTAACAATACGATTCCACATAATGCTTTTGTGGTACTATGTATATTTTTATGCTATATTCTTGTACTTTTACTTAAGTAATATATATATGTGTACTGTATTAACCCATGTTGCTTCAGTCAAACAGAAATGCATGAGATGGGCACATTATTTGAGAAATGCTTTTCACTTCTTCAAAAAAGTGATGACATGTGGCTGGGTTAGCTCAGTTGGTAGAGTGGGCGCACATGTATAGAGGATTATTGCTTGACGCAGAAGGTCCAGGGTTAGAGTCCGACCTGTGACAATTTCCTGCATGTCTTACCCCTTTCTCTCCCCTTTTCATATCTAGCTGTCCTAGCCATTAAAGGTGGAAATGCCCAAAAATAATCTAAAATAAATAAATAAAAGTGATCACATTAATTTACTAAAGTAGGCCTACTGTAAATACCTAACAGCAAACGTTACTCGTTACATTACTTTCCCTTACTCAGACCAGCTCACTCACACATCAAATTCAATATAAGGTGTAAGACTAAAGATTGAGATGTTCGCCTTCGAGATATTAACGGACCATCAACAGCTAGTTTGGCCTTGGAAACTACATACAGCACTCCAGAAACCCTGTTGCCGCAGTGCTTACAAACCCTCTGATGTCTGAATGTAGCTAGCTATCCAGCTAACAATATGCTAAATAAAAGTGGCTAGCCGCTAGCCAGCACCAGCTAATGCACCTCGGATGCCATAGATATAATGTAAGTTGGTATGCCTTCCACGTTCAGTATGTCACAAATGTGTAGAACATTTGATTTTAATGAACAGAACTGACCAAACATTTGGAATATTCTGAAAGTGAGTTGCAGCAACCTTTTGGAGCAATTAACATCTCAGCTGTCTCTCTAACACGTCCGCTTCTCTTTATCCACATGTCAGCTTCTGTAATAGATTCAGTATAAGGGAGTCGTCAAGCAATTATAGCGTTTGCCTGGATTCACCTCATCACTGTATTTTCTCAAAACAGGCAGTGTCCAACATGAACATTCTGTGGATCATTTGTATCTCCAACATGTTTTGTAGCATTCACAACAACCACTAACATTTATCACTTTAGATTTTTTAATAAAATTAAATCGCAGATTCATATAGCTGAACATTTTTTATTTCTTTTGGCTAACACATTGCTTCACCCTAAAATATATCCTCCAATCTCTGTAATAAACTCTGTAGCGCTCAGCTACACAAACACTTTTGAACGATTGCAATTGGGTTCAGGACAAAGGGTCATGTTAGACATAAACAAAACCTGTTAAGAGGTAATGTCAGGTCTTTTGTATGATTAATAAGAAAAGCACAGCTACCGGTGCCTACGAAAGCTGGCGGAAGGCATGTGGAATCCCCACTGTATGTAGGTTAAACAATACACTGTCAAATACTGAGACGAGATAATTATAGCTGTGAGACAGTGTGAACTCAGGGCACACAGAGAGAGAACCTCTTATTAAGAGCTGTGTAATTAGGTGTCAAACAGCCGTGATGTGTGAATGCTGTCTTATCTGTCAACTCTGGTGCTTCTTAAAAGAATAGGGGAATTACATTTTTGGAAGACAAATCATTTAGAAACCACCACTGTTTAGCTTAAACTAAGCCTTTATGCCAACGACCGTATGAAAGCTAACAGTGGTTTATGCTGCTCAGTACTGTATCACAATCTTGTTGGCCTTCAAGTTTTCTACTGTGCATCATCATTCAACATAAAGTATTTCTGACATCAACATTGTCAAAAGTAATCCGCTAATCAATCACTTAATTCATTATTTTGGTGAATAATTGATCACATTTCACAACACAGTTCTTCTCTGATGTTTTTTGAAACATGACGTTGGGAAAACCCGCGGGCACTAATATATACATTGCTTTAATCAGGCTTTTGATCTTCAGTACAATTCTGCGATAAGTCAATTAAAACTAGGCCTGCCAAAAATGAATTATGCAATAAGTTTATTAAAACATTTATCAGCTAGGCTTATTATAAATGGATGACTTCCAGTGGAAGACAGGCAGATGAGATGAACAAGTCATCAGATTGGCTTCTTCTCCATCTCTCTTATTCAACTTGGTTGTTTACCATTTTGCATGTAGATTGTTTTTGATTATGGAGTCCCATATAATCTGCTGGTTTTTGTCTTATTAAACTGCATCCAGTTCAATCGGTGAGTACGCTGTGGTGTGTGGTTTCTGTCATGATGAAATGGCAGCCAGAGATTTGGAAGTCATCCTGTCCTTCATCGTCTGCTTTTATCTCCATTTTTTGTGTCTGTGTGTGTCTGTGTGTGTGTGTGTGTGTGTTTACTTATCAGTTACCGACAAATCCAGATTTGGCCCTAGCACTGTAAGGCTTGGTACTGTCCTTGGGGCATGTAGGGTGACAGGGAGCACGCAAATGCCCCCCTGCCTTGAGGAATTGTCAGTGAAAATGCTTCCACCAAATCAATCTCTCATGCGCCTCATGAGACATGGGTTTGGGTGTAAGAATAAACACGGGGGAAGAAATAACTAACACTACAAAGCTTTGGCTGGGCTTTGGTGCATGTTGGGCAATTGTGAGTTGAACTGAAAGTATTGCCAACCAAAAATAATAATGAAACATGGTGACAGATCCTTGACTCCTTTTAAATTGGTTTTGAAATAGACACTATCCCGAAGGATTAGGTCACAAACTTTTTTTTTTATATCTCTCATGATGAACCATTTAGCTTTACTTCATGTTCTTTCTGTATCTTCAGTTTTTTGTGTCTTTTTGGTGAGATAAGGCAATATTTCCGGACTAATTTTAAAATAAAAAAGTTGTGACAAACAATGCAGTCCTAAATGTTCAAGGTACAACAGAAATCTTGCTGTTACTTAATTAGAAGGTTCAAGTGAAGACCAAAAAACAAGGGAGGGAGACAATGTAGAGACAATTATTTTGTAAGTGTTTTTTTCTGTCTCTGTTTATGTGATTCTTCAGGGCATTTTGGAACCTGTTGACACAGATTATTCAGGTGGAGGCCTGAGGGGCTGGCTGAGGGCGCTAAGCTGGGCCAGTGTGCACATCTCAGCGCTTCTCTGGAATGGCTGCCAGCTCCGTCTGCTCGGCTGTGATAATGGAGCCTCCATTCCCCTCTCTGTGTTGTGTGGAAATGTTTCCATTAGCCTCTGACAAGAAAAGGCCTCTCTGCAATTTAGTCCATCTTTTATGTCCATCTTGTTTCTTCCAGCATGCAGATTTTATGTCTCCCTCCCTCTCTTTCCTCTCTGCGTCTTGCTTGCTAGTTTGCTGCCTGCTACACCCCTCAAGCGCTGCTGGAATGCTGGGGTGAGATAAAGAAAAGGCCCTGCTCAGAGTAGGTTCGAGTGTTTTGCCTTTTTATATCAATGACCTTTTTTTGTGGGTTGTAAACACAAGGGATAAACTGCGGTTTGACAGAGGCTATTCCAATTCCCGGCCTCTCTCACTTGCCGTTTAAAAACATGCACTTTGACGGATGAGTTTAGTATGACAGAATCATAACACATTGCCGTTTGAACGGTATCCTTGTTTTCCAAATGCACTCACATCCATTGACACAGGCACATCTGGAAATTGTGATGTGACCTTTATTTGCATTACTAAGCTCATCAAATTTGAACAATAATTCACACATCCAGCTGAAACTAATGTGAAATAGTTTGGCAAGCGCCTGAAATGAGTGTAATGCAAATCTCATGTCTTTTTGTAGCACAAATAGGAACGGCAGCCAAAAGACTAACAGCTAGGCAATAATTCAGTCAGATGTGGAATACTCTTACAGCAGAGGAGAGAGACAGGGAGAGATGGAGAGGGAGAAAGATAGAGAGAGTTAGAGAGAGGCCATACAAAGGCCTGGCACAGGAATCTGGACCGGTTAGCAACTACGAGACAAATTGCCTTCCTCTGTGACTCTGTGAATTAAGTTGCTTACAGTGGATGGCTTCCTGAACCCTCTGTCAGTCTTGAAGAACCAGTGGAAATACTGTATATGATTGTTGAACTCTAATGTCATAGCATATGAGATTGAGATTATACGTATGGTTTGGTGGCAAGGATGCTTGGAACTATGGCTTGGGGACTTTTTAATAGAGCACAAGAAGTGCTGGAAACGTGGTTCTGTGTTTTGGCAAAGAAGCTTTGAGTTGATTCCCATATGAGAAGATTGCTAAGCTTTACTTTCAGCCAACCAGGTTTCCATCTGCATACCGCTCGAACGTTGTGTTCACACCTGGAGTCCTTCCTGTAGTTTCTAATAAACTGATGTCATGTAGGGGCATTTACACACGGTCGTTGCTTTATTGTGATAACAGAGCACCCTTCTGTGACCATGCTGCACACAAAATCTGTCCCACTGAGCATGAGATGCGTTTTCATACTCACTGTGTTGTAACCATTTGTATGCATTATCATATAGGCTAAATACACATATAAATAAATAAATACATAAAGCTGCTAACCCCAAATTCCAAAGGTTTCTCCCTTTTAACTGCTAATGCTTTGAAAACTCAATACAGTTTGCAGTTGTGTCAAAATATTAGCAGTGGGGCGTCCAGATAGCTCAGTTGGTAGAGCGGGCGCCCATGTATAGAGGATTACTCTACTCGAGGCAGCGGTTGCGGGTTCGACTCCGACCTGCGGTCCTTTGCTGCATGTCATCCCCCCCTCTCTCTCCCCCTTTCACGTCTTCAGCTGTCCTGTCAATTAAAGGCCTAAAATGCCCCAAAAATATAATCTAAAAAAAAAAAAAAAAAAAAATATTAGCAGTGAGCTGTTTAAAATTAAAATAAGCATTAAATGTAGAGAAATCCTAATTAAATCTGCATTAAAAGTTAGTCTGAACATACAATGTTCTTAAAGTGATGGTTCGGAGTAATTTCACCTTAGGATCCTTTGCACCATGACCTCGAGCCAAACACCCCACCAGAAGCTTTTTTCACCTGGGTCTAACATTGGGAGAGTTAGCGTAGAGTAGCGCTATCAGCTGAATAGCTTAGCGCAGAGGCTAATGGACCCACGTTTGTATCTCGTAAATGACCCCAGTAATAATGCCCGAAATGATACCAAACTTCTACACTAGTACAAATAGGTTATGTACTCATAAAACGATGAATTGGAAAGTTTGTAAGTACACCAGAAGTTTATGAACACTTACCTGCTCTCTTCTGTTCTCTGTTGTTGTTGCTGCTGCTGCTGCTACCTGCAGTTAGACGAGTGCTTAGGGCCGTCTACAAATTACTACACCGAAAGGAGATACAACAAAAATATTTATTAATTTAATGATTAAATAAGGTAATGTCTCCAAACTTACCTCAATTATTAATTGTCTCCTGCTAGTTATACTACAGCACCTACTTAAAAAAAAGTTAAATAAAAAAATATTTTTGTTGCATCTCTTTTCGGTGTTGTAATTTGTAGATGTCCCTAAGCACTCGTCTTACAGCAGCAACAACAACAGCAGAGAGCAGAAGCCAGCAGGCAAGTGTTATTTACATAAACTTCTGGTGTACTTACAAACTTTCCAATCCATCGTTTTTATGAGTGCGACGTTTGGTATAATTTCGGGCATTATTAGTGGGGTCATTTACGAGATACAAATGTGGGTCCATTAGCCCCTGTGCTAAGCTATTCAGCTGATAACGCTACTCTACGCTAACACTCCCAGTGTTAGACCCAGGCGAAAAAAGCTTCTGGGGGGGTGTTTGGCTCGAGGTCATGGTGCACAGGACCCTAGGGTGAAATTACTCCGAACCATCACTTTAATTTGTTGACATCCTTTGATCACTTCAATCAGGACAGCGGATAACTACGAATACTACTAAATACTATTTCTACTACAAATAATAATGTCTTTTACAATGCTCATAATATTGTGTGGTGGTGGTGGCTAAAATGAAAATAATATTAGCTTTAAGCAGGCTATGATTCATTAGTACAATGGATCTTCATTATCATCTGTGACTAAACTGTACAGCAGTAAGTAATTGACAATTCATGAATTCCTAATGCAACATGCAGCCTGTAGCAAGCAGTGGAAGGATGTGAGCCACAGTACTGTCCTACCTCATGTGACAAACAGTAAATACTCAAAACTACTGATAGGCCCTAATGTAACAAGTATGCACCTGTAATAAAACGAGCCCCCAATGGGAGGCCTGTTTATTCAATTAGGGTCTCTGCTGGAAGATTTAAAAGAACAGCCACTCAGCCTCAGCGGACAAATAAACATCTGCAATGATGAATTTAAGATGCTGTTGAACATTTTAAGGTTCTTCACAAAACCAATCAAGAATCGGTTCTGGTGGTATGGCATGGTAGGTAGAAGCAGTATATTCAAATGTATGTGTATATGTATGCATGCGTGTGTGTCTGTATGTATCTAGACCTAACAGCAGGAAGCATCGGGTGATTGACAGGCTTCTCCCATTTCCCTTGAGGGCAAGGTTGCATGTACTGTTTCATCAGGTGACTGCAGCAGTGAGACTGAGGAGCATATAAAATCCATTAACCCTTGCTGTTATTATTTATCAACCCTCTGAAATCCCAAACGAAGGTCATATATCTACACATGCAGCCAGCATGTCATATGCACCGTATCTCTCTGTATCACTAATGTTTGTGCATCATCCCTCATCAAAGGGAGTGTGATATTAATGTGGCTCAGAGCGTGTGATAAAATATGCGGGAATGTGACAAACATAAAAGCTACCCCTGATTGTTGTGGTGCATTAAAACTGCTTTCAACATAGGAAGTGAGCTCGGGAATATCAGTTTACATGACTTTGAACTAATAAATAGTCTCTGGGATAACCTTAGTGAAGAGATGAATTTTCAACACTCAGATTTAAGTAATATTCTGATTTACTGCTCGACCACAAATGCACTTCTGTTGGGACTGTCGCAGGAAACTGTCCTTAACATTTGAAACCGGTCGCTTACTGGCCATTTGTCATTGAAAACCAGAGTGTGTGAGTATTGTTCAAAGTTATCACGCCAGGGAACAGATGTGCTGCCTTTTTCCGGTCTTGTGAAGCTTGCTCAGTCACACTTAATATAGATCCACTGTCACATACACTTCACAAGTGTTTGTAGGATAAGTGCTGGATTTCACCAAGTGTTAAAAGCTTAATCCATCCAAATGTGTGAAACTGAGAAGTATTTTGTTCACACCAGAAGGAGTAAATTGACTGAGGTTTGGTGTCAAGCACTTCGCTTTGTCATAAAAGGGTTAGGGTCAATAACGTGACCCTTCATAATGATTAAACTTTCAGCCAACTGTTTAAGAGAGGCCTACATATATTGTCAACCACTGAACTGATGTGTTAGACTACCACATGGTGCTGTAGACAATGAACCCTGTTCGATTCTTATGTGCACAACAGACATGACAAAAACTGAAACAATGCTCGACTGTCAGTGAGAAAATTGTGGGGAACATACTGTAGAATTACTGCTGTAAGCTGCGTTGATGCAGTGGCTTCCATAGCTTGAATGAGAATCATGATTGGTAACACAGCAAGGATGGGCAGAGCAGCGGGGATTTTAACAGTAAGGGCATATTTGCTGGAGAGTTTATGGATTTGTCATTGGAGAAGACCAGATCTCCATGTTCCAGACTCTATAACGCATCAATTTGATTCCAAATAAGACTCCCACATAGGCCCCCGTTCCTTATCAGCAAACATGTCCATGTCAGTCTCCAAGATTTAGCCATGGCTAAATTCCTTCGTATTTTGGGCTGGCTGAATTATATGGACATCTACGCAGCTCCAATAGCTGCAGGCAGCGCCTCTTGAATAGCATTTTGTACATAAGCTTTAGCTTACTAGCCCAGGATACCAGGCCAATGCCTTATCCCTGTTAACAGAGACCCTTCTAAGACAGGATTAGTGGGGGAGATAGTCAGCAACAAGGGGGGGACGGTCCATCTCCAGGGAAGAACCATCGCTAACCCAACCGTAATTGCATTTGTTTAGATATGGAGATCACAGCAAAATGGAGTACTATGTTAGTCCAGCAATGCAATGTGATTTTGAATTAATAGCACCACAATACACAAAAAGCACCAGTCTATTAACAAGATGTTTGACATATTATTGTACTGTTTGTCTCCATTCTGCCTTGACTGTCATTTTTTTTTTATTCTCCTTTAGCCACTGTTAATTTCTTCCCTGTAAATGTATCACACCAAAATACTTATATACATCATGAAGAAATAAATTCACTCGGATGTTATGTCCATACCATATAAAGTATATTGTGTATTGTGGACAATAGTGAGCTAGTTTTCCCTGTGTGAAATAACATGAACAGAGACAGTGAGTGAGATAATGTAGAGGGAGGGTGAAAAAAACAAAAAGCAACCTGACTATCAGGTGTGACCTTCCACTCTTCTCCTAGTCTTCCATTCCTTTATGGGTTAACCATCCTTAATGCTTTATGTATGCCTTGTGTGACACTCTTTGCATAAATGATACCAAATAATTGGGATTTATAAATTATTCATTGTGTATTAATGCAGGTGAAATGGCTTTTTGGCTTGGACTGCTGTCTGTCGTTCAGAAAATAAAAGAGGAGGAGGTGGGGTATCATAGATACTTCGCTGAGGAAAAAATAAATAACCCCACAGAAATATAAGCAATCAAAATGCATGAGCCACGCATGGTCAGTGCAGCAACCTGAGTGTATCCTAACTAGTATTTTGTCTTCTTAAACAATAGCTTATAAAGTCATTTTTTAACTTTTTAGTTAAAGCATTGATTTTTTGCATATACTGTATGCATATGTAATGCAATACATCTCATTTATTTTGGTGGTTTTGGAAGGTATATTTAAATTCAAAAAGTAAAAACAGATTACCATAAATTGTTTGCCCAATAAAATGTTTTTTGGGGAAACATTGGATATAATAGCACAGGAGCCGTACTATAGGCCATACTGTGAGGCCTACAACAGCAACAGAGATGATCCCTCTAACGTTTAAGCAAAAATGTTAATAAGAAAAGCCACACAATTAAGAATTAACCTTATGCTAAAAGTTTCCCCCAAGTCTAACTGGTTAATGGCCTGTTATGCACGATTTGGCGCTCCATAAAGCAATGTTGTTTCCACTCACTGATACCTTTATTAATAATAAGGGATTATTTTAATGATATATTGTTTAAAGCAACACCATGTAACTTGACCCGCTTCAGTCCCCCTACAGGTTGTCTCATTGGAACTACAGCTGCAGCTAAAAGTTACATAGTGTTGCTTTAAGTTTAGTGTGTCAAGACCTGTCAGAGATATGCATCATTGTTCCCAGCTACTGCAGTTCAACATTGTGCAGTCTATCACTAGCATCTACCTCCTTTTGTTTGATTCATAAAACTACAGCAACAAAACATTAATATATAGAAATACAGGAATGGTATGTGATAAGACATAGTGGTAATAATGTATATAAAACCAATGCCATCACCAAAAGAAACACATGTCCGCACGCTAATGCTTTTGACCATTTTTATAATATACTTAATCACAGATTGCTCTCTTTCTTCTTCAGTGTCTCCTCAACTGCAAACTGCACTTATGGTCTCTGCCTCTGTCCTGAGCTAGGCAGGTTTAGAGTTCCCCCTATTCTTGTCCTAAATGCCTTGCATAATATCGTAATTACAGGGTTCTCGTGACCTTACTCTTAACACGTACTGACCCAAACATTTGAAACCGGGAGCATGGAAGGCTAGAAATATTTAGACTGAAAAAGAGGGACCCTACTCCTTCCCCGGGAGAGTTTTAGTGCGACATATTTCTTTTGGCAGGGGTCACGGGTGACTCGACGTACATCATCACTAACTTATTAGATCTTGAGGCAATTAGCCGAAAACAAACAGGCCAGACAGACCGGCTATTGAGTTGCCTGAACAGGGAGAAAATAGCCTATGGCGCTCAGTCATTTCAGAGCCGCATCAAAGAGGAGTCCGTTGCATCAACAGAAAGAAAGAAACACATTGTTGCGGTGTAACGCCTATACAGTACTGGGGGCTTAGCGCATTATTTATCCAGTGATTCAGGTTACAGACCCAACTTGCCCTGGTATAATAGGGTGGTGGAGAGAACTTTTCACCTGAACACTATAGCATGGTTAATTTAGGATTAAAAAATCCATTTAGGGTCCTCCCCTGACATGGGAATTCAAGCCTGTAGATTATATTGTGGGGGCTAGTCCTCAGTCTGTCACTGGGGTCAAGGGAACATCTTGATGTGCAGTGCCATAATGACTGCCACAAGACTGGGCGCAGAAATCTTAAACCACCCTGCTTTGCTCAAGGGGGGAGATATCACTTCCTCACATAATTGTCTGCAATAATCACAAATTGTCTTTCGAGTCGCCCTAGGACTGGACAAAGTGAGGTCTGTGAAATGCCATTTCCTTGGTATCACTTTTTAAACAGCTACGATTTTTTACTTCAGAGGATTTACTTTTTTTTTTAAATGTTAACGGCTTAATGATGTCATGTTGAGATGCACATTGTAAAGCAGGAAAGTATAAGAAACTAAGTTTGAGTAAAAAGTGGCAGAGACAAAGTGAACGATAAATGTTCAGTGACCCGCATTTACGAACAAAGTCAAGTTAAAAAAGACACACAAAAAAAACTTTTGCATTTCTCACACATATGTTGCATGCCTACCGTGTGGGAGTCATGCACCTGTGCAGGGTTGTCTCACAACTGCTGTGTTGTTTAAACTCTGTTCAGATCATAGTTAGGTATGAGACATCCTCACCACATATCAATTATTCCACAATTTAACACAACAGAAAGACGTTTAAGAAACAAAAGGCACTTTCATCAGCCTCTCGGAGGTGGAGACAAGGGGAAGAAAAATGGGAGTCTTTTGGATTTTCAGACTTATCGGTTTCATGTGAATGGCCACTGGAATGCCAAGATTTTAGTCTGCCTTTTTCCCACCAGATTTCTTTCCTTCTGGCCGTCTCTTTTTTTTAATTTCTTCATCATTCCCTTCTAAGGATCTGGTTCCTGGACATGATATGCCAAATTACCTGTGGTATCAGTTGTGCCACTGGCGATGCATTGTAAGCTTGTAAATTCCACACAAACCCCTCAGAAGGATTTGCCTCACCGCTGTCACTAACTTCATTGTCTTTGAAAAGTGGCGGTACAAAAGAGACGCCTTCTGAAGTTGAGAGCTTAGGCCTGGTATTATCATAACAGAACAACTATGTGCACTGGCAAGATGAGGAGCTGTTACAAATTGAGAGACTCAGATGAGATTTGATCAGGGTAATTATTCATGTCTTAAGACCCAAACTTGTCATTTTATTAGGCTTTTACAAAGGTTAACATTTTCACGTTTCTTATACCATAGATACAGTAGTTCATGACAGTAAAAAAGCATGTTAACATATTTGACAACTCAAATATAAGACACTATATTTTAATGTTACAGCCATGCAGCCCATAACTTAATGGTCATTGTGAAACCGATCCAACTGTGGATATCATGTTTTGACATCCTCTGCTACAGTATCTCAGATCCCAGATGCTATACAACCTATGAATCATTGTTCCAGGACATCATACATTACTGCACCCTTAGAAGCCCACTCAGATAAAGCCACTGTGGAAGTTGCCCTATTTGCAACAGCCTTGATGCACATTTCTCCTAAATTCAGTTTTGCTAGTGAGTGAAAGAAATGGCCCAAAAATGAATAACCACTCTAAAATTGGGGAAATAATATTCAGTATTCATAAAGAATGCCAAATAGTTGTGGGATTGGAAACTTTTTCTCGGGATGTTGTGGCTGTCACCAGATTCGTGCTGAAAAATGGATGATATATCATTGTTTAAACTAATGCTAAAACTCAAATGTGTGTCCCTGGTTAGATTCTAAGATCTCCTTCAGTTTATTAATATAGTAAAGTTAAAGTATGTATGTAAACCACCATGTGCAACGATGATTGGACTTTGTTTTCCTCAAGGTATTGTCTCTGTTGGACGTCTCATTAATCGTGGTTGTGCTTTCAGTTTATTAGAGTTGGATGGATTGTTTCTTTTTTGGATAGTCTCCAATAACAGGCTAACAAAGCAGTAGGCTGGGGGTCTGCATTATGTAATTGCACCCTGGTGTTACTATTCAGCATTTATGTTCAGCAATGGATGAAGCTAATATCCTTTACTATATCAGTATACAAAGCTGCTTAACACAACTCCCATGCTGAAACACTTAAGGAAATTAAGTCTTAATTAGTCTTTATTTTTAATAGAAATGAATATAGGTCAGTAGGAGTGTGATGCTTCTATAATGTCTTCAAACGGATACAGAGCAGTAACACACATGGTCTTTGTTACTGTTAAAGGTTCCATATCATGCTCATTTTCAGATTTATACTTGTATTTTGGTTTTCTACCAAAACAAGTTTGCATGCTTCAATGTTAAATTTTTTCATACTGTCTGTCTGAATATATCTGCGTCTGAAACGTTCCGTTTTAGTGGGTATTTGGTGTTTAAGCCCCCAACGTTGTCTTCCAGGCAGCGCTGCACTAGGGCTAGGCAAGAGTTACAGTTAGGGTTAGGTGCCTTGAAGTCAACGGTCGCAGTGCTGCCTTGAAGTCGACGGTGGGGGCTTAAAACACCATTGAGTGTTTTAGTGCCTGTCTCTTTAAGCCCCCATCCTAAAAAAAAGCCCAGTCTACTCTGATTGGTCAGTGTTTCTGCGTCTTCTGCATCAGCGCTCTCTGAGTCTCTGCACTGTCATTGCAGCCGTAGAATGACCGTAACGGCACTGTAGCTGCACTTTCTACGTACAGAAGTCCTGACGGCTCGTTTAAATGCACTATTTCTGAACACAGGCTGTGTGCATTTCTCTGTGTATTGAATGTTTTGATACTTAACAGTATTTATGCAGCCCCTCGACCTGCTTTATAATCAAGCAAGACATGAAAATCTCACTTTTTACAATATGGGACCTTTAAGTATCACTCACATTTATCGAACCTCATTCTAACAAATAATTTAGGGCTTGTTTTCACATTGTGCTCTCACACATATTACAAAAGTTAAAGCTAAAATTGAAATGAACTATACATACTGCATATATTTTAAAGAACTGAACCAAATTAAATACACAAATAATGCATACAGACAGAAATTAAAACAAAGTAAAACAAGAGATAGAATTAAGGCTTGCAAATATACACAATAATTTCACATGAAATTACCCTCATCGATAACACCAGTAAATATGTAAATATATCTAGAATACAATTACAATGAGGAGTTTTGAGTTGATCATTCAAAACATTGAGAATGTAAAACAAATGCAAAAGTTGTTGTTGCAAAGGAAAAAACATTTCATGAATCACAATTACCAGAAAACTGTAATGATCACAGAAGAATGATAACATGACTTGGGTTAAGATTTGTGTATTTTAAACATAGTTTGTTTACTCCAACTTTTTTAGATTTACTGTAAATATGTCAAATCCCCAAATCAAGAGGGATACAGAAATACATATAAATAAACTTTAAAAAGTACTTATAGTTAAACTGTTCAAACATATTCCAACACTAATCAGAAAGTTACAATGAAAAATGGTGCTTTTCCTATTCTTCTGTCTCCCCTATTGCACATCATGCCATAAACAAGGTGCTAAGACATGTATTTGAAAATGTACAACACCATTGATATTTATAATCAATATTTGAACATATTGCCAGCTGTTTGCAAAGGACATGGCCACATTATGGCATCATGTCACCACATGCTGTATGAACAGATGTTTAATAAACAGAGTATCACGTTAGTCATTACAGCTAGGTTGCAGTTTAGCATTCCGCTCTCTCTTAGGTGTGCTGTAAGCTATAATTTATGGTACCAACCGACTCTGCTGTTTGCAGCATATTGCAACACCCTCTTTTAAAACTTATTGTATTATTATAACTAGTTTACCTTAACGATCCAAGCTACGCTTACATACTTTTGCCTGAACTGACCCTGCCCAATGCTTGGATGGCTGAAAAACATGAGAACGATATACACAGAATCAAGTTGCAGACATAAATAAAAAAAAAGTGCAGTGTGCGTATTTGCAATCCATCACATCGAACATGTACACTACCCATGCACGATCAAAGTTTGAAGCACAATTAATACATTAAATTACAGCCCAATTATGGTGCCTCTTTGTTCAAATAGGTAGTTTGCATATCTCAGGATCATTTAGATGCAGTGATAAAACAGTCTGTAGCAGTAACACCAGTGACTGCTTTGCATAAAGTATCATCGCTGAGTCTCATCTCAAGACATTTTTTTTATGAGCCATGCTGGAGTGTTTATCTGGTGGCTGTGTGTAGAGGTGGATGATCTCACGGGGGCTGCTGGGTAGGTGGTGGGGTTGGGGCTGGTGGCTCATTGTCTAGGCATGACGGTGTTGTAGGGAGATTAGAATAACACTGACTATATTCTGTAAATGAAGAAGAGAAGCAAGGGAAGCCTCAGGAGTCCATTATGGATTTTAATAATACATCAAGGTAGTGTAACTGAATAACAGATCACAGAGGGAAGAGGGGAGAAAAAATACTCACGTGACATTTGGCTAATATTACAATATGAATTATGAAAACAAAAAGGACTTTTAGTTAATCTTGTCTTTCTACTTTTATTCATCTTTAGGCATTTTTTTTCTTCCTTTTTTTCCCCCTCTAACTTCCCCCTAAATCCAGAACACGGTGTAAACAAATAAAAGTGGAGGAAAAACAGTTTGGCATCTCTGTAGATTAATTAATGTGCCTGCGACTTGGCATCACCGGGTGAAAATTATGTGCATAAATAATATCACTAATTAAAAAGATGCAGATTAACATGCAAATAATGTTAATGAGGATCTGCAATTCCAGAGTGTATTCGCATAACATCAACAATTTAATGTGTTGGAAGGACTGTGTTTGCATTACATTAATAAAATTCAAAGACCCGTGCATAGAAAATTCTGTTGGAGTCTGTGTTTCCACTTGTGAGTTGTAAATTCTGTGGGCAGTAACAGCCACTTCTTTGGCAGATGCAAAAGTTATTATCTCAAAGGCTGGCTGAAGTGGTGCCATGAGCCAGTACGACCAGCTGTTAGCGAGCGGCCAGCCAGAAAAGCACTAAGACAATTAACTGTATTAGTTGTTGGGCTCCACTGTTTATTTTCTCTCAGATTAATTTCACATGGCTGACCAGAAATCTGCTGGAGAGGGGGAAACAAACAAAAAACAACACTTCAACTGGGAGCAAATGTGTGAAACTCTAGCTCCCCTCCCTACTTAGAGAAGCAAATGCTATCAAGAGAAATGCTTGTGGATATTGCATCAACAGTCTCTAATCCAGACACACTGCCATGTTTCATACGTGTCTCTACTGTACTGTATGTACGCTGGTGCAACACGAGAGGCAGATGGATCAAATTCTGATTCAATTTGTCAGATTATCTTATCAAGTTTTCTAATGCAATTCAGAACTTTAGTTCTTGAAAGAAGATTCTACTTCCAGCTCATCCAAAAAAAAGAAAAAGAAGACAAATACTGTACAAGCATGAAAAAAGAGTGTGTGGATTTAATGGATTTCACAGTAGAAATGAAATGACAAACTTGAGTGAGCGCACCCCTTCCTGTGGGGCAAATGTCTGCTGGATTTGGATCGTTACCTGCAGAATAAACAAGGCCTTTTCTTAACAAGGAAAAATACTGCCCGTGTCTATCAACACAGTGTCGAGCAGGGAAAAGGAAAGGCTCTCCAGTCTGCGGTGATATGCATCGACTGTACTCCAGAGGACATTTACTCTAAAGCCATTCATTTCACAATGGGCAAAGGCTCTTAGCCCGTTCATCTCAAAATGGGCAGAAACCCCGTAACAATAACATTTATCATAGATGGTACAATGTGGCTTTATACATTCCCAATTTCACCATACAATGGGTAACGTATTGAGCAATATGTCCTTATAGAAGACTTTGTCTTCAGGGACAATGATAGGAATAGTGTACATGAACATCATCGCTGAGAAATTATAAGAAAATAGAAAAAGAAATAATAAATGAAAGGGATATAATGAGACAGCACAGTACAGGAAATTTTATTAATGTGTTAAATTAGGTACCAACTCCTTTCTCATGCTGTAAAGTGATTAAACTATAATTTAAGAATGGACAACAAAACACATAATAAATAAATGTAAGGGTTTATAGCTGTAAGGTTAACCCAGTAGGTCTCTCCAAATATGATGCAGCATCAAATCATAAGCTATCACTGTCCATATCTTAAATGGCAGTTGTTTCCCGACTGTTGCCACGGAGTACGTGACATTGCATCATGACAAGCAGAACATTTGGATTATAATAAAGATATTTTTATGACATTGAAATTCGAGCAGCTGCAAAACATAAATCTTCACAAATTATAGGTCAGAACATTTGCCTTCTTTGTTTCCTCTGGCGTTATTACATGTTATTGAACGGAATACAAGTTTCATGCTCTTCAAAGTTTGTCAGCAATTGCTCGTAAATATGTAATAGAGTGAATGCAGTTATCAAAGCTGTGAAATAATAATCAGATTTTTTTTTTCTCTTCATAGACACTGCATTGATTTAAGAAAAAAAAAGTAAACATGTCCTCATTGTATCCACCGTTGTGTCTTTGCCTGTGTGCGAGGAAGATGTGGGGCCTGCTAAAATATTCAGGCACAGTGTATGCAAAGGATAGCTTCTCAGGACATACGGTTTGTATTATGCTTGGCATGGACTGTGCTACAGTGTGATATTCTGAGAGGAAAGTGGAGCGAGAAAAAATTAAAAAAAAAAGAGAAACACAATGACCTCTTCAGCTGGGCACGGCTCTAGCAGCTGGCCAATAACTTAAACAGGGCCTTGTAATATGCTTGCTTTGGGCTGCAGGGAACTGCACAGACAACACATAAAAATATGACAAGCAGATGATGGATTAGGGTCATAAGTCTCAGTTCAGCCGTACAAACTAAACATCATGATCGTGTGTTACGACAATACGGTTAATAGACAGAAATTAGCAGATGTTGATTGCAGCCTGGATACTGTCAGCATACCAACAGGCTCTGAGAGAGACATAGGTGGGCGGCGTGGCTGGATGGGGTGAACCGATACATGGAGCCAGGGAGACCCCCTGCCCATGGCATGTGTAAAAGCACAACCACAGATCTGACTACATTTTATGTTTCGTGTTCTTTAGTTTGTCCCATGATACCCTTTGCCTGCTGTAGACTCACCTGTCCGTGTAAACCTCCAACTTTTCAGAAAAAAGATTTTAAAAAATGACTAAAGCGTCAACTGTTTTTGATCTGCCAAGGTGCTGTTTCAAAGTTGTCACGGAGGGAACCCGTTTTTAATGTAATGATTTCGAGTTTTTATGTTCACCTCTCATAGCCTTAGGTGAAATGCACATTTCATCAAGGTTACGGAGGGCTGCTGTAGTATTTGCTCGCCTCATGAATGCAAAGTTGGCTTTGCCTCTCTGAAGGCTTTCGGTGAGATTTGAATGCTGAACTACAAAGCACTTGTTAGAGCGGAGCTTGGCAGATAATTACATTCAACCCTCCCAGTTATCTCTCAGCGCCGGACAGGGAAGCTGAAATTTCCTCAAATTAATTGCCGCCTTCCAGAACTTGTTGATCACTCCCATTGTTGTGTCTCTCTGTTGTGTTGTGTTGTTCTGTACTGCGTTGTTGGGATGATTCAGAAGAAGCATTGGTATACATTTGAGTAGAATAGCTTTCTTTCCATTTACATATTTATTAGTATTTTTTTTTTTTTTTTTTACAAAATGTGATTTATAATAACATTGCAGATTATAGAGTCCATGTTTCTATTGTGGCATTTACTATTATATATAATGTATTGTTAGTACTACATACTTTAAAATATATAGAAGCATTTACAGTCTCATGTTTAAATTGAGATTATTAGGTGTTGGTACAGATTTTAATAACTGCTCTTTGAGGTTTATAACTAGTGGGCAAAACCAGTCATCAAGAGAGGATATGTAAATGTCCTCATGGCAAAACAGTCTTATTTAAATATTCCTGAATTATATCCCGTCCAGAAAAAAGAAAGAAAGAAAGAACAAGTCATCTTCTGTTTCACAAAATGAGGACTTACAAATCTCAATTCAGAGAAAATTGAATAAACCCATCCATTCAGCTTAAACTAATACACAATTAATAGCACTCACAATGACTAAATTATTTTCAAACTCCAGACAGACAAAAGAGAGAGAGGGAGAGGATGAAAATTAAATCGCAATTATCATAAAATCCATCATTGTAATTCACACAGGCTGGGTGTTGCAGTGTTTGGATAGGTAATGATTTTCTAATATGAGAAGGCAATTTGCATAAATAGCCTGGAGATGGGTTATCGTCGTCATCATCATCATCATTTTCGATTCCGCACAATTACGATCCCTGCACTATATATCAGAGCTCACAGCTATGTAAAACCACAGCACTAATTAATAAGCCATTTACAGACTAGCAGCTAGTTACAGTTGGTCCTGCTGATGACCTTAGCGAAGATGAGCCGTCTCAGAAGTGCCTGTGTGTAACTACAAACATAATGATGTGCCAGGAGGGAATCATTAAAAATAATTTACACAAGCCTTCATTTACCCAGATCTTTTGATAGCACGCTTCCCCCGGTGTTTAGATCCGTGGCACAGAACCTCCTTACCATTTGGAAAGTGCCGGCCGGGGGAACGAGTGGGGATACCTAAGTGGTTAATTAAGAGCTGTTGGGGCGCCGGGAGAGCCTCCTGAAAAAAATCTCTCTGATGTCTGCCGTGTCAAGTGTCTCTCCCAGACTGAGCAGCGAGAGGTGGCTGCCACACTAGGCTAATTACTGGGGAAGGCAGGGAGCAGCTGAGCAGTGGAGAGGGGCCCCTAAATGAATCACTCTCTCCAAGAATCTAAGCATTTGCAAACACACACACACACACACACACATATATAATACACACACACATTGGCATACAAATATTTGAGCAATCAAAAACGTTTTGAGCCTAGTCGCTAGGCTGGCTGCTCCATTGAGCAAAAAGAGGAGGTATCGGGGGTGTGCTCAATCTGTGAGGAATGTGAAAGGGTTAACTACACCTGGATGAGAATGATGCTCTGACAGAGAGGAAGGTGTGTTTTCATTCCGAGGGCAAGGACAGAAGGGGGGTGGGGAGAGGGGGGGACAGAGAGAAAGAGTGAGGGGGAGAGTTGAACAATAGGCATGTTACTCAGATGGTATGATGAAACAAGTCCTGCCTCAGCTTAATGGTGTCATTCTCTTCCCTAACTGTCTCAAGTTCAGCACCATAGCTGCATGGTGCGTGTGCGCACATACTATGATTAATCAATAAGATATACTTTAGAGAGAGTCTTAAAATAGAGAAAACATTTGTTAGCTTAGAGCACATTTTCGGCTCTAAGTAAACATATACTTTGATAAACGGATTGATGGCTGGATAGTATAATTTTTGTGATGAGTAATATTTCGAATCAAAGAATATACACCCCTGCTGCCCATTCCTACTTAATGCCTTGATTAAAAAATTTGCACTTTCCCCCAACGCTATAAAGTGCCAAGAAGGAAGTGTACCAAATATGTCCCCTTTAATCTGCAGAATTCCCCACTGTAGTGTCAAAATTCTGTTCAAACGAAAGTGCTGCCAGGGAGAAAGGGGCTGAACAATGCTGCGGGATGCAGGCTATAGCTGCCGTGAAAGCCTATGCTGATCATGATACTTTGGACCAGGCCCTTGAATGTGCTTGGCTCCTTCCTCTTTCCTTCCCTCTCTGCCTCCCTCTCTCGTTCTCCCTCTGACTCCAGACCATCCTACGGAGCGAGCAGAGGGAGAAAGGGGCTAGCCGGGGGGAAAAGATAGACAATAAGGGTTTTAAAGCCTCGGAGCTGCCTACAGCAAAGCCGCTTTCCAGGCAGCGTGGAGCCAGGCAGCCGCTACCAAGCCAAGCGCTCCAGCCACATCAGCCATGACAGAAGGCTGGCAGAACAATCATCTTAACAATATGGCTGAGTCGCTGACCCCACACTGAAATGGGGCTATCGCTCCAACTATGGCTAGTGTTATGGTTGGCTTGCCACTGGCGCTAATAGCTCAACAGTGAGCCAGGCCTTGGACCAGGCTGGTTGTGATGGGACTGCTGTAGGCGTGTGTTGGTTGTCGAGGAATGTGAAGTCACAAAAGCTCAGGCAGTGGAAGTCTGCTCGATCATTACCATGAACAAGATGACGATTGATGAGAATC
Organism: Perca fluviatilis; assembly: GCF_010015445.1. Taxonomy (NCBI): domain Eukaryota; kingdom Metazoa; phylum Chordata; class Actinopteri; order Perciformes; family Percidae; genus Perca; species Perca fluviatilis. Next base: position 15,331,505 of record NC_053118.1, read on the forward strand.
ACATTGGTGGTGGTAGTAATGGATTTAATGAGAATGACGATAATTAATATTTTGGTATAGGTCACAAGACATATTGTACATAACTATTTCCATGCACACATTATATGAGAACTTGGCACCGATATATATGTATATGTACCCTTAACTGTTATCCTTTGCCAAATTTTAAAACCTTTTCCTCTGAACTACTGATTTTAAAAATTTTAACTTTTTTTTTTTATTATTCCACAATGACTTCAAACTGTTAAAATACCTAAATGCAGTATCATCCTTAAACTCATCCACGTGACTTATAGAGAGCACCACGTGCAGACCTGTGATCCATGTTTGGTCCCCTCCCACGGACTAAGAAACACTGTATTAAAGCTAACCCTCACCAAATGACTGTGTGCCCTTCCATATAATCAGTTGCTATATAAGAAAAGTAGGAGTTGGACTTCACAGCTCCAATTATGTGCAACTGCAAATCCGTAAATGTTCTAAAATACCCAGACCTTGCAGTTATCACAGAAATACTATAATTATTTTAATTGACCGGGCTACTTCTATCAAGCCGAAAACCTGGATATACCTTTGTGAGCTGGAAAGCTTGCAATTATATGTTTCAGTACGGAGCGAGAATTTTTTGTTTTTTTGAGAATGCTTAGGGATTAGGGGAGAAACAAACGTGCTATTATACGATTTCCGCTTGTGTGTATTGTACTTTAAAGAGGCACTTTACTGCTTTCCTTTACATCACAATGGCAACACACTGTTTGACTTCAGATAAATGTCCTCTAGCCGAAAGAAAGAAGAAGAAAAGATCCTGCTGTGAGTGTGCTGTAAATCAAATCTCAGGTAGAGCTAAATAAAATATAATCTAAAGAATAATAATTACTACTGTACATGCTAAATAAAATCCAACTATATCATTGAATGATTTTCTTTTAGATCAAGGATATTAAAACAATGACTGTCGCCCATAATAAAGATTAAAGCTTTAACCAATCGTATCATACGTATTATATATAAATTATTTGAGCCAAAAAGTAAATACCGTTGGGAGCACATGAACAAATGTATGAATAAATAAATTGAGAAAAAAAGTTCTTGCAGGATAATATGCAGTTCAGGACCATGGGTAAAAAATAAAACAAACATAGACTTCCGTCCTTCCTTAAGGACCTTTATTCCCCTATAATCTTATAGGATTTGTGTAAAATACAGCTGTCCACAGACTAGTTGTGTTATTTGAGTCAAAAACAGATATTTGCACTAAGGCTGAAGTCCCCAGACTGAAAATGAGAGGTGTAAGAAGGCATGGCGGGGCCCCAGGGCGTGGGCCCTGTCGCCAGTGTTACCCAGGTTACACATAAACACACAAAATGGAGAGGAAGTGTCTTGTCCTGTGTGTGCGTGTTTATGTGTGTGTGAGTGTGCGTGCGACCGCAAAGGGTTAACACATTGTGCACAAAGGATCGCAGCTGCAAACAAGCAAACACGCATACAGTATGTAATGCCCTAGTTGTTTGGCCGGGGTATGAGGCGGCTAAGAAAGTCCACACAACCGAAATGATAGTTACATGTTTCTGTAAGTTTCTGAAAACTATCTGTATTTTAAAATGTATTTATATCAAACAAATCAAATGGAATAACTGAGACCAATATATCAGCTGGTAACTCTGCATTAGCTAGTTCATTCACCCCATTAACCAACAGTTTAAATCCGTTACCATGTACAGTGTACTATCACACCACTACTATCTATCCTCATTCATTCACTTCACCACATAATGAAGCGTTGGTGGAAATAGGGAAGACTCGTAAGTATGCGTAGTAACTAAGCGTACACGCTTATGGTTTTGTATTTGCATTCTACTCACTTTTTTTCTTTTTTTAATGAGATGAAAATGAAGGATTTTGCTTTTAATGCCACATTTTCATGCCTGCCACGCTTCACGCAGCCCTGCGAATAAACACTGGTATCAATGGTTGGCCAGAAAGTAGTGCCATAAAGGCTGCCATGAAATTTGTTTATCTAGCTGCTGAATTGTATTCAGCTGGGGATATATGGCATAATAATGCAAGAACTGTGGGCTCTGTAATTAAGTCTGTCTTCAGATGCTTTAGAAGCAATTCATTAACACAGTCGCTCACTCTCAGCTGAGACGCAGAAAGCACTGCCATCCAGTTAATTTATTAAATTATATTTTTTTAAGTTTTTGGACTAACCAAGGATAACTTTTTCCCTCTAGTTTCTTATAATTAATATTTCTCATTATGAGTTTTGCAATACAATAATTAGTGTTCTAAAGGAAAGCCATTAAAAGCTACAAGATGTTTTTGAGTATCAGTTTGTGATTTTTTTCAGAACATTTTGGATATTATAGGTCCATTTCATAATCTTTAACCCTCTGAGGACAAAGGCACCGGCGAGTCCAAGCGATGTTTGACAGCACTCCTACTCAAAAAGCATTATTACAAAATTTCATTTTAGACATTTATTTACTATTTTATTAATATATTACGCTACTTTGGTGAACCCAAGACTTTTGTTAACTCATCTTAAGCACCAAAACAACTGAGTTCAGGTATGTTTTCAGAGATTTGAGAAATATTTTGCTTTAGGGCCAAATGATCTCTTTATACATTGCTCTGAAACTATTTTGGGCCTCACTATACAGAAAGCTGAGTTTGTTCTGAACATTTTGATATGAAACACATGGGGATCAGGTTATATGCAAATACCCTTAAAAGGAGAATTCAAGAAGATATCTAAAAATGCCGTCGGACCTCAGAAGGTTAAAAAAGAGGCATTCAGTATTGGTTTTGCACGACACATAAAGTTGTAAAGAACTATTGTCCACTATCTTTGTTAAAGCAATAATGTAATTACACTTTCCAGTGGTTAGCAGGGTTTTTCATACGATTCATGGTCGGGGTGGAGCAACAGTGTGAAGGCAGTACAGCAAACGTGTAAAACTGTGTCTTTGATGAAGACTATAACTGTAGATGGCAGTCTGGCCTCTACTGTCTGCTTGTCTGAGTGGAACAGTAGTTCTTGTTGTACCATGTGAAATGGATCATATTTGAATTTAGACAGATGCCAAGTGTTTCTTTCCCCCCCAAAAAATATTTTTTTAAGGAGTGCCAACAGATCTCTCTTACATGCTTTGTTTATTTCAAGTTATTTTATTCACGTCTAGCCCATATTTTTACTTGTTCCTAAATACTTAGAACAGCTAACAGACTGTACTTTTGCTCTGTTTGCCAATATAACCAGTCAAGTCCAATATTGCTAAAACCTCATTCTAGATGGACGATACCAATTTGCATTAATTACAGCTCAAGTGTTGTGATGTTTAGAGAAGAAATTGCTACTGTTTCCACTACTATTAAAAGCCTATTAAAAGGTGTAACTTTGTTTGACTCACGACAGCATTTTTTAAATTAAGTTGGTTCAATACACTCCCTATGTCATGTAAAAAACATGATAACGACATGTAAGTCATTTGAGGTTTCCCTACATAATGCTTGCAATAATTGCAAGGTAAGGCACATATTGCACCATGTTGTCAAGTATTCTCATGGTGATGCACAGTCAAAAAGCCCTTTTTCCTTATTACATTTTGGACACTTTTCAATTTGCCGCAGAGGCTTCGCCAACTTTAAAGTGCCTACAAATTATGAAATGAGGCTTTTGCCCCTATTGCGCTCTTGCCAACTGGCTGCCTATGGCAACACATCCAAAGCTAAAAAGTTGTTTTTTCAAAGCCAGGCCAATTAAAGGATCTGAAAAACAACATAATTTAAACTGTGATCATTTGGCAGAACCTTGGAATGAACAGTGGCCCCTGTAATGGCCCATCTAAGGGTGCTTCTGACTGCTCTGGAGGGACACTAAACAGAGAGAGATATACTGTATATATAATTAATATAAATCAATCTTAATGTTGCGTTAATGTTCATGCTGTTTATTGTGTTCTGTCCGAATATTTGGACAAATAGTAGTTTGATGCTTTGGCAACATTGTTATTAAAACTTTCATGCCAATAAAGCCTCTTTGAATTGAAGGAGAGAGAGAGAGAGAGAGAGAGAGAGAGAGAGAGAGAGAGAGAGAGAGAGAAATCTGCATCATGTTCTGTTTGCATCTGATGGACTTTCTGGGTCAGCGGTGAAAGAATAATTATTTGCATATTGAGTACACACACACACACACACATCTGAACACACATTTAATGAAGTGCTTGAGTAAGGTGACAAAACTGGCTAATAAAAAAACAATAAAGATAATGCCATGGCTAGATTCATGTCAGTGATCTGAAGCATACTTTACGGAAGGGAACCTTACAGTCACTCCTTGACAAAACAGTCATCTTATTTACAAGGCTCACAATAACCCTACGCAAATGTCGAAAAGAGGAATAAAAAGAGGGGAGGAAAAAAATAATTAGCATATTAATCTTTTTTATGCCGTCATCTCTCAGGTCCAGGGGACCCACGGTGTAATTTAAATCTAAATGCTTTCCCTGGCATTAGAATTCATTTTAGATGGGTCAATTGTTCCATAATAAAGGGATAGAAGGTGTACTTCATGCAAGAGATTTATGTTTGCCATTTGTTCATATTCATGTGCTACTGAATACCCCTCAATTCAAATGGTGATGGCAGCTCATATCAGTCGAGCTCCAGACCTACAGATCACTAACCGGCAGCAATGAATTTCATTTGTGGAGGACAAAAAGAGGAGAGAGAGAGAGAGAGAGAGAGAGAGAGAGAGGGAGAGAGGGAGGGAAGGAGGGAGAGAAAGAGAGACGTGGGGGGATCAGCTCCCCAACACAGTTTATTGATTTTTTTTCCCCCTGCTCGACAGAAAGCCTGTATAACAGCTCTATTGCCCTCATAATGATTAGTGACAAAAGTTTAATTAAGCAATTATGAAGCCAATAATAGAGTTGTCTGGTTTGCTTAGCTTTAGACTGTTTAAGACTTATCTCCCTCTCGCACATCACAGCAGCTGGAATGTGCTTGAAGAGATTAATGCCGCGAGAACACAGATGCCCACTTTAATACAGCGCCATGATGCCGTTTGAATGAAGTTGAGAACACAAGCGTCTCTTTATCAAATTACGAGTCTGCTTTTCATGAATATGGAGGAAAAAGGGGGGAAAAAACGCAGCAATGGCTTCAAGGTGTAATTATAAAGACATACAACAGAAAGACACACAATTCCGTTTTAGTAATCTCCCCATATGAAATATGCATGATAATGTATCACTGAATAAAGACTTACAATGTTCTAAGAGGCTTTGGCATTTTACATTTGCTCAGACAATTGGATATTTCTCAATGTTTCTTAATGTTATACGCGATCCCCCACCTCTCCTTTTTTGTTTTTGCATCTTTTGTTTTCTCTGAAAATTGATTAGATTTTCTCCCCTCTCCATACAGGCAGCAACAAATGATTGATGCTAACTTTGCATTTAAGTAGACCTGTGGGTAATGAATGCGTGATTTACACAGATATTTGTTAAAGAAAAAGTGATATTCAACACAATGTGGTAAATTAATAAATAGCTTATATGTCAAGAATTTGTTGGTAGCAAACCAAAAATGCTTCCGAACCCGAGCTGTTGTTTTCCCGATTAATTACCCAGATATCAACCAATTGCATGCACTATACACATTTTCTGTCCTACAATTGCATAGTCACATAATCTCTAAAATAAATTATTTGTTAAGCTCAGATCTGTAAAGCAGATGGAGTGTGAGTGGACTTCAGTGATTCTGCTGTATTCGAGGAAAACTATATATATATATATATATATAATATGGCATGAAAGAGCTGTACTGACTAGTCTATAAAAAGTCATCGGCCCTCTGAGCTTATCCACATTTACTATGAGCGCAGCAACACAAAGTTGTGCGCAGTGATGGCCTAAATCCTGGAGGAAGCACATGAGCAAACAAGCTGAACCGAGGCTGTTGTTAGTATTACAGCATATCCAGTATTTATATGTTCTGAAATAAAACTATTATAAGAAAGGGAATCTGAGACGGCTCTGGGACATGTTTACACCATTTTAGATAATGCCTGCTCTTGCTCTACATATTGAATCACAGATTAGTCTAATATCATGTATTACAGTGTTGTATAAAAGGAGGTCAAACTCGGTTGGATTTAATGGGTTTTCGTAGTATGCTTTTCCAGTTTTAGATTCTTTATTCACAAAGTGGTCTGAGTTGAAGAAATGTGCCTGTGTGCCTTCTGTCTATTGATGGTGGTATATAAACCGCTTGCATGTGCACCCATGTAACATTTCTTATCTTAAGTTTGTTGAGTAATGTTACAGAGACTTCATAGATGGATTAGCGGATGTGTTACCCACTCTACTACTGTACGTTTGGCTGCTACATGCATATGTCTGCATACACTTCACTGCAATCTCCTCCTATACTTTGGGGTTAAATCTTTAAACCTTCAGAAAAATTCCAGCAGTTTTTCAGGTCACCTCAGGTCTCCCACGGTATCTCCCTCTCAGTTGGGTGTCAGAGCACAGCGAAGGGTACTATCTGAAGACGGAAAGCAAAATAGAAACAAGGAAAAGGAGAATAAGCCCAACACAATAAGCACAATATCCCGCACCACATGCTGCGTTGTGGGATGTTGTGCTCTCTCTCTCCTTTTCTCTTTCTCCCCGTGGCTTCCTAGGACAATGAGATGACATGCTGAAGGTGGGACTGCATCTGGCATCATATTTAAACAGGGCTGCCACATCTCAGGAACACGGGTCGTTGCCAGATTGCAGGCTAATTAAGGAGCTTCTTGGATGACCATCAGTGCCTGTCGGTGGGCAAGGTAGCGGGCTGATCCTTGCTCCGCCACACTCCCACTGTGAGGCGTTGAAAAGACGAATGGCCACTGAAACCCCCTCAGGACCTCATAATACTACATATTTTCCTGCAAAACAAAAGATATCCCTTATGGGATTCCTATTTCCCTTTTCCCTGTGTCCCCTCCCCCCTTTTCAAACAAGTGTAAATTACCTTGCTTTTTGGACAAGTGTTCAAGTGGCCTGTCCACACACATTAGCCAATTTTCGCTAAAACAAATAGGCACTAAAATATGTATTTCACAGATGCTAGCAGTTGAATGCAATAATTAGCAGTGGTATAATACACCGTGAAGGTTATTTAATGACTTTGTCCTCTAATTTTGCAATAAATAATTGTTTTGTATAATTAAAGGAGAGACATGCAATGAAATAGATGGGCTTGGCTTGAGGGGGAAAAGACCAAAGCTGTTATTGTGTTGACAGATAATCAGCCTGTTAACTACTTCAGAGATAACATTTCTGTGGGTACATTTTGACTTAATTGCATTGTAAAAGTTCTGCTTTAGCAAGGAGGGCTCAAGTGAGAAGCCTCTCCATTGTTTTTGTATTTGGCATAATGCCTGTTTATGACAGGCAATATAACATAGCAAAGCACGGCCAGTTTGACAGCGAGTGGGAAGCCGGAATTGTTTACTTGACTTCATTTCTTTTCCACCACTTGCTGCCTTTATTTCGTGCCAGTGTGAGAAAAGCGGAGGGAAACAAGATGTGGTTGAAAAATGCAGCTGGCTGGCTGCTTGGCTAATAAGATGCCCATCATGCTAGCTAGCACTGCTGATTTGTGTCTCCCTCTAACTCTCTCCATGATTACATTCTAAGAAGCCCCCCTCTCTTCCCCCAGCTGATCCTCGTCTTGTTACGTGGCATTAATGACACTTCAGTCATTGTGGCTTTCAAGCAGAGCCCTTCCACAGTGAACAGAGAGTTGACATTTCCTGACATTTTCCCAACTAATTACAGTACAAATAATTAAGCGTGTTCCTCTCTGTAACAAATGAAGGCGAAAGCCGTCTGTCAGCCCAGGCCATGATTGATGACACTCCGGGAGACTTTATCTGATGGGTCCTGCCATGAGGTACAGAGGAAGCAAATTTATTAGAACGAACAATGCAAATTTAGAGTCATCTCATCCAGTTATGCGCCAAGGCAATATCCGTGTCAAGGTGAATGTGACAATGAAAGCAAAATATTAGCATTTTGTGGAGCGGGCTGAAGGGGAAATCAGAGCACTGAGATGACAGGCCTAATTATTTTGGCTCACACAGGCCAGGACAGCTGTTTCTGGTGTCCTGAACAAGCCTGTCACACAGGTAACCAAATAGGGTCTGCGTATGAGCCTCTGTATTCGACACTCCACGGATATGTCTGCCACTAATGACCAATGCTAATGTCGCTGCCATGTCTCTAAAAACGGAAAAAAATGTGGAGGTGTCACCGTGCAAGTTTTTTTTTTCTTTTTTCATCAGTCAACATTTTTCTTCATAATTATGTGTTTTTTTTTAGGATTAATGCCTGCCTGTCACCTATTGGCCACCCACATTTTCTATATGATAATTCTGACACGTTTCTTTTCGATTTTTGCAAGAAAGGTACACAAACACCTTCCCACACACAGCCAGCTAAAAATAAATAAAAAAGGTTAACATCTGAACTCTAAGATCTTTTAAAATATTGTATTTATATTGAAGCCACAGGCAGGTTTTATTGTTGTGTGTAGATCTCATTGAATGAAACATTTTACATGCGTATGTTTTCAGTGTTTATGGAACTGCATCTATGAAATAAAAAAAATAAAAAAAATCTGGTAATATTTAGCAGTTACTCGTGAATATGTTCTCAAAACATAACCTGTGTATAACAATGAGGAAGTTTTATGAAAAAAATTGAGCGTGCACAAATAAACAATAATTAAAGATCAAATGTAAAATGTAGAGCAAGCATGTAGTCATTTGTGAATTAAACAACAGTCCAATTGAAGCATTCTCCAACAAACTGACATGAAATAGATAAAACAAGTAGGTGTTAAGGTCAAGTATGAGTGATGCTGTAAGTACATCTTTAATGGTTAATGTTAACGACAAGTTTTTCCTGGCAAGTGCTCTGCTCTTTCTGCATTAGAGAGCTACTTGTGATATATGAACCAACAATGAACAATGGGCTTAGGCTTTTATACTACCAAATAGCAATATGTTGTCTGCATACATCTGTGCTTTGGGGAATACAAAGGTTGCCGCCCACACTCATAATGAATCTAGAATTTGTACTCGGGGGCAGCCTCACAATGGCTCTTAAGGGGCAGGCAAATCCGGATGGGTTTGGAAAAAATCTACATGGGGATCAAAGTTTGCTGCTTAGTGGCTCGCTGACTGGCTTGGAACAGATGGGCGTCGGAGGCACTATGAGCCCATTGAGATTCAGGATCCAAAGTGGCTGCTGCTGCTCTGTACACACAGGCAGATGATGCCTTTGTGTCGGTGGATTGCCGATATGCATTTAGGTAGGTAGGGAGGGATGTGGGCTTTTTTTCGGCTTATGACTGCAAAGTAAAGCAAAAGACAAAGCAGCAGTGAAACAGGAGTTAGTTTAAAGCGGAGTGTGTTTGGGGATTCACTCACACAGGTTGGGTAAAATGTGCGAGTTTCATATTCCTTGGTTGTACGTATTGTAATTGAGTTTGTGTATCTTAAATGAAAACAACAGGCATCCTTTGTACACTTTGCCACAGCTTTTTTTTTTGTTTTGTTTTGTCTCTAAAACACCACAATTAGCAGTAGCTTTGTAGGCTATACAATCCTCTACTGTATATATGTCCTACATATTTACAAAATACATTTTGTGTGATTTTCTAGTTGTTTTATAAAGGTTTAAACAGATGTGGGTTAATTCTTTTTGATTTTACCATCTCCGTCACAAAATTAGATTCAATTAAAATTCCTCTGAGACACATTTTAATTTTACGCTGACAGGAATCAGCCCTCATTTAGTGTTTCCTTCTTTGCTCAGATTATTTTTAAAGGGCAGAGTAAGACAGTGTCACTTTTTCTGACACTTAACCCCTGACCTTAAGACAGATGATAGCAGGCACCAGGCAGTACAGGCATTAGCTGCACTGCAGGAGCACACACACACACACACACACACACACACACACACACTGTGGACACTTAAACAACTAGGTACAGTCGATACATTGGCCTACTCTTATGTTTGTGCAAACACATTAAGACACATTTTCTAAAATGCACACATAAATGCTGCACCATGCACATAATGCACACTTGTTTTTGTTAGCAAACATATAGATCTGCATCTACTATATTCAACATTTGTAATTCATTGAAAAAATATTAATAGTAAGCACAGTAAAGACAAACCTTGTGAATAAATTCCAGCACATTCACATTTCCTCTTCCAGCAGACTCCGATGTCAGAGCAATGCCATTCTGTTAATGTTGAGAGCAGTGACGCTGTAGCGCTCAAGGTTCACTGTTGACAGCTTTGAAATGCCATAAAGTTGAACAGCCTGACTTTCTCCTTCCAACACGACAATTAGTTCCTACAACACAGAATGTCGGCACTTCAAGCGAGGAAAAAAGGCATTTAACAATGTAAAGCAGGTTTAACATGTTCTGTTATGGAGACATCAGTGATCTTCGACAATGCCCCCTGGGACTCGGTGCTTTTTGTTCCCGCTGTGCACGGCATTCACTTAGCAGGATTTCTTTCACCTTTTTTTTTTATTTCTTTTCCAAGCATAATTTTATGTTTGGATGAACGTTTTTGTTTGGTTGGTGGATGGTTCTACTCAACCTTTTTTCAATTCAATCAATTCTTTGCATATGTATATTAATCCTACAGTAAAGCTGAATGTTACTCTTTGATAGTGGTGGAAGAGTAACTCAGATCTTGTTCTTAAAGTAGAAGTAGCAAAATCACAGTGTAGAAATAGAAATTGAGCAAAAGTACAAAAGTGTTGTTGTCAAAATATACTTAAAGTACCAAAAGTAAAGGTACTCTTTATACGGAATAACGTATAGTCCTATGTATTATTGTCTTCTATTATTATTGATGCATTCATTTGTACATCTCTTTAATGTTGAGGCTGTTGAAGGTGGGGCTTTGTTCAACTACTTTATATACTTCATCTGCCGGGTCTCTTGGGAATTTGCCCATATACAGTTTTACATAATATATCATCATTTATTTGTTGATAATATTTTATATTATTAACCTGAATCTGCAAAGTAACTAACTAAGATGATCAAGTACATGTTTTTAGTGGAGTAGAAGTTGGAAGTCCACATTGTACCTGTGTACCTGTACTTTCGACCACTTCTCTTTGCAAATATTTGCATGTCCAGGTCAAGATGAATATAACGCAGACAAAACCCTACAATTATACTTGTTTAAAATTTTATTTTTGTGACATTTACAATCATGACTCTGCAGCATGTAGAGTCAGGGACAGTGGGCTCAGATGAACTGAATATACTAAATTCCCAGAGTTAAATATCTGTGCATGACAGGTAGCCAAGACAATTAAGGTAACTCAGATAAATTACAAAAAATATCCCTGTTGGATTCCTATGATACTGACAAATGTGTAATTTTGCAGGTGGGCAGTATTCGCTACTCCATCACGTTATGGTTGGTGGAAAAAGAAAAGACAGAAAGAGACAGACAGAGTGAAAACTGGAGAGAGAGAGAGATAGATGGAGAGAATGCCTCAGGGGCCTCGCATTTAACCTGCCCACCAATCCCAATCAATGTCATTACTCCTTTCCACTCCATTTTATCAGCTACCAGCAACTGTAGTTCCCTAGAAGTGACCGTTGTACGGCGCTCTATGAAACAGTCACAGGGCTAATGGGATGAGATGCAAAGAATTATAAATGCTGACAGTAAATCATATTACATCCCTAATAAGCATTAACTGGATAACTGGGTCAAAGCTGTATTATCTTAATTGATTTTTCTAAAGAAACCTGACAGTGAAATGTCAATGCTTGAATATTTCTTCATGCATCATTAAAACAAGATTGGCTTTTAACAAAATGGTAGGGGGCGGGATCCTTTGGGCTGAATTGATTCTTGCTCGGGGCTGCCTTGCACAAGTAAGTGTATTACATAAAAATCTATACAGGATATTAAAACAACACCCATTCTGCAAGACAGTTACAATTAAAAGCTGACACCCACCCATGCTTTTGTGTCTGCCACTGCCGCCTGCCAACAAATGCATTTCAGCCCTGTGACTCGCTGCAATCAATGGGGGGACTGTATAAACGCCCAGAACTCTTATATTAGCTGGGTAATAGAGCTGTTGCTTCCTGAACAGTGACAGACAAGGTTTTCTGTCAAGCTGAAATCATCTACCAATGCTTGTATCCTCACTGAAATGAACCTGAAGTGAAAAACATCATAAATTGGTGGGCTAGATAAAAAGGGACGTCCATCGATGTATATATGTTGCAAAACAGCAGGGTGAAGTAGTAAGAATATATGAAAAAGTGGGAATGGGTTTAATTAGTATGAATGTCATTGAAAAGTAGAATAATGCCCAGAACTTTGTATGAATTTGTGTCAAATTGGAACATTCGGTCCATCTGCTTTAATTGGGAAAATGTCCCCGAAAACGTTGACACTTTTGGAAATTATGGAAGTTATGGAAATTTTGTATAGGAGCAGGAATGTCCTAATTGAGCTGAACGTTTTGATGTTTGAATGAAGTTTGTATGTTGTAAAATGTGGAAGGAGTTAATGTGCAAAAAAAGGGTACAGAAAAATAATGAATATTTAGAAGAACGTAGGTTGTGTATGCCTCCAGCATTCACACTAATAATCATAGTACGTAAATCACAGTGGCACTTGTTAGAAGTGCAGAATATAAATATATATAGGATATGTGGTTTGAAAAAAAAAATGTAAATAAATAAAATAAAACAAGGATATTTTTCTCCAGCGCCTTCTGTCAATGGTTTGCTGTTTTACTAGCACCATTTACTGTCGCCGTTTGAAGGTGAAAACAGCACTCAACAGATTTTAGCAACATGATCTAAGCTTGATGCTATAGCCGTCCACTCCACATTATCCCTGAGATGGTAGCCACTATATTCTGCCAAACATCTGAAACTCGCTGTCCATATGAACCGACTTGTGATCTGAGGATTAAGGCAAAAGTGTCTGGTTGTTCGTACTGCTATAACTCATGGTCAAAACGTCAGCAGAAACCACCTTATGCTGACGGCATGCGGAATCACTCATTGCATCATCAACTCGCATCTCAGGCGAAATTCAATCGGATATCTGTGAAATGACTCGGGGCGGGGGGGTATTTTACATATAAAGTTACTGCACCTTGAATGGGATGGGTCCTATTCTGAGGGTAAGCAGAGCTCTCCGAGTTGTTAGGGTCTGAGAGTGTGGAGGGCTGGCGTGGGGAGCAGGCTGGACTGGGTCAGTTGGCACGGCCGCAGAGCAAATGCTGGGAATAAATCAGTCTCACCGACATGGTGCCTCTCATCAAGTGACATCCCGCAGTGTCCCCATCAGTTACGAACTAATAAAGACGTATGGGAGGAAAAACAGAAGCGATCACAGCAGATGCCAAGGTGAAATGTATCTAGTGTCTGGAGACACATGTCAGGTCTGAGAAGTCCATCAGGACTGATACACTGCTTTTTTAAATCTGGGGCTCATACAGCAAAGAAGCATTTTCATTTACAATAACTTCATATAATCGTTTGAATTTAAAGAATTGACCTTACCACCAGATTGAAGTGCAGGTATTTAACAATATTACAAACAACCACAAATCGCTGTAAGAGTCAGCAAAGTGTTTTGCAATCATACAGCTATTATTAAATTTGACCTTATTTAGTCCGTAATTTATCTATACTAACATGTATGTGTTCACCATGTATTGTCCAAATAAGCCACATTATTGATGAAGGCATGTGGATAATATTTTCATTTCTTTGCTTAATAGTTCAAAATCCACTCACTTAGCATAAAGACACTTATAAAAAGACATATTTAACTTTGCATTAACTGAGACAACTGAATAATAACATAACAATAATGCAATATATGTGTTATTGTATATTCATAAATTATTATGTACAAAATGTCTGCATTGTCGTATTATTATTTTAATGACTTGCTCACTGAATGGAATAAATGTACGATTGTTGTTGTGAGTGACTCATTTAGCTGTAATAAATGGTTTATTGCGACACCTTAAGCTTGGCTCTTTGACGTGTGTGTGTGTGTGTGTGTGTGTGTGTGTGTGAGTGAAAGAGAGAGCGAGAGGGTGAGGGTGAGGGAAAGAGGAGGAGCTATGTGGGTATGTGGAACGATGTAATATTCATGACAGTCCTGGTGGAAGTTGTCTCTGAGCTCCTGGAAAACACCACACACAGGCGCACACGCACACGCACACGCACACACACTGTGCTGCACAGTCCGGTGGTGCCCACCTGACATCTGCATATGCCATTCAGAAGGGCAATATGTGTCTGCATCAGTGATTTCTAAACACTTTGGGGTCAACAAATTATTAATATTTAGTATTAGCACTGATGACAATGTGGCATCCTCCTGAGAGCCGGGCACAATGTTGAGCGGGGGCCATTCTCTTGACGTCAACTGTGTTTGGCAGATGGTGCTGTCAGTTTAGGTCTTCGTTTATTCTTCCATGCATATGGCAGCATCTCCCCTTCGTTAAAAAACAAGCGAGCAAGCTCATGTATTATCTATGGGGCTAAAAAGCATGCAAACATAAGCAGGAATGTATCAGAGGAGCTTAAACTTCTGTAAACAACCAGCAGTGGTTGTTGTAAATGGGATGTTACTGACAGAAATAGCAGAAACATATGGTCCGAGACAGGAAAAGGGGTTGATACCTGGATGGGATGCATCAGGGCCCAGAGCGTCGTGTTTGTGACAGGATGGCATGGCAGTGAGAGACATGGCAGCCCCAGCTATGCAGATGACATGGAGAAGTTTTTTTTCCCATTATAAATTACTACCTGACTAAGAACAAGACAATCCTGTTTTCAACCACACCTGGCATAATTCTCTCCACTTCATTTACATTTAAATGGCATCAGGAAGCAGTTAGCACATATGTAGTCGCAGTTAGTTATCACTGGGTTACCATGAGTTGGCCAGGGGTAGAAAAAATGTTCAGATCCTTTAATTAAAGGTTCAGTGTGTAACATGTTTAGTTGTTTATTATCAAAATCTGTGTTGCCCGTTCACAAACTTGTCCTTTTTCATGAATATTTACCACCACCATCAATTCCAAGTATTCCTATTGGCTTGAAATTTTACATTTGCATTTGCTTGAACTGGGGTAGACGCTCCATATTCATGCGCCATCTTGAAATACGTTAGCCGGTAAGGGACATACAGGATATACAGTACTGCTCCGCCTTTCGCGTTTTCGCTGTCACATGATAAACTCACAGGTGCTGCTAATGCTGTTAATGGGTATCGTAGCTTTCCGGCCCCCGGCAAGTTTGAAGAAGGAAACATGGAGGACCAGACTTATTCAAAATCCAAATTTCAGGAACAGGAGTCTTCTTCTTCACAGAGAAAAAGAAAAATGGATATTGAAAAAAGCAAGAGACCGGATTTTTGAATAGTGAAGGCTACCGTAGCTGTAATACGTACTTTGAACTGCGTGGTGCGAGAGGGTTGATTGCGATATATGATCTCAACGCTAGATGGGAGAAATTCCTACTCATTGGAACTTTAAGTAAAAGTTGCAATAGTTAAATGTAAAATGATTCCCTCATTGAAAAGTGTAATATCAATACACTTAAAGTATCAAAAGTAAAGCAAATGTTGCAAGTGAGTAATATATATATATATATATATATATATATATATATATATATATATATATATATATATATATATATATTTTATACATGGTATTACATGTTACACTATTACATCCTGTTTGGTGGTTTAATCTGTAACACTGAAATATATCTTTGTAAAATCACAATATAAAATAATAAGAACCAAAGCTGTGAAATAAGTGTAGTGGGGAAGAAAGTACAGTACAAATGTGAAACACTAGCATAAATTGGCATATATTGTAATAATACTCCAGTTAAGTACAAGTGTCTTAACATTGTACTTAAGCATAGTGCCTACTTGCTTAGTTACATTACACTACGTGTGTGTATAGGGTGGACATAAAGTAGATCATCTGTCTCAGAATTCCCCATGTCACCAGAGTTGTAGCTGACATGGGAGGAATAATCTTGGTACTTTAGAAATTATGTCATATTTCTTTTTAAGGCAGTTCTTTGGAGTTAAGGCTTTGTGGAGCGACTGCTACACACATGTCCACATCCACTTTTACACTGAGAATTACAAAGTATATGTGCATACCATCATCAGTATAATTCATCTCAAGTAGTGTAAATCTCAGAACTTTCTTTCATTCGTTTCTTTCCAAGTTACTTTCTGTGGCTTTAAAACCAATGGAAGTCTGCAAAGGTGTCCGCAAACAGAATGTGACTTTGAATGTGGTTCATATGTGGCTAACGAAAAGGAAAGACACAAAATATTTAATATGATCCATATTACTTGTACTAGCAAAATCTAACTTATACCTTTTCAATGTGTCGAGAATGTGTTCTTTTTATTCCCCCCGGAGAAAATAAGGTGTTTTTTTTCGGAAGGAGGAAGAGAGAGGGAGAGGCAGAGAGAGAGCGAGAGAGAGAGACCCCGGTTAACTTCTGGAGTGTTAAACAGCGAGGGGTCTTACTCCTGCTTTTCTCTGACATGAAGCTGGGTTGGATAGAATCGACACTGGGGTTGAGCAGGCGGATGAGTGGAGATATGAGGGTCCCTGTGGCGACCTGGCAGGTGCCATAGCAACAGAGGGTGGGAAGATAGGAAGGACAGACATGGAGAGAGAGAGAGAGAGGATATCCCGATAAAGAGGGATGGGCGGGGGGGCATGGCAGCACCAGCAGCGAAATCACTTGTGACAGACCCAAACACAGGTCGGCAGCTTTCATGTTGGAGCCGGTGTCTAATCTTTTAGAAAGAAAAGGAGTGAGGGAAGGGAGAGACAATGAGACAGACAAAGAGAGAGAAGCTATGAGAAGGCAACAAAGACAGAGGTTGTCAATAATTAATCATCCGATTGTTCGATGCAGCGGCTGTTGAAATGACAGCTGTTTTGATTGACAGATTGGGAGCATTTGATCTGCATGCTATGGCTCTTGCCACTCTGCTCCTGCTGGATGCTCTCTCTCGACTGTGTTTCTCTCTGGCTCTCGCCCCACTCTTTTTATCCTTTAACTCCTCTGCAAGTAGCATGGGATCTATAGCATGGGAGTTGTAACTGCAGGGCAATAAACGCGCCTCCCTGCATTGGAATTTGGTATTTACCAGGTTGTTCTAGGTAACGTGTACTTGACAACTCATATAACACACTTATCACTGTATTAAAAGACATGGGGTTGACTAATAGCTTTCAAGTGGGGCAATATACTGGTACTTTACAGAACCTAAATAAATCACTGTTTCCTGCGGAAATCAGACAGTGTAATCCATGAAGATGAGCTGACAATCATTTAAATAGCAGACATGAAAAATTGCCTGTTGAGTTTAGGAAGAATAATGTGAAGTGCAGGCATATGTACAGCTTGTCAGTGCATAGTTCCTTATTTAATTCAACTTGTTACACATAAGATTTTGAGTTCAAACTGTATCAATCCACAGCACATACCATAAGGACCATAACGTCTTAACAAGACATCAAGAGGATTCAGTTGAAATTGAAATTTGGTGCGACGTGTCTGTTGCCATCTGCTGATATGCCGCATTAGAAAAGTTGTTTCCAGTATATGTAGGATTCGTGGATTGTGGGAGTCCATCATTCAGCAAGACACTGAGTGTTCCCTGCTAAACAACGCCTTCATTGACCTAATAACTGGCAGCCTACTCAGTCACCAGCATGTTGAGTAGTATTCATTATTCATGCTCATTAAATTCTGGGCCTCATACGAGAAAAGACTGCCAGCTTGCTGCCAAACTGTGTTGGTTTTGTGATGTGCCCACTTGAGACTTGGGGATTTAAAACCGGGACACCACTTCTGAAAAACTAGCATACAAATACACAGAATTCATTCTGCTTCCAGTTTAATTTGATCACATTTGACAAAATACACAAGTATACTCACCTCCATTCTTTTGCCATGAATAGGATTTGGAATTAATAAAAGAGAGAAATGTGCACATTTCCCCCCATGAAAAGAGATTTGGAGTCATATTCTGGCTGTTTGAATATGCATATTCATAGTTAGTTGATTATTTATTTTTTTGTTGCCATTCCTCATTTATTTTGAAAGGGAATGGAGCTTGTCAACAAAACCTTTTTTCAATGAAAGGCATCTTTGAAGCATTAAAAACACACTGTGTTGCATCACATCCTATTCAGTTGTTTTTCTCGCAGACAGAATCGACAGTCCTTCCATATATCTGCATCACATTTGTGATTTTTGGAGTAGAAACAAAGCACAAACTCAATATCTTAAGGCACAGCATGTATATCTCACGTTAAGTCGTTTTTAGCATGCCGGTGATCTTGAATAGACGTGTTGTTTACTTTGTGTATGATTCCGGTAGTACTCCAAAATGTTGATTTGTCATGATCTCAGCAGACAATAAAACATTTAAGGTTTGACATATGCTTGGAAGGAGCCGTGACAAGATGAACCTGAAATGGCGCACTAGAAAAAGAAAACTGCTATAAATGTGCATGCCGCTTACAAAGAGGAAACAGCAATATATTATGCCTGAAAGGGAAAGAAGCAATGTTTTACACGCATGCTACATACAGAGCAAAAGTGTTACAAGTGCACTATCATTTAAAAGGGAGAATTGTTCATACAGTTCTCAGCCAGCAAGGATGTGAAAGGAGGCTATGATAGATAGGAAACAATTATTTATCAGGACACACATCCACAAAGTACCAGCAGCTGTCTGCACCATTTCCAGGACTGTGGGCCATCCATATTTGTCTATCCTATACTCAAATCCCCAAGAAAAATACCCACAGTTCCAGCTCAGAGAGAGGATTACTGCTTTCCCATATGTTGTCCTGTGCAGACGCAGCCATATCAATCTAAGCCTGGTCAGTCGCTCTTTCATATACTCCTAATGTACTGGAAAGCCTTCCACAGTCGGCTGCCCCTCACTGCTGGTCCTGAACAGGTCTCAGTCCCAAATTCCACAATAGAGAACAATCGGGCTTTTCTGTTGGATTAGGAAAAAGGGGGGGAATGAAAGCCCCTGGTGGCTGATTGTAGTCTGGTAAGGTTATGTTTTAATACTGAGACACTTCAGTGCTGGTTCTTTGTGCGGGAACTGTGTCAGAAACAAGAGGTCTAAATAAACAGTGAGGCCCACCGGAGCCCTTTCATTCATCATGGCCTCCTCTGACAGCGGCATGCCGAGGAATCATCTGGAATCGTCTTCTGCGGGCTCCGGTGAATGTGAGCTCCCTCTCCGCTCTCCTCCCCGACCCCGAAACTGAGGCCAGCCATGTTACACACACACACACACACACACACACACACACACACACACACACACACACACACACAGACCGGAAGAACTGTGTGGTCTGTGAGTACATATATATGTGTAGGTTATGTTCATGTGAGGTTAAAACATATACATAAGCGCCTAATTAAACCATGCACTAAGCATCGCCACTCATGCCTTCTTTGAGGCAGTGTTCGCCATGTTTGTAAAAGATCAGCAGTTATGCTTAAATCACTCTATCTATCCTAAGTAGATTCGAGATGACAGCACTCGTTTTTTACGAGTCACAAACTAACAATAGGCCCACTTGTGAGACATGAGCTCAAATATTAGTTTTGAGCCTGTTCTTTGAATTGCTGGAGTTAGTTAGGATTACTACCTCTAATCTAGGCACTAGAACGCTGGGGGAATTTCCTGGTCTCAATTAGATGGGAGTGTTTCTGAACAAACAAGACTTTAAAGGGCATGTGCTGTGCAGAAAGGTATGGTTGAATGCAAACGTATTCATTTAACAATATTTATTTTTTTCTCTCTCCCTCAAAGCATCTTCTGTGCTCCGATCAAAAGCTTAACCTTTTGACCGTGGACAATTCCGTTTGCTGGGTTTGATTTCTTAAAAGAAACTTTTTTTTTTTTTCAATCAGCTCACGTCAATAACGTGTGGATTGCGCAGACTGCTGCCTGCAGTGTCACTTGTTTGCAGATGGAAAGGAACAAACTATTTCAGTCTGAAACAACAACTGCCCATTAGTTCTACTGCATGTGTATTCCTTTAACAGATGTAAACTACATTGGTTCATTTTTACCGTTCTGCCTGCATGTGGTTGCTGCAATAAAAGACAACGAATACAAAGTAGTATCTGAGAGTAGTTTTTTAATTAATATACCAAAACGAGTGATTAAACTCCCATTGTCCCTTTTAAATCCATGCAAACAAACATGTCTGACTTAACATTGCAATAGTTTTGTTAAAACGTTGACAGCAGAATGGATATTGGATAGCTAACAGACTTGTATTAGGAGTACACAGTGAGGCCCGTATTATTTCCAAAGCTCCTGTTCTAAGACAAGGAGACCTTTTTTTGTATTCTTTGATCATAAACTCCATCTAGTTCAGCAGCCACTTAATTGACATTTTGTCCTGTGGCTGGTTGCTGAGGGCAAGTCATGTGAGGGCTGTAAAATCCTATTTCTGGAAACTGGTCCTTTCTTTAAATGGTTGCATGGTAATATACTTAATATAATTACTGGATAAGCCTGTAATAACCTAATGACATGCCACACTAATGTTTTATGATCTCTAACAGCTCAGTTCCGCCTTTGAAATAGATGATTTTCTATTGTGCTGTTTTTAGCCAACTACACATATTTTGGGTGGGCAAGACTACAAATCCGGGGGAGGTTCTGAAGAATTCATAAGAAATAATTAAGAACAGATTTGGTATGCTAAGCTCCTCCAGTTGAATTAATGGGATATAGACCAAAAAAAGGAGAGATGGGGAAAATGCCAAAAAAGATATTGAATTTGCTGTTAAATAAGCATACTGTCAGCTGTCTGTTTTAGCTATTCAAGTCACGAGAAAACAATGAGCCGATGTCCAATTAATTCCTCACATCGCAGCGCTTTCAGCAATGCATATGAATGTTGTCGGATTGTCTTTCTAAACCTCATATTCAGCATATTGTTGCACCAAACCATTCAATGTACTGTACATATTATTCTATCATACACAGCCAACTTTGCACAGAAATTCAAAATAAAAATTGTGCTCACAGCGTGAATCATAAAACATATCAAACAATAATATTTCCTCGTTGTCAGACAAACACCCATCTCAAAATGCCTGTGTGAACGCGGTGACTGCAGATATATTTCAACAAAGAGCAATGTGTTTTGGAAGCAGTGTAAAGACGAGTTCAATATCGTACACACAGTTATCACACTGTAGGCCGTATCCAGTAATCTCAGATGTCACAGGCAGGAGCAGTTTCACATGTGAGACAGCCGTGATGTGTGTCAGGCAGTTTCCGTCCCCAGGCGAGGGGTCATGACGGTTGACTTCATCTCCCTCCCCTGGCTTCCAATCACTCAAACATAAATCAATACTGTTAATAACTGTTTGAACGATGTCTAAATGGGATATCTTTGCTTGAAGCGATATTAAAAGATATTCCCTTACCCCACACACACACACACACACACACACACACACAAACTCGCTCATTCTCTCACTCACTGGAAAGAGAAAGAAAATCCCTGAAAAGTGTGCTCCACTCTGTTTATTAGGTACACTCTTTCTTATATCTCCATTAGATTTATTATCAGAGGCTCTGCTTTTGTTTGTAGTGATGTTCATTACGTTCAACACCACATTGCTTCACAAATTACATTTTTAATAAGACTCCTATACCTCAAAGATGTATTATTCAATTAACGCATTTGCTGAATCCAGTTGTCAGTATTTGAGGAGGATAATGTTTGCGTCTTCATGTTTGTGAAATATGTGAGGAATGATACAGCTTCAACAGTCAATTGTCTATGAGACCTATAGTTTACCAATCTTCACACATGACTACCCCTTTTAATATCGCCCTTCAAGGCAGAATTTCAATTTAAGTCCGATCATACAAAATAAGCAGACATCATACTGATGATGGCTCGCCTTGGCGGAGAAAAAAAAAGGGCTCTGGGTGAGAAATGCTCAGGTTTGCGAAGGTCAAAGCCACCAACTGTGTGAGCCAGCCGTCTCGGATATCATTCAAATTATTCATTAATTAGCTTTCACACAACTGTGGTAATAACCTACATGCTTCGGACATCAGCTAAGGCACATTAAGTGTTTTAAAAGGTGTTTCTGCTGCCACGTGACCTCTATCTCATCTTGCTTTCATTTTCTACGGGGGTATGCATCACTAGGCTAAGCGTATTTACTCTGATAGCGCTGCCACAATGGAATTATGTGAGCTTGTAAATAGAGTTAGCAGTCAGCTGATCTTGGCTTTTCATTATGAGGCGGAGGGTCTGTGAGAGAACTGCAAACTGTTTTGCTTTATGATCCATTCTAAAACCCATTGAAATGATGGCCATAAAATAATGCCATTACTACTGTGTATAAAAACCTTACTGCTCAGCGATGCACGATGATCATCAGCACGATTTGTAGGCTAACACTGAAGTAGCTACAGCACAGTGAATGTAGAATGAAGCATGAGGGTAATGTGACAATACGCTTTTATGTGACAATGTAATACATACAGTATGACAGGGGTGTTTGTAGGACAGTGGAAGAGATTTTGCTCAGTAGATTCTGGTCAAGAAATATTGTCCAAAGAGCAGTTCATTACTTCCATATTTCATTTATTTTTGTTCAATGTTCATTGCAGCATTTTCCTACATGCTAATTCCAATACTCTGTAGGTGCATGACAAATATTTCACATCTGTGTTGATATACGTGTTGTTTAATATTACAATGGGAGCAATAATGATCATTATAACAAACAGTCCAATATAAATTATTGCACAATTCACATAAGAAGTGTATTGATGCACTCCTAAAAATATATCCTTTACCTTCAACATAAACCTTCTTTATACCCTGCAACACGTTTACATCGTTAACGTGTTAAAACACTGCATAAAGATGGGGGAAAGCGCTCAGATTCCTGAGAAATTGACAACCCAAAGCTTCTGCCAGGCACTAACAATGTGATCATCAATGATGAAAAGAACAGGTAATCTGTCATTTTCATTATTTTTCCTACCTAGAAGGAGGCTTTTATTTATCCCCCGCTTTAAACCTATTATGCTTTGCTGTAAAACTAAGCAATGGTGAAACTATGGTAACAAATAATCTGTTTTGCTTCAATGAAAAGTATGTATCATGGTGGGAGACAAAGCCAGGGATAAACACTGAGGGAACCCTGAACAATGGGCCCTAAGCAGGCATGTGTCCAAAACTCTGCTGCTCTTTTTGCTCGCTGCCATCCATCCCTGTCCCTGTGTGGCTCTGTAAAATTGTATTCCATTCCCTACAAAAAATACTGTCAAACTGGTGACTGTGCTACCTTAATGTGTAACAAAATGACATTAAAAGCAAGTGTATGATATTGTTGGCCAATTACAATTATCATAGCCATGCAAAATGTAAAGACTTATGTGTTAGGTAGCTCACATTGTATTACATTTCTTTAAATACAAAAAGGCTTTGGGTTGTATTTGATAGTATTTCCTAATATGGTTTGTACAGTTTAGTTGTTGCTGCTGCAAAGACAGGGAGAAACTATAAGGATTGAACTATAAGGATGAACTACTAAGGTATTGAGATATGTAACATGTGTGGTGAATAAGTTGAGGAAACACACTGCTTCTTCCTGAGGTCTGGAAATAAATAATGAAGCTGCACACATGAAAATGGCTTTCAAGAGAGCTGTTGATTGCATTTCTTACACAATCAATTGGCTTTGCTTGACAGCAGATGTATCAAAATGTAATCTACAGTTCAATCACTGCATTAGTGTTATTAATAAGTTAATTCAGTATACCACAATAACATACCAACATCACAAGCATCTATGGATATATTATTTTCTGTCATAATTCACATTTGATTCCTCCAGTATATACACCTTTTCCCCACCATTGTAAAATCTATTGGTGTTATTGGAACATGTTTAAATCCCCATATTCAATATCCCATGAGGTGTTAAATTTCATAAGTAGGCTTTGTACACACCTGCAGATACCAGCCACCTACAGTCACCATGGCCAAAGTGGGGAAGCTTGCAAAATCAGCAGCTGTGTTTTCCAACTAGCCTTAACTGGATTTGAGAGTCTGGGATGGCCCTCCTCCAAAAGAAAAAAAAAAGGCTCGAGCACATCTATCAATTTGCAAACCGACTTAAAAGTGTCAACAGTGGCACACAAGCCATAAGAAACGTTCTGCTTATCCTACACCGATGCACCCCTTCATGTGATGTAATTTCATTCTCTACAAGATTCTCTCTTTTTGCCCCTCTTCTTCTGTCACTATTGCACAGAGGGGAACAGAGAGAGAAAGCCAATTCCAACAGTGACAGAAAACTGCCCACTCTTCCCCCATAAAATTAGAAAAGCTGTTCGTGGTTTTTTTATCTTTCAGATTTCCTGGGTTTTATGGCTAAATACTAAAGCACTGGAGGCTGGTCATGCTTTAAGCTACTAGAAAAAGTTAAGCTTCAGCGTTGGGCAGCAGAGATATGGGCTATAAGCTGACAAGTAATTAAACTGGCATATCTGTAACAACTGTCATCTCTTATTTCTCCACAGCCTGGACGTAAACCAAAGGCAAGAAAGCCGAAAAGGATAGAGTAAGAAGAGAAAAAAAGCCAGGGGTGGCAGTGGAGGAGTGAGAGTGAGAGTCTTTACATTGCTGGGCAACTGCAGGGTATATCTCCTGCCGAACAGTTTAGCAGACTTGGGCATTTAGGGGATTGTGGAGGACATCAAAAGGGTCAGGGATCCTTTTACCAATTAACAGCAGGAAGACGGACATCAAATAAGGTGTAAATTTCAGCTCTGCACTTTTCAGTGAGCCGAGCATGAAATGCATTCTAATGCTCTTTTTGAGTTTAGAGGCGGCTTTTGAACCACCAATGAAGTCACCGTGGCTCTCCCAAAGATGAGCTTAATCGCTTCTCAGAATGGAGTGTAGCCATCTTGTCCACTGTGTAGGTGTCAAAGGGAGTGTCGAGTCAGGCATTGATAACGGCGAGGACAATATGACTCTAGATTTAGAAAACCGGAGAGGAAACAATAAGCTTGCAGTGACAGAGGTCTCACCTCTTGGCTTGTGTAGCAGTCGTAGGCTGTTATTGATAAATCTGCAAGCTCTGTAAATCAGTGATTACTCAAGTGATTTGTTTGGGTGAATTGAAATGTTTGGTTTAGCACTGAAGGCATCTGTTATTGGATTTCCATACTGCACAGCGGGGCAGCTGGTATACACATTTCCCAGATACCCTGATAAAGTGATCATGGAGCGGACTGGATGAGGACTATGGGTAACTGCTCCTCAAATCTCTGCTGGGTAAATCCAGACAGCTAGCTAGACTATCCCACTAATCTGAGTTTTCTGTTGCACGAATTAAACAACCTTTGAATGTACACATGTTCCACCAAAACAAGTTCCTTCCTGAGGCTATTTTGCAGTGGCAACGTCATGGAGTCCGGCGCTTAGCGCCGCCCAAGATGATTTTGATTGGTTTAAAGAAATACCAATAAACCAGAGCACGTTTTTCTCCCATCACGGAATGCGGTGTGGACTCGCCAGACCCTCCGGCGCAGCGCTGTGGAGGAAGATCTGGCAATGCGAGACTAAGTGGTGACTAAGAGCTTGATAGCCGACAATTTGTCCATCAGCCAACTAATAAATACCAGAAAGCTCTAATAGAGATGCACATAAGGTATTCAGCTGCTTTTTAAGATACATGGAAAGCTGGACTTCCACCCAGGTTGTATGCATCCTGACCTGTTGAGCCACCGGTATGGTGGCTCAATTTATTGTAAACTGTGATTTAAATGCTGGTGCTGATCAACTAATGTGATCATGCTAACAATGCAAATGAGTATCTGCTCACAGTTTCAGTGGCACTTTATCATTTAGTCAATTCAATTTCATTTATAGTGTCAAATCATAACCGACATATCTCAGGCAGACACATGCCTGATAGAGGTGTAGACCACAGTATAATTTAAAAAGACCCAACACTTCCCCCAAGAGAAATTGCACACGGCGACGAGAAAACTTCCTTTTAACAGCAGAAACCTTGGGCAGAACCTGCCTCTTGGTGGATGTCCAGAACTAAGACATATTGTTGCTTTGATGGCATATGACGGCATGATGAACTCAGCTGTTTTTAGTGTAAACAAATATGCTTGTAAAACACGTTTCTCAATATGCCACAGAACCTGAGATAGCCAATCTGGCTGTATTTTAAGAACATAGTCAAAGGATTTTTATGCATGGGAGCTGACTATCAAAGGGATAGGCGGTTTTATATCTGCCAATTTCAAAATGTCCCTCCTGCTTATAATTACACATAGTTTGCTCAACAATAACCTGAGGTACCATCATTAAAATCATAATTTGTATCTCGATGAACATGTCTCCGGTTCACAGTCCACACAGTCACAATCACTGGAGCCTCTGCTCCATCTTCTTCCCTCTTTCATTATGCATGCGCTGGGTAGGAGTAAGTAAAATAATCGTTTGTAATTCAATAGAGCAAACTTAACTCATTTAGGTGTGCTAAAGGCTGAGTGAGGGAAAGACAAAGAGCCTCAACATTTTGCCACTGTGCTCATTATGCGTATTTCAAAACAATTTGCAATTCAAGGCCACACAAAGTGGAGGGGAGAGGGAGAGAGAGGTAGGCGCCTGGGCTTCAAAGGCTGCTGCTAGAGGATGACCTCGTACCCCACTTCTAGGGTCGCCACCCCTGATGAGAGCCGGGAAGATGCAATTAAAAGAATTTAAAAACAATGTGTAACCAGAGATTGTGGTGCTTATTATCCTATGGTGCCTTGCTATATCAGTGACCTTAGCTTTTTCCTTCCCTTTCTCTCTCTCCATCTCTCTCTCGGGGCACTCATCTATTAAAATATCAGGGTAACCCTTTCACAGGAGTGCAATATTATTCTGGAAATGTACTTTCACTAAGGCTACTAATTGTATAAGTCATTAAGCTGCTCAGTTGCCCTTCTCCTCACATGTGCTCCGAATCTATCCCTATATTATTACATCTCTGGAGATGTAAAAAGAATTGTGAGACATCAGTTCCGTATTACATTGATCACGGCAACCCTCCAAAAAAAGGATTTACTCTTTTTGAGGCCGTATGCATCAGCTCGTAGAATTCATGACACCACTCTTGCGGTATTAAGAATCAGTTGCTATCAAATTACAGTTTGCTGCAAAACCCATTATTTCTGTCCTCATATTAAATGTGATATCTGTCTGTACAACCCATGTCAGAGTCACTTTGGCGGAACAGTGATGTATTTATTTTTAGGGGATGTGCCCTCTACCTCTCTCAGTCTCTGACTCTGTGTCTGTCTTCCTCGCTCGCTTTCATTCAGACATTGCTGAAACAAATGCAATCAAAATGTCATTGCAGGAATGAAAAGGAGCTGTTTAAAAATGCATCAGGATCTCGCCACAGAGGGTTCATTAATTCTACTCAGGCTGTGTTGAGCAGTCGTGCTGAAAGCTCTACTCTGAGACCCTAACCATCCTCCGACATTCCCTTATCTTTATGGTGTAATTTCCCATTTAGCGAGTTAGCACCCTGGGAGAGCACAGTGTTGCTGGTCTAATTGGGCAAATGAGAAAACAATACAAAACAAGCTCACTTACTTTGTTTACAGAGGTGTCCCCATTTGAACTCACGTTGCACAACTGAGAAGTTTATACTGGAAGGGAATCTTAAAATTATATTTGACTACCCAGTGGTCTTGCAGTGTAAAATCTTACATTGCTAATGTATAACCTACACCTGCATAATGATTTTTAAATGATGTCACTTCCCTGTGTGGGTTACTATTTAGCCATGAATGTGATATGACTAGTTTGTCAAGTCCATCAGGAAAGATAGATGGTCAATTCAGGGCAGTTTGAGGAAACTATTCATAAACGTAATGGAGTAGATTTGACGCCATCCACATTTCCTCATTCACAGTATCAGCTTCCTATCACAAAAGTGATAGAATTGGAATTACCATACACATCATCAATAACTGAAGCTGGGCTGTCGCTTCATGTGATGGATAACAAACGACAGGTGGCAAGCTGCTGCAGGTACTCAATTCAGCCTGCAGTCGTGACAAACCACTACCCGTTTCATTAACTGATGCGGGTGTGTATTCACTTCAAATGCAGCAACATGCAAACACAGCCACAAAAACCCCCACAACGCACAGATACTACTGTGCACGCCCCACCCACATTTAGACAGATCCAGAAGAAAAAACCTGCAAATAAATATAAAACCAGTAACACTCCCACAAACACACACTTCCTCACACACAGGTTGTGCACAGGGTAAAAAAAGAAAGAGAGCTATTAGGCTGGATTGGTTGGGTGGGGTAGGTCTGGTCTAGTGCACCTTATCAGCACCAGGCTGATTCTGACTGTTCTGACACTGACACAAGCAATCCATCATGTCATCAGCCCCCGCTGAAGCTGCTATGTGTGTGTGTCTATGTCGTTGTGAGTGTGTGTGTGTGTGCTCACGTGTGTGTTTGCTCTCGGGTCTTAAGCATGCATGTGCTTTTGCATATCTTCTCATGTGCGCATGTGCACATTTACTTATGTGTGTCCATCCATCCGTAAGTACACAGTGGGATTGTGCGGTGTATGTGTGTGAGGAAGAGAGAGAGAGAGAAAGAGAGAGAAAGAGAAAGAGAGAGAGTATATCTCACAAGCCAGACAGTCAGTAGTGCTTAACTCCAGGCCTGTCTTCCTGCTCCCTACCTGAGGCCTCAACCCATCAGTCAGTCACAGCCAAGAAAAGTGCACGACCAACTGACAGCAAATCCATACTAACTCTCACAATCTACCATCATGACCATTTCGCCACACTGTAGTTCCATGGCCTCCACTATCATAGCAGGTGTAAAAGAGAAGTGCGTCTGTCCTCTGCTGTATTATACAGTCAGTGTCCCAGCTGTCATGAGTGAAAGGCTGACCATATTAATTACTATACAATATACTTAGTTACTAACTTGTAACGGCTGACTTTTTAGTGATTACACAATAGTTACTATATAGAGTTAAAATGATATATCATCATTGGAACATGTTTGGTAAGGTATGTGTGAAGAATCAATTCATTTACAACAGTTTCAATGACATAGTGGTGTTTTGGTCACACATGCGCAAAATTAACATTGACGATTATCGGCCTCCCGTTTACTTCCATTCAGTGCAACTCGTGACCCAATTACATTTGTCACGTTAAATCCTCAATTTAGTAGTTACACTTGACTCTTTTTTTTAAGCCAATCACTGATGTTTTAATAGCCCCTAAGTATTTCTGTTCCGTTTCAAAACATTTACCGTGTGTTTAAAACTTTGCCCGTTACGTTAAATGGAACAGTCACATGATAACGATCACAAGCTGAAACCAGCACCGTGCAGCAGAATATAGAACGGTCGTATGTGTTGTTTTGGGAAATCTACCTATAATGTCGCTTAGGAACGTGGATGTGTTGGAAAATTTGCTACCTTCATCCCTGGGTAGTATGAATTTCCTCACATACATGCATGTGTTCACACCATATGGTCAGATAGGCTACAGGGCGAACAGGTGTAATACAAATAATACTGGACAAGATTGTATACCCAGCTCTGAAAAACGTATCTTGAAATCTGTAAATTTGACTTCTTCGTTGCTCTAAAGTTTTTACAGAGGCCTGAAATCATCTTATCTGATTAACTGAAACTGGGTGTGGCTGTTTAAGTTTGAATTTTATTTGAATATGGATGTATTTGGTTACTGATGTATACACACCATTATATATCACTGCATATGGCGTGAGAAGAAACGAGAAGCTTAGTTTGGGGAAAATAATGTGTTAGGGTTAGTGGCTGATGGTGATCAATAGTTGGAGTGAAAATTTGCCTGGAAGGCTTCAGGAACAGAGATACGAGAGTAGTTTAAGCAAGTTGCTGCTTTGCATTTGCTTTGTTTTGTTTAAAAATAAATAAAAAAACCACCCTGTCCTAACTGTGGAGTGTACACGTATGTAATGTACACACTCATGCTTCCATGCACACGCAACAAAAACACACAGCCTAAGGATCAGTATTGTGATACCTCCTGTTCTCCGCTTCACACTTCTCAGGAAACAAATGTGGCCTATTGCTAACACCAGCTAAACCCAGCTGTGGCTGGTAGATACTATCAAAACTGTTTGTCTGTTTTTTGTTGTTTTTTTAAGAAAAAGAGAGCGATAGAAGGGAGAGACTACAGTATGAATGTATGTCTGCCCCTTTTGAGGTTGGTGTCAAACGCTATGAGCGCGAGATGTTATCGCTAAAAGCAGGCAGTGTAAAGTGGAAGAATAATACGGCTTCCGTTGTTTGGTGACTCGCTGAGGTTTATGTCAGATACATGACAGTCAAAAAGCTGCTGGCCACATGCTGGACGTAAGGCACATAACAGGCAGGGATCAAGAGATAAAGTTTCCAGAAAAAATGTGGAGAGTGATTGAAAGGATATGATCAAGTCTTTAGATGAGGCAACATCATGGAGCCACATTTAAAGCAGATATCCTGTAGCTAATGTAGAGCTTTGAAGGCATTAACATTTAGTTGTTTATAATAAAAAGAGATTCTGAACATTTGTGAGCCAAATGTGTTTTGATTCTAACTCAAGAGCAATATTGATTTATTTTGAGGATCGAAAATCAGTTTCTTCAAATGGAACACTTTCTAGAGGGGAAGACAACACGCAATATCAAAAGAGGAAATAAACAAAACTGAGACAAAATTCAAACAAATTCATTTCAGCTGTGGCGTGTTGAAAATAAACACTGACGTGTTAAATTATTAAAAGCTCTTGCATATTCAGAATGATAATTCACAGAGTAATACAGTGTGAATTGCAATAACAAAATGTGCGTAAAGTGAATTATGTATAATAAAATCTGTTTTTGTATAACAAATGAACAACATTTCTCTATTTCTGTCCCGCCATCAGATTCAATTAGTGACAGAATGTCATCTTCACAAGTTTTGTTTCTGGTAAGCATTGTTTTGTTTGTTACTTTGTTCTTCTCTCCCTGTGAAGAGATCTGTCACACACATTTGCATGACACTGATTTCTCAGTGTAGTGATTTGAGAGCAGCTCGCTACAGCAGTATACTGCTGGCCTTTGTGTGTATTCTGCCGCAATTTCGGCAGAAACTGTATGGGTATACGTATGTGCAATGTACATAAACAAAGTTGTAGTCATTTCTCAGAAAAGGGATTACATCCTTTTAAAACTGCAAAAACTATCCCACTAATCTGACGTGGAGTGTAATCTATTGCAGTAATTACATTATTTTAGCTGATTATCTCATGTTTTCTTAAGTTTAAAATATCTAAAGTCTTAAATACAATGTAGAATTTTTTCAATGCTGTTTTTATTTACTTTATTTATAATTTATTTCAATCTGTTCAATGAAATCTGTTTATATGGGTGACAACTGTAAAAAAAAAAATATCATACAACTATGTATCTATGCACATATTGCAACAATACACTTACTAGTAGGCTACTTCATGATTTGTTTATACAATGCTTGCAATTAATGGCATTACATGACATGATATGCCCAAATGCTCACACACTCACACACACAAGCTCCAGGGTTATGTCTAAAACAGCATGCAAGCCTACGGTTGCAGGTTGTTATTTTTTTGTGAGAACCATTGCAAAAATAACAGCCCACTGTGAACACTTGTCTTCCCCTGCCATTTCCCACTGTTAACCTAATCTTTATGATTATTGCAATGGCTTTAGCAGCAGGCCATGTCTGTCAGCAGACAGCAGCTCTCACTGTAGGGGAGACTCCATACACACACACTTAGCCTTCAATCAATGAGAAGACAGACAATTAGCAGAGTTTTCCATATTTTGCATGGCAGTTTTGCTTCGTTAGATTGTTTACTCTGAAGAGGCGGAGAAGACTGGCCGAAGACTGAGAAACAATGAGACGAGGAGATGACTCATGACAGGTTATGATGATGAGCACGCTTAAAAATAAAGTACATTTTATGCCAAAAATGAAAATTAGTTTAGCGTAAAAAATAATAAATAAATACATTTTAAATAAATTCACTATATAGACGAGCAATGCAGTTACATAGCAACAAAATAAGACTGCAAAAATACAAAACCTTTAATAAGTAAATGATTAAATATAAAGGTGTTTTTATATATTCTCTTGTTCACCAGCCATTCATTTTCCAATAGAAACATACATTGAGTACATTCACACAGTTGCATGAGACAATTATATTAACATCTTTAAAGCCAATTTCATCCAATTCCTCCAAATCAGTACAGATAATAACATAGCTGTTTGAGAAATGTTTGTCTTTACTAATTATCTTCAGCAGTGGGTCTGGCTCTCTGTTTGCTTATCTCTCCGATTCCCACATGAGGTGTCACACTGAAAGAATTTCAGCCCAGGGCGAGTGACCTTTGAGGCCCTTTTAGCACAAGGCAGCACCACAGGAAATCACTGAAGATGGCTCCTGCAGCATTTAGCGAGATAATACTGCCCCCTCCCATTTAAAAAAAAATAAAAATAATAATCCCTAACAACAAACAGCAGACGGAGCTAAAACTAAAAGATGGCTGATAAGGTTATTAGCAGCTCACGCTGGGAACAAAGGGGGAGGCACACAGCTAAGATCAATAGCAGATGTTAGCAGGTAGTCTTAAATAGTTTTATATTACAAATACCCCCTGTCAGAACAGACTATTATGCAAAAACAAAGCTTGTTAACAACTGCCATTTGTGTGTGTGCTCACACGTGTTTGAGCCCCTAGGGGCCCCACTGGGGATTTTGGCGAAACTTGATACAACACTTTACTTAAACACAATAAATTAAAGACATTTAAATGAAAGGGAAAGAGAAGTTGACTGACTGCTTGAGTCACTCAATATACTTGTGCTTGCACGTGTGTTTACTGTAAGTGTGTGTTTTGTGATGTATAGGGTGACTGTTCTCTGCTCATCATCACATAGCAGCTTTTCATTGACAGCACTCAGCTAGGCATCAGCTTGCATTAACCAAAGTTTAACATCATTCAAGAGCACTAGATGACCTACTGAGAAAGTACATGAGTAAATGTGTAGCAATACAGTGCTTATTACTGTTCCCCCTCAGGCAAATACCTTTTGCTTAAGCCCCACGCATGGGAACATTTTGTTTGATTACCTTGCAAGATAAGTCGTGAGTGAGGACAGAGGGGAGGGTGGGGAGAGATAGAGAGAGAGAGAGAAAGAGGATGAAAGAGGAAAAAAAAGAGAGAGAGAAAGGGGTCTCTTAAGTACCTGGGGAATTAAAATATTCCGGCTCATCATATCAGTGTCTTAGTTCTTGGTTTTCATGTGGGGGGCACGTAATTATAACAGCGTTTCAAAATTGAGCCCAGAAGAAAGATGGGTTCAAGTGCAAATTAATTTCAGATTACCACAACAAAGACAATCAATTCTCGACGAGGACGCCAGCAAAATGCTCTTAAAAGGGGCCCAAGGTCTCTTCCACCTCCCCCCCACACACACACACACACACACACACACTCTCACACACACATACGCACACACACCAACCCAACAACAATTTGTGAAAAAAAACCTTTGTCACACTCAAGATCTAAAGCCGTGTTCATGCTTACCTAGTACAGCTTTTGACCCTTTGTTTTTCTCAGCCTGTTACAACCACAGAGGAGACATTGGGTGGTGGTAGTGGACTACCACCAACGTCTCCTCTGTTTCAGATGTCTCTCTCATTAACAGTTGTCAGTACGAGGCCTCATTAAGGCAGCCTGAAAGCAAGCGTGTACCTCTGACTTTAAAAGTCAAAGTAAAGGAGGAGCGGGGGATAACGGATGAAGAGTCATCCTGGCCCGGCAGTGTAACACAAGGTCAACAACAGGAATAGTCTGCCTCGGATCTTTTCATCAGGCTAATTTTCCAGATGAAGTCAGAGTCCAACAGTATCAGCGGGGTTTAAAGGAGAGCAGAAACGTTGGGGATATCCACTGTTAACAAGTTGACTCTAAACTAATGTGTTTGAGTGAAATAGACTTGAATGCTAGTAGATCATAGATTTGTACTTTGAATCTGTAGTAAAATCTACTTTCTGCCCAACTATCCCCTTAGCATTTTAGGTTACAATAACTACATTTTACTTGTTTTGGACCACATCTTCCTGAAGGCGGACTCTAACAGGGAAATCTACGAACTCTTGAATAAGTTAAAAGCCCCTTCCCCGAAAATGAAGGATATGCGCTATGAGCAATGAGCAATAATCTGTATAATCCTTGCCTAATTCAAAACCACAATTTTCCCAAAATATTAAATGTTTTTTTCTTGTTCTTGGAATGATAATCAGACATGTACAGTATTGGCACTTCGTAATGACCCACAATTTGAACAAGCCATCATGAAGTGCCTGTCTGTATGATGGGACCAAATCAATTTTTCAGAATCATTTCATTCAGGGTCAAAGGTTTGGGTTTGGATACCACTAAATCTGATGAGCATCCATTGTTTCTGTCAAGGAATGGGCAGGGCCAGCGATACTGCCAGCCAAGCAGATGCTGGGCTAATACATCACGCCATTATTATCTAATGACCCCAAAATGGCCCTATTCATTACACAAGGGGTTCCTGTACTGTTTCAAGAAAGCAAACAACAAGAGAAAAAGTGCCACAGATGTGTTTCAAAGACACGCATGTATTTGTCACAAAAGTAGGAAAAAAATCTGTCAAATGATGCACTATAATGATGCTTCAGTTACTGAGTAGGCACTGCAATGACATTACTTACACTGTTATGATTGACCAGTTAGTGGAAAATGCAGTGCCAGTACAAGCTACCTATCAGCAGTGAGGGATGAATCCCACATTCAAACTCCACACAAACTCCTAACAAAATACCAAAACTTTTTATGAGCTCTGCATCCTCATTAAGTAACCAAGTAAGTAAAACCTTTGTGAGAGTAATGCTTTCAACTCTTAACTACAGATGGCCCGATACCATTTTTTCCTTCCCGATACCTAAACTTGCGTATCGGCCGATACCGAGTACCAATCCGATACAGTGTGTCATATATTTTATTATCTTTTAACAACTGTATACTACTATCCCTGTATGGATGTGATATTATTTCTATCTTTGTTGTCGGTCTGGCTCAGGTTAAACTCTTTGTAAAACATGAACAAACACAATCAATGAATGCCACAGAACTTTCTTTTATTATCCAGTTTGACGGAAAAAGAACATAAATAAACTACTTTAAAGTAGCTTTATTACGTGGTATAGGATCGGTACATAAACTCCAGTACTTCCCGATAGCGATACCAGCGTTTTAGGCAGTATCGGAGACGATACCAATACTGGTATCGGTATCGGACCATCTCTACTCTTAACCAACATTTAGGAATGTGTAAAACTCATAGGGATATTTCCTTTTTTAAACCGTTTGAGCTACAACTCCTAACTTTCAAATTGTTTTATTTGCTAAAACATCAAATTATTCCCATATATAAAAAATTGTGTGTGACCCCACTTGAACATGTGTTAATTCCCTGACTGTTCAAACTCAAATTCAAAATCATTGAGACTTTGTAAATACAACAGTTTTGTTCTGCCCCTCCACCTACTTCCTTTACCTGCCTCTTTCCTCTCTGCTGCCCAACCACAAACTGCATGCACATTCACCCAGTCTCCCTTAACTTCCCAGCTCTCCTAGCTGTGAAAAGGGGTTATCCACACTTCTGTGAACCTCGCTCCTGCACCCTCTCTCCCTCAATCCTCTTACTGTACCCTTCCTTTCACCATCACTTCCCTTCTCTCCCTCAATCTTTCCTTCCTTTCCTAACACCCTCATACCCCGACCCAACATCCTATCTCCCTTTCCCTCTCCTTCCTCTCTCGCACCCTCCAGTCATTCATCCTTCTATCTATCCATCAACGCACTCTGTGTAGAAAGGCCTGACCATTTCTCCCATCCTGCGTGCTTCTCCTCAGGGAACCTGTTGTGGAGTAGAGAGTCGAATGGCTGCGAACGCTGAGGAAAAAAAAAAAAAGAAAGTCAAGCCTCATTAGATTCTCATTACCTTTGCAAACTGAAAGCAACAGAGATTTGTTTCACCATATAATCGCAGCTGCTGAGTGCCCTGGGAATCGCTATGAACCCCTCCACCACCAACTCTGCCCCCCCCTTCCTCTTTCCTTCTACCCACCACTATCCTACCTTTTTAAACAGTGCACAACGAAGCATAGAGATTGGTTTAGCCAGGGGAATTAAAGAAGCACAATAATCCCTGTCATTAGAATGGTCCCTTTAAAGTTAAACATGCTTCAAGTTGCTCAGCTCCTGAGTCAATTTACAGCCCCTTCAACAACAAGTGGCAAGTTGTACATGCTGTCAAGTCTTGCAACCAACATGTAAAAACATCACCTTGTAGAAGTTATTTAATGATCTCTTCTCACTCTCTGAAGCGCGCCCCCTAAATTTTTCATTTTTTAATAATGTTCATTTTCTACTAGACTGTCAATGTCATCTGCATTTCTACACACACACACACACACACACACACACACACACACACACACACACACACACACACACACACACACACACACAAACTCACACAGACACACTACCCCACCCAGGGGAGCAAGTCTATCTGTGTCTAATTGTGTGCTTGAACTCACATCTGGGGAATCCCCCACTTCCCCTTCTCCTCTCCACAACATGATACAACAACGCTGCTGCTCAATACAAAGCCAGTGTTGACGCTAAGTAAATTAGCGCATTTTGAAAAAGACGCGTCGGAAAGCAACACAGCACCATAAGCACAAATACCCAGAGGTAAGCATTCATTTCCAAAAGCTCATAGTTGATACAGCCATAGAATAAAAGGATTTGAGAAATGGAGTTGTTGCTGACATATTAGCTGTTGGAGGTGGTAGCAGAAGCAGCATGCATGTGTTTGTGTGTGTGTGTGTGTGTGCGCTCGTGTGTATGTTTCGGGGGTGGGTTTGTAAGCCACAATTCAAATTCACATACAAGGGCGAGGTTGCTTGTATAAATAGCACTGTAGTTCTAATAATTAAGTATGGTTCTTAACCATTAAATGGGTCAGAGGGTTGAACAGATATGTCGATTTCTTTTGCAAAACCAAAGACAGAGGTAGTTCCCATTGTTAATCAGCACACTCAAAATGCCGCCTTCAAAGGGAAATCACCATATTGCAAAAGCATTGAAGTTGGAAGCCCTTGATGTAAACAAACTGAGCCATGCGAACTCCAAGTCAGAGTTCAAGCCCTCACACAAAGGAAGAACAAACAAACATGAGAGTGACATTAACATATTTAATATCATAACTAAACCATGTTGACTATCAGACCCCATGTTTGACAAGCCACAGCTTTACTTGAGCTGAGCATTGTGGATTTGACAACTATATGCTATAACGTGAGAGAACACACAACACAGTCTCACGTGTTTGTGTACATGAATCAAATTAGATTAAATTACGCGACCATTTCACCAACTGCCGTGAGTCTGGGTTGGAACACAAGTGGCTCCAGTGCAGGTATCAAAAGGGAGCTGATTCAATTTGTCATGAGCTTACCCATTTGTTTAAATCTGTTTTTACTTTACTGAAATATTGCTGTGTGATTCAGAATAAAGTTTTTCCTGCTAATACCTGCAGAAACAATTCAGGCTAATGTTTGGCAGTGGTGCTTTTCAGGTAGAATAAATAATGGTTTCAGTTTGTAGCCTGTTGTAGCCTTTGTTAACTTACTGTTGAAAGAAAATCCGATATTTTCTTTTAAATGTCAAATTCAGGAACAAAGAAAAAACTGCCTTCAAATGTAGCTCCACGGAAATGAACCGATGCTTATTTAATTGGCCCTGACAACATTTATTAATTCCAAGTTTTATGCAACTTTCTCAACCCATTAAGATCCCAATTCTCCATTTTAATGTAACATCTAGCCCATAGATATTCAACAGGGGGTCCGAGTCACTTCAGTGAGGCCCCCAAATTATTGTTGATTTTTGAAAGTTTTCTTAAAAAACATATTAGCAAATATAGAAATCCCCATTGATGATAGGCTTACTGACCTATAGCTAAGGTAGTCACTAAGTTAGCCCGATACAGTTCATCCTAAGGATTCAGTGTGCCACATGTATGTGTAACGTTAAAACATGAGTTATTAAATCATACCGACAATTATTATTTTAATAGCTTAGTATACTATGCACTAAAAAGGTATGTACGAAGGCTTAAGGCTGCCTTACAAGTTATTGTAGGCCCAGTTTAATATGCAACTTCATTTTATACAGTATTAGTAGTAGGGGGTCTCTGCTCTGTCCCGTTGAAGACCACTGATTTAGTCTACACATACCATTCCTAACCAAGATTTTGACAAAGGTCCCACTTTCTACATACTTGCCCTTTACAGCCTCTCTGCGGCACATAGCTTCCATGACTATAGAATAACTCTTCAAAACTTTCCCCAAGTACTTTGCCGCAACCAGGTATCAAACCAACCGAATCTTTCAGTTGACTTACTGTTGCTAAGATACCTGTTCCCCATTCACCTCTCTCAACAAGGTTGCATTATGCAAACATAGAAAGAGAAGTAAAAGGAGAAACAAAGACAGTGACACATGAGAGAGCAAGAAAAATGAGGGAAAAAAGACAAAAACAAAGCAGCACAGCAAAGACAAAAGAGACTGACAGAAAGAATCCACAACACAAGTTCACCTATCCTAACAGGCTGGTAGTTGTTGGTATGGTAAATTGGGTTTGGGTTCTTTGTGGGGTATCAAAATAGGATTATCCCCTTACAGTTCAAGGCCACCTTTCACTCACTCTCCCATAATCCCTTGTGGGTCACTGGAGACACACAAACATAGAATTAGATTTGATAGATTGAAACCTTATTAACAGTTTCTTCTTAGTACGTACAACCTCTAGAATTGTGAAGTCAAGGCAACATTTTGTTGAAATAAAATCTCCAGCAATATGCACATATTGCTGGAGACATATGATATATATATTTTTTTAAGTTTATGTGGTCACCTTTCTTTTCAAGAAATCTGGTCGTTTGACTTTCGTGAATGACGCTTGATAGACTACAAACTTAACGCTCTCAAAAGGTTTAACAGTATGGTCAAACGTCTTTCCTTGAAACACTCATCTTTTTAACATTTTGTCTGTTTTTTTTTTCTGGACATCACACTATTCCAAGCTTGAAATAAGATCTCTGTTCTTTTTGTTCTACTTCTTTGTGGACAACCCTTTTGATCCTGATCAGTCCCATATGCTGGGGTCACACTTAAACACGCCGTACCCCCAATGTTGTCCTTTGGGAAATAAAAACAAAGTCTAAAACACAAATCAAATTTTGTCATCACTTTAACCAGAAATTGTATTATGGGAAAATGTTTTTTCTTGGTTAAACTAGAAAAACAACTACTTTTCTTTTATCTCTGAACTTTCTGTATTTTTTTTTTCTTTATTTGGTGATAAACAGAGGAGGGAAGTGTTCTTACTTCCATATTCATATCAGTGCCTGGAACCCAGCGAACCAAAGCCTATCTGGGAACAAATGAAGAGAGAGGGCTAGGTGATTAATGAAGTGGCCCACGATAGCAAACTGACTCTGATAACCGTTTCTCTTGCAAATAATAAATTACAAACCTAAAATTCTTCTGCAAAAAAATAGAAGGGTGGTATGAGGAAAGCGGTAGTGAGCAAGACTAAGAGAGAGAGAGAGAGAGAGAGAGAGAGAGAGAGAGAGAGAGAGAGAGAGAGAGAGGGTTCAGGGTGATAAAAGATGGGTGCAGGGGGAGATAAAGAAAGATAGAGGGTGGGTGGGTGGGGGGTGAAACCCTGTTGTTAAAACATGGTTAAATAAGTAAAAAAATGAATAAAGACAGACGTAACAAGAAAAAAAAGGTGTTATAATGGGATAAAACTTAATTTAGCAATCTTCCTCTCCCTATTTCTTTCCCTTCTTTCTTTCTCTCTGCCCTCTTTGTCTTCAGTCACCCTGTCTTTGCTGTCCTGAGCAATATCTCTCTTCCTTTTCTTGTCTCTATCAACATCTGTTCCTTGGTCTTTGTCCAAAGCTGGCAGAAATGTAAAATACCAAAAGGTCCATTCATTTGGTCCATGTTGTGCTGTGAAGCCAAGCTCATGGCTTTCTTCCACAAGAGATGTCGTGGCTCTGGATTTAGTTTGTGGAACCTAATTTTGGCTTCTGTCCGACAGTGATAATCAGTCTGAGATCCAGGAATGTAGATGATTTATTCACATTGTT
The DNA here is from genome assembly GCF_010015445.1 of Perca fluviatilis. NCBI lineage: Eukaryota > Metazoa > Chordata > Actinopteri > Perciformes > Percidae > Perca > Perca fluviatilis. The sequence continues at coordinate 15,372,072 of NC_053118.1, forward strand.
GTTATTAAAGGTAACTACAGTGGAAACAGAAATAGAGAAAACCAATCTCAGAATTTATATCTGGTTTCTGAAAGGTTTCAGTTTACGTTTAAGTTCCTTGTTACCTTTGGGTGGTCCAATGTAATTAGAAAAAAAGAACATTGATAGCCTACTGGTCCAATCTGCAAAACTCTGGATTACGTTCAGTGACAATATACTTTTTAACTTTCTCAGATTTTCTATGCACCCATTCACTACACTTACTTTCCACTTCGGGACAAAACTTTCTGCATTGACACTGAATATTGCCATTGTACAAGAATCGTAGAGTGTGGAATCGACCAAAATGAATGTGATGTCTAGTATACTGGGGTGAAATAATGCCGACTGTGTGTTGGACTTTTACATTTTTAATTTAGAAAATCTGAGTCTGTTGTGCAACTGGATGCGATATTATACGTTATTGATATCCAATGCTGACCCAGTTAAATTGGGCTTCCCTACTACTAGTAAAAGTAGAAATATAAAAATGTAAAAGAGAAAGAGAGAGGGGGGGGTGGAGGGAAAGCAAATAAAGACAGATTTTACACTACGATTGGAAAAAAAGAGGCAACTGTGACAGCATCACCTTCGGCCCTGGGCCCTGGGCCCCGGGCCCCTGCAGCACACAACACAGCAGCAACCAGAGGAAGTTGCCAGGCCCACCGAAGCCTTGGAGGTAATTAATCATTTTAACCTGAAGCCTGTCACGATACCGCTCACTCTGTCTCCCTCCCTTTGCTGATTTCCCTGTCAATTACACGTCCACACAATTCGACAACTCTCTCTCTCTCTCTCTCTCTCTCTCTCTCTCTCTCCAAACTGCCATCTGTAATTGTTTAAATTTTTTACTTTGAACCTTCCACAGTTCAACATTCTTGAATGCCGGCTGTTTTACTGAGCTTCAGATTGCTCCTAAGGAAGTAGGTGTGAAGGAAATGATTTAGTTCGACCATAACGTGCTAGAAATACAAGATAGAAGATAGGCTGAATTAGTAAAGTCTACATGGTCATAACAGCCAAACACAAACAATTTTTATTCAATCTTGTTAAACTCTTATGAATACAATCTCCCAAACGCATCTGTCAACTCTCCAGAGCTGTGGTTGACAAACACAAACAATTGCAAGAGGTACAGCAGTTTTGTAAGTGCAGTGTGTTTGGTGTCAAATGCTTTAAATGTTCATTTCGCCTCCACCGTTCCACCAGAATCATTTTCTCAGGAAAGCTGCACTAATCTCCATCGTCCCAATCCCTGTAACTCCTGCGCTGGGCCCTGACAGCCTGCCCAGTGCTGTTGTGTGACCCAGAGGGCTGGTCCCCAGTGGTGGTCCCCGTTCTCCCAATTACCGCTTACAGACTTACTCAAAACCTGCCTCACCACTTCCATATTGCTGTCTTTCACTGTTTTCACTGCTGTGTGGTTCTTGTGTGCGGTGTGAGTCCCCCCCCCCCCAGCTTTTCTTCTATCCTTTTCACTCTCTAGTTTTCTGTTCTCCCTCTTTCCCTCCCTCCCTCCCTTCCCTCCCCTCCAACCACCATGCCTACATCCCTCCTTGTCCTCCAGGGAGCGGGTGCAGTACGAGTGCTGCTGCCGTGCTTGCCAAGAACAGATGTCCAAGAAATACCAGCCCAGTGAGAGAGGAAGAGAGAGAGAGAGGAAGCACATGGAGGCAGATTAGGTGAACCGTAGGATCTGCCGGTGCCGTCTGGAAATGTGGGATTCCATTCAGAGATTTGAAAATCTGTGTTGCTAAGCTTATGGTTTTTGTGTTCCTACATCATTTGGGATTATTATTATTATTTTTCTTAAATAACAAAGGTTAAAATCAAAAAGTTGCTATTTAGTCTTAAACACCAAACCTCATTGGGAGAATGTAACTCTGTGGAGCCAAAGAATTACAGTTTTTCAACGCACAAGATAGGTTAAGGGCAATCGGGAGAGATCAAAGCTTAAATTAGAATATATATTTATCTTTGGATAGTTGGGCGAGGGAAATTGAAATATGCCCACCACTGCATGAGTTCAGTTTCTTTCAGCATTCAATCTGGTGTGAGGCACCAAGAAGAAAAAATGGATATAGATCATGGGTGGAAAGCCAGTGAGAGATCATGTCCCTGTGGCTGTAGTGGTTACTAATATTAGTTGGTTAGGGCACCTGCTCGGCAGTGGGGATAACTGTTGTGGTGAAACTGCATGAACCTTTGTGCAGGCTTTCCCATGTGCTGATCACATAATCTAAAAGCTTGTCTGACCGGAAGAGGACTGACATCCCAAACTTTTGTAACTTCACAAAACTGAGAAAATGACACGTATACGTTCTCTTTCCACATGCATTGACTGTCTACTATGTTTTCTTATTTGCCATATCCACCTACACTACAGTCAACATATTAACAGACAAGAATGTGCTTGGCTTGACGACCGAAATTAAGTATAATTAAAGTATAAGTGTATAGCAATAGAATGGATCGCAGTAGTGGATCTCCGAAGAAGCCAGGTATAATTTCTGAAGTACATTGCTGATTCGCCATTTAGCTCAGCGTTCGTGTTTTGTGCTTCTTGTGGTCCGGCGCACACGTTAGAAGTTAACCTTCAGGGCTTTTATTGCTATATAAATCCAAACAACGATTTTTCCCCTTTAACCTACCTTCTCCCAATAGCGCGGTGCAGACGGCACACCCCAGTATACATCTGTGCATTGATGTGCAAACCAGAAATGAATAATTAATATGCTACATTTTATTTTCAAACCATAATCTTCAAACAAAATCCCCCCCCCCTTTTTTCACCCACTGAGTGGTTGACAGCAAGGGTGCAGCAAGGTAGCACACACTGGGAATTAGGAATGACTAAAGGAACTTTGAGTACCTAACTTGAGGAAGGCGGCGGCGGCTCAGGAGCTACTGCGGCTTTTCCGTTAATTGCAGAGTTGGCAGTTTGATCCCCAGGTCCTTTTGTTCACATGTTTGAAGTGTCGTTGAGCAACGCACTGAACCCCAGGGTCAGGCTTGGTTTTTCCAGCTTCCTAATATTGCCTACTCCTCTCTTATCCCTTGTTGTTTTCAGTTTAACATTACTCAGTCAGAAAAAAAAGTAGGCTAGTTAAAGTTTTACTCAATAGTTGCAATACAATACAGAACAGAGTTAGTTTAAGCTGGCTACTGTTTAGATGTTACTAAGCATCTCAGGCAAACCACTGTGCATTAAACCTTTTTTCACGTTGCTCTTTTAGTCCTATTGATCCAACGATATATATGTGTGTTCTGGTAAAATAGGTTCACGGCCAATAATATATTGTGTGCTGTGATCCTTAAACTAAATAGCTAAACTGCTATTATCCACATTTTTAAATACATGCACACATAGGTTCCATGTCTGAATTTACTTGCAGTATCTACCCCTGTGACCCCAAATCCAAAACCACATACACACAAGAGTAGAAATTTAAGAGGAGAGGGAGGGGAGGATAAGTGAGAAAATTGCAGAATAGGGAAAAGAGAAGAAGAGTGAGAGTGAAAACACAAAAATAAGCGCCTGCGGTGGAACAAACCAGTGACCCAAGTAACCTGGGTTCCTCCCAGCAGATTATCATGGGCACTGTGTGATTAAGGCCAGCCTCATTAGCATAATGATTTCCCATCCTCCCTATTCTTTTCCTCCATCCCGCCATCCATCCCTCCTTCCCTCCCTCCTTTCCTGGGCCTTGTGTTGTTAGCCACCAGCTCCCAGTGCTCCTCAAGTACTTTAAGCTTGTTAATAATCATTATGGGTGTGCAGTGAAGTGGGGGAAAGGAATAATTACCTCACCTGAGCCAAACCAAATTAACCCCTTTTCATTTTTTTTTCTTCCTCTTTTACTGTTGTCGGTTACCCATTCCATATCCCCACCCACCCACTTGCACACATGCACACACACAGACTGCATTCATCAGGGACCTATTAGGGTTGTCTGTTATTAAGTGCTGAAATAATACATGCTTGCACACACCATTTGCTAGTTGGTAACAGAAGTACCGGTTTAGATGAAAGCTAAAAATTCTTGTTTCACAAAGCAGGAACCATGCTGAGTAAAACCCAAAACATGTTTTTTTTGTCCATGGTGTCAGATTATAAATATGCACTTAGATAAATAATATAAAATACAAACATGTAAGTAAAAAACAGTTCCTGTTGAAATGCTTTCAGATATAAGGCTGAGTAGAAAATGTGATGTTGAACAGTTACATCTAATCACAATGTATTGCTTCCTGTGTAGACATGCCATGAAGGTTAAAGATTTTTTATTTTTTTTTATTTAAATGTCCACTAAATCCTTTTTTTGCAAGGGTATAGTTACACCTCTTTATTTAGAAGGCCCCCGGTTTTCGTGGATAGAGGTTTGCAATGCATAAAGCGTCATTAAACAATACTTTTGATATTACCATTGAAATAAAATAAAAGGTTGCATGATAGCGTGCCAATGGTTGTTTAATCAGCTATTTATGGACCCTTACCTGCAAAACCTTTAAACCATTTATTTTATTTTCACTGTTGCAACGTTATACACTGAGGAATATTGGAATGCAACATACCCAGTTTATCCTGGGGCCTTCTCTTCACATTGTTCAACCCTTGTCTGACCACTTACATTTTTTTTTTAAAAAACACAAGTATCAGAGAAATGTGGTACTCCTTAGACACCAGACTGTATTTGATGAAACACTCACTGTACGACATGCAGTAACAAGTGAACAAATCTATACAAGTTTCTGGTGAACATTTAATTCCCTGCAGTATTTTGTCCGTCATAAATCCAATTTCCCCCTCTCAGCAGAGGTAGACTAAAGACATATGTCTGTAATACAATAACCTGATGCTCCAATAGAGATGGATTAGGGGCCATACGAAATGAAAAATGTTTAAATTGTTAGGGTAGAGAACTGATATTTTCCATATTTCACTGTGCGTATATCAAAATGACATAATCTTAAATGGGAGGAAACAGGAGCGAGCGCTCAGTACATATTTCTCATTTGAGTCAGCTGAGAAGTCAAGGGTTGTAATATAAGGCGGGCTTAACGGTATTAACAATGTGAATAGAACCCAGATGTTGCTCTGGTTTTTTACGTCAAAATCTGTACTTTCCTGGCAAACTGTGATATTAAACCTTTAAAAAGATACACAAATAACATAAAGGAACAGAATGCATCTTACTATCAGTTTATTTGAAAACACTTCATTGTTGACACGTGGACATGGAATTGGCAAGCAACTTTTACTTTCTTAAAGGAGTATGTCATGTGATGTTTGAGTCATGTGATGTCTTGGCAGGACAGCAGGACTATAAAGACATGAGAGCATTAATGTAACTGGTCTCCTACTGCAGCATTAGACAACAATTACACTGTTATTTTCCTTTGACACCCTGTAATGTTCCCCAGTAGGGCAGAGGCCATCCTTCATTCTTTCTTTATTTTGTGGTTTTGGGCTGCTTCCCTAACGGGTCTTCTTTCAGACTTAAAACACAAACAAATATTGTCATAATGTAAGTAATCAACTGGGGATGTTTCATGTTTGCAATACATATCTTTAAAGGCCGTTTTTCTCAAAAAGATTTTTTCTCACATTCTGAGTCACACATCTCCACTTCAGTAGCACTTACATACACGTATGATCATATATCATTCATAGCCTGATTTATGTAATATTTTGTACCTGAGAAATTTGGTGAAAATTTATTTGTTATACTGTATCTCTTGACAGTATTTTCTGATTAATGGAGTGATAAAAAGGGATATCCAAAATTCCCTCAGTAAAAACCTTTGACGCTCACATGTCAACAACATGAAACAAGAATTTTGAACCTGGCTTTATCCAATGTTCAGATTTCTTTTCTGGAATCATGCACCATTTGCACACTTAAACATAAAATTTCAGAAAACTTGTAATGCAAAAAAACAGCGTCTTAATGTAAGTAATCAACAAGGAAAGATTCATAGTGATAATAAAAAAAAAAATTCCCTATTCACCTGTAGTGTCCCCTTAAAATGTAAACAGACCAGAGCGTTTTTTTCACGCGCATCGTTAGCATGCATTTACATGCTTTTTTCTTCTTGCTGCCTTATGAATGTTAGTCCAATATTCACTCTCCTTTTAGGTTTCTGTGATGGGGTTAGTTAGTAGGCTGCACCAACTCTGAGAGAAATATCAGGCTCATTAGCTGCCAAAACAATAAAGTTGTAGGCCTTGAAACCAAAACAATGACTGGAAAGATGGTAATATGCTCCGTAGATTTATCTGTGAGTTTGTCACTATGACCGCTTTTATATAACACATAATCATTTGACCCATTGTTAATAAAAAATAGTTAGTAGTGCCACTTTGAGATATCTATATAACTACAATAATGATGCAACATGCTGACCTAGGCTGCATAATGTGTACGGACTAGCTGGCTGGTTCCATGAACACCACACTCAAACATATTAAACCTAAAAATAAAAAAAGGCAGGTTGTTACTGTATCCGTTGTTATAGTGTGCACGTGTTAAAAATCCAGACAGACAGACAGACTATACCGGTATATAAATGCAGGGTGTGGATGTAAATCAATGAGACTCATTATGGGGCAGAACTAAAAGTATATTATACAGTATGTGTTCATATGTACTCTGCAAACAGGATGATTGTTTACCAAGCAGAACCTATTAAGAGTTTGAAAAAAAAAACCTGGAGCCCCCATCACTGCTCAACTTTGCAAGACAAAACACCAGCTCCAGAAATGATCTCCTCTAAATGCCTATAAGCACATTAAACATGGGTGTCTCCACTGCCCATCAATGACGGCATTCATGGGAGGAGTACGTAATGAAAGACTTGGAGTACAGAGGGATAACGCTACAAGCAGAGCCATCATCACTCAGGTGTGTGGTTGAGATGATGGATCAAAGGCAGCCTCTGCCACTGGCATGCCTCTGCTGTGCTGCCGGCCCTGCTGCCAAAAAAATCACTGGGTTTATATCAGGGAGGATAAGGTAAGGATTAACAATAAACGAATTCTTGAACACACAACATCATTTACACAAGAAACAACAAGCTGGATATGTGGGAGGCCTTGTGTATTTCAAGTCCAATGCTCAGTCAGAGGGAGATGCTTGGAGTGAAAAGGTCTGAAGAGGCTCAGACAAAGCAGTCAAAGAGCACATTTCAACTCTGATTCATAAAAAGCATGCAGAGGTGTGAAAGTATGAACAAGGTATGGTGTGGAGACTTTTTTTTTTCTTCTGGTGTGGAAGCTGGTATTAATTCATAGTAACTTTAAGTCACATTACTATTGTGAAGACATTTTCCAATCCCTTTCCATTCAAACGTTTTAGTAAGCGTCTTGGTAATCCCTCGTTCAAATGGAAAGTGATTGAAATATGATTCTGTGTCAGAAAAGCAAAACACATACTGTATATTTCTTTATAATAAGCGTAGGCCTCTGGTGTGTGTGTGTGTGTTTATCGTTTGTCCACACGTGCATGGGAAAGTGTACATCTTCACAGTGTTTATCGGAAAGGATGTCCGTACATGCAGCAACGCGTGCCAACTCCCAATTCCCCCCCACGCACACACACCCTCCTCAGCCAATCAACCACACTTCAGACTCATTCTCATTTCTCTTCCCATCTCTTCATCCAAGCAGTAGTATGTTGTTTCACAGGCACAAGCCCATGTTTTGTTTTGTTTTCTCCCCTCTTTGTTTTTAATTGCTACCGTGGAGGTCAATTAATTTCACTCCCCCCTCTCTCTATCTGCAGCTCACACAGCTGCGACGCTGTGTGTTGTTAGCCCATCTCCTTCCAAGCCCTAATGCCACATCACTTCAAATGGATTAATCGAGCCACTTTGTTGTTTAATCTCGCCTCGGCAGAACTAGTGGGTGGGTGGGTGGGTTAGGGGGTGGGCTTTTGTGTGGGAGGGGTATATGATCAGAGATGCACAGGCTTGTCTGTCTTTGTCGTGGACAGACAGACTGATGGACAGAATAAAGGATGCATTAGGCAGAGGGATGGAGGGACAGAAGGACCAAATTATATGATAGACAGAGAGAGTGATTGAAGCAGACAAGCAGCCGGAAACATAGTCGCCAATGACTGACAGACACTAAAAATGTCTCACTTTACGTCTCTTTTAAAGATAATTTTTTAATACAGACATAAACATGTCTTTATGTACCATATAGATATATTATGCCTGCTGTATTCCAGCATAATGAAGCTATAAAATGCATCCTATGCCTGTGCAATTTTCAGGGTGTGTGTGTGTGTGTGTGTGTGTGTATATAAGTCTGCACACTGGACACATCCAACTTTGTCTTCTACAGGTTGATAACTTGTTATGAATTATTAAATAACTGTTTAGTGTTCTTACACAAAAGACGCACAAACAATTAATACAAAACACATTGAATGACATGCTGAAGTACGCAAATGAGTACAGGCTTGAGGATGCGCACAGCAACACTCACAGGCCTGCAGACAAGCATGTGCAAATGATACCAAACTACCACCTCTGCACACACACACACACACACACACACACACACACACACACACACACACACACACACACACACACACAAGCTCAATTAAAGGTCCCGTTTGATGTTCTGATGCTTTCATGTTCTAATGACAATTTCATCTAGAAGGAGGGAGGCAACGTGGTTCGAACCTCCCGGCTACGAGCGCACAGACATGCCGCCACCCTACAACCACACTCGTACACAAACCACGCGGCTGCACACACGTACACAGACAGCCTCCCGGCTACCAGCAGTGCTTTTCTCTCTTCTGAGCTGCTGAGTCAGCCCGAGACCCTTAAGACTTCTTGCCTCTCTGTTACCAGATATCAGAGAGAGAAAGAGGGCAGACGGGGAGAATATGATGGGAGAGAGAAAGAGAGAGAGAGAGAAAGGGTGCAAAGAAAAGAAGAAGAAAAGATACCGTCTGGGGCCAATCCACAGACCTTTGTAGTCGCAACAGTAAGAAATCACTTGGCTGTCAAGGAGAAGAATGGGGGCCACTGACCTGACATCGGATTCATTGTGTGTGAAAAAGCCATTACTTGACATTTTGAATTTGTCCAGTTAGTTTTACTTTTCACTTGTCAAGTTGTGTATGGGAGAATAACATATATAATCTATTTTGGTATTGATGTCAACAGGAAAAAAAACATTTAAAGGGGAACCGATTTAACACATCAAAGTCTGTTTACAGGTCTTGGGGAGTATTCTGCATATGTGAAAACAGTTGTATCAACGCTTCTTGTGGCTTCAGAGGGAGCTGCGTGAAGTCTGATAAATTGCCTTGGGTGATGTCACTTGAGTCTGCGTTGATTGCAACTGAGTAAGTGAGTTTACCACTTGTGTAGGCCGCTCCTCATCTCTGTTTGAGGCTAGCTGTTTGAGGCTAGCTGCCACTAGCATAACACAAAAATCTCTGACTGAACTATTGGAAGTGGAGTTGCATTCTGGGTAATGTAGAGGCGCCATTTTTGGACAAGGAAGAAGTAGGCGTGGAATAAAAATGTATTGTATCTCTGGTTCTGCTGCATCAAATATGATCTTTTTCTTTACGTTCCACCATGAGTCCAACAATGTTATGGTCCTTTAAGCATTGCCAATGTAAATGGTGGGCACCACTATAACCACCAGCCATTGTATTAATTTAAAATGTCAATTTTGAAAACAAAACATTCTTTAAGGAATATATGGAGAATTTTATTTATAATAATAATATTTTTTATTAAGAAAAGCAGCCGGAGGAAGATGAGCTGACCACGGCCGTGATTGCTGCTGAGGATGCTTAACGTCACCCTGCTATACATGACATTAGACCAGGGGATCGCACAGCCAGGCCACAGTGGGTGAGTCAGCAGATAGGGGTCCATGCAAGAACTTTACTCTTATCTCTGTCTCGTAGAAGAGCATTACAGTAAACATGTATTTTACAGAAATGTGAATAAATGGATCACCGAATCTAAAGTTATCGGTATATAATCGGTTTATTTTTAGCCCAGAAAACGTGTTCGCCCTCAGTGGCTTATTTAGATCTATTAAGTCACTACAGATATGACTACATTATTTTGACCATACGTGCAAGTGTGAAAACTGTGTGAGGATACATGCGCGTGTGTTTTTATGTGTGTGCTTGGCTATGTGTGGTGTATTTGGACTGCTGCATTACTCTTCTGAGCCACTGTATGAGAACTGCAGTAATGATTGTTTGAACCCGGCTTGTTGGCTGGTATTTGAAATATGTTTGGTGGGCTAATCAGAGTTCTATGGTGCTGTTGTATCGGCAACTTTAAATCAATCTCTCTCGTTCGCTCGCTTAGTAGGCCTAAACGCCGGCGGAGGTGGGTGGGCATCTGCGCGAGTGTGTGTAACATTAGCCTATTTGTGTCAAGGGAAATTCAAAATTTCAGAGCACCCTCACCGAAACGTCCAGCAACCCCAAAGCACCGCCAAAAGAACATCTCTGGCGCTGCCACTGGATTGAACCAACGACCTCCCAGTCACAAGCTTGTGTCTCTAACCTTTAGGCCACCACTGCCCTTATTATAGTTTGACATGTTAGATTGTGAGCTCTGTGTTTGTGCTGGAACAAAGCCGAAAGAGGTGAGAATCTTAGTTCACTTACAAGTTTATCAACTACAAGCCAATTTGATACATTTTATAATTGTATTGCTCACATGAAAACTTGCAATCGTCTAAATTGGATAAAATATCATAGATTGGGATGTGTCCGTCCAAATCTTCCACCACACACTCCTGTGTTCTGTAGCAGTGTGTACTTATGTAGCTGCATGTGTGAAACTGTAGTTTTAGTTCCCTGAATACTTTTTGGTCAAGATAAACTGCCTAGACTCTCTTAATGGCCAATGAATTACAAAACAGTCCATTCTGGTTAACAAGGTAAAATACATCAAATCAAATAAAAGCTTAGTTAAGTTGTTCAGTATTTGATGAGCATACTATTTAAATTGAGGTCAGAAGCTGTTTAGAAGATTGAAATGGAGCCAACACTACATATCTTTACAGTGTGTGTGTGTGTGTGTGTGTGTGTGTGTGTGTGTGTGTGTGTGTGTGTGTGTGTGTGCAAGTGCGCGCTAGACAAAGGAACACAGACAGAGTGTGGTTTCCTCTGCTGTAAAAGGCTTTGGGTGAAGCTGTGAATAAACGGTTTTCAGTTGGCCCTAGATGGAAAGTTCCTTTACTGATAAGGAGAGCTAGAGGGCTGAGGAAGAGGGCAGGTGAGAGAGAGAGAGAGAGAGACAATTGAGTTGGAGGGGCCACTGCGGGTTTCCACCAAGGTGACAGTTGAGTAATATCAGTGTTGCTATTACAAGAAACAACACCACCGACATCCAAAATCAGGTCAGAGAGGCGTTTAAGGATGCAGATAACTGTTGAAAACAATACAGATTTTGAGTTAGTTTTTTTTGTTTTTGCTGTACGTAATTCACTTGCTGTCAAACTAAATAATGATTTTCCATAATAAACAAAAGGTACATTATTAAGAAATAGAAAATGATGTGTTCATGCCGAATGGGCTGTGTGTCTAGTGTGATGTCTTCCTTATGTCAACTTTTGTGGTATATCCAATATCTGATATTATAGCTTTAATAAAATACATTATTACAGTAAGAAAAAATAAGAAAATGAAATCAATTAAGAAATGAAATTGAAAGAAAGAACAGTTTAATTTACTCTGCTCATGGATTACCCATTATTACACAGAAACCAGTGCTTAAATTACCAAATAGCCCCCCATAAAGCACCGTAACTTTCTAATCTGTTTATAATTAGCATTTCAATGATCCTACACATTAATGGCCGACCTTCAAGAACTCTGACCCGGCTCTAATTAGCGCTAATATCCGATCATTGCCATATATGAAACTAGCCATGACCAAACAAATGGACCTCAGGTACAGCTAATTTCTGGAGCAATTATCTTTTCATGTTGAGAGATTTAGCTGATTATCTGCGCAATTTCACACCGTTTTTTCCCCCCAGTGTGATTCTAAATGACATTACATTATAAAAAAAAGTATATTTTTAATCACTTTGCAAAGCCCGGCCCTGTGCAGAAGATGTTTGGTCATGTGGAAATGCGCTAAATGCCCGTCAACTCAACTGCACGTAAGTATGTGATGCCCCAGTGTTTTACCACAGTGAACACTTTGAATATATGAAAGCAGCATTACCATTTCATTGGTCTTTTTAATCATTTATTTAGAAAAAGGGGAACAAAGATGCAAAGGTGTGACAAGATTGCAACAATTTGTGCACTAAATTCAGATTATGTTATGTGTTTATTATTTGTAGGCCAATATCCTGAGAATCCTTGAACTATGATTCAACTTTTGAGTTGATCTAGATTTGAAAAAACACATTTCATGTGTCATGACTTTTTATAGCGGTTGAATCAGACAAATTGCTTAAAACCAGCTGGATTGAAATGTGTTTTTACACACTGACAAAACTATACTAATATACTGTACCACACTGTACCAGGACTGTATTCAAACATGAATGGTGGCCAAACTGTGTAATTCAGCTAAATGTACTGTACTTCAAGCCGTTAGGGTTAGACATCCTGTGGGCAGAGGACTGAAAACAATGATTATAAGGTATGTCAGTGAGAAAATTACTACAGCATATAGGAAGCTGCCTGTGTGGTCCAATAACACTGATTTAAATGTCCCCATTAGAGCCGGTGACAGAAAGCACAATGGCAGTTTGCAGACTGGTTATAAACAGTGATTAGATGCAGGTGTAAGGGTCCTTTACACTTCAGTCAAAGCAGCGGATTTGGGAAATGGGAATTGTTGTAGGGTTATATAACTAAAAGAGAAAAACATTTAATATCATTGATAAAATAGTTCCCACATCACACTGAAGTGCTCCCCCTCAGCTTCACCCTCTGCTGTGTGCTTCTTCATGTTAACAGATATGCATGACGGCGGCAGTGTGATTTCCCCTCCAGAAACGCCGCCTTTAATTCACTGATTTTCAATAATGAGAACATTAATTGTAACGCTTTGTATCACTAATGCTTTTGATTGCTAATCTTATCAATCCTGCACAACACACGGTTGATCAAATGAACACATTTCCTGTGGTGGGTCTTGGGAGAGAAAAAAAAAAAAAAAAGTTACTGGATTATAAAAGAAAAATAAGCAGTTGAGTTAAATGTGAAAGTTAAGAGGGAAATGAAAGAGATAGAAAAAAAAGTCATTTAAGAAAATAAAAGCAACAAAACAGGTTCTGAATTTCAATTGTGGTGCTAAGACGCAATGATCTAAACCGTCAGTTCACCTTAGTTTACTTGTGTGCAACTTTTAAAAAAAATCTCCAAGGAAAATACCAGGAAATTTAAATTAAGAACATTTATGAAATTATCCGTTATTACTGCAATTAAATTAACCGAATACTAAGCATGAGAACAAGCAAGATCATTTTATTTATTTGCTTGAGAGAAAATGGAAATTAGGAAATTCAGTCACGTCCATCCCAATAAAACATTTTCACATTACTTTTTTTAAATTGGCTTATATACACTATTTGAAGCCATAGTGAGCAAAAGCAAAGCGAGTGGGGGTTGTTTGGTGGTGGGGGGGATCCACCTCGCTAAGAGATCATTTCAAAAATGCATCCTCATAAATTGTCATCCCATCCTCCACTCGTCCAAATGTGTATTTTTCTAATGCATGAGAGGCCATATTCAAATGAAGGAGGGGAAGACCTTTCACACTACGGCGGGCTATAATGGGGGAAAGCTTAGCATAACTTCTGTCTGATTTCCAATGCAAATATTAGCAGTCAAGTTCAGTGTGTGGCTGCAGATTATAGTTTATCCCTCTCACACACCACAGAGTTCTTTTACGCTCTGGAAACATTTTTGCTTATCAGTGCAATGCAATGATCAACTCTCCTCACATCCTCTCAGTCCCTTGGAGACTTCAAGTGGGACTGGGGGGAGAGAGAGAGAGAGGGACAGAGAGAGAGACAGAGAGAGAGAGTCGGTGATAGGGGGGTTAACGGCAGAATAAGAGAGGGGGATGAAGAGGGAGAAAGAGAATAATCAACATTTAAATGTAGTCAGATCCACCCCAAACTTCAGCCACCACCCATGATTATTATTATTTTTTTTCTCTTCTTGTCTAAATCCTTAGTGCTTAAATCCTTAAATTAAACATCTTAATTGCTGTAAGCCTTACTATCAAATAGGGAATTACAAAGACCTCAGAGGAGTCTCGCCTCCTCCCCTTTCCCCAAACTCCCCTCTCCACTCCTAATAACATATCACATATTATTGTTTATGTAATTACACTGTGTGAGATGCTGCAGCAACAGCCATCCTATCTCCCAAAGCTCTTCTTGTGTGTGAAATAGCATAAAGTCAGCACGACTGATGAGTTGTCGCATCAAACAATAGATGGAGAACGGCGCAGATAATTCTATTAGCCTATAATGTTTTCTCATCGTTGTCCAGGGATATGCACAAAGCATTTGCTTTTATGTATATAATCATTTTTTTTTTTAAAAAAAAAAAAAAAAAAAAAAATAAAAAAAAAAAAAAAAAAAAAAAAAAAAAAAAAAAAAATTTATTAAAAAAAAATTTTATTTTTTTTTTTTTTTTTTTTTTTTTTTTTTAATTTTTAAATTTTTTTTTTTATTATAAAAAAAAAAAAAAAAAAGGTTTATTAAAAATTTTTTTTTTTTTTTTTTTTTTTTTTTTTTTTATTTTTTTTTTTTTTTTTTTTTTTTTTTTTTTTTATTTTAAATTTTTTTTTTTTTTTTTTTTTTTTTTTTTTTTATTTTTTTTTTTTTTTATATATATTTTTTCTTCTGTACTCAATGATCCATCCATCTCTGGGACAATACACAGTTGTGTCGCTGTTCTGACAAAAAACTGTAGAAAGTTACCGCCTCAATATGTTATGTTAATATACAATATGTATAGTACTGCAAAATGTGTGTTCTTTCACACAAGATAAGAATATGTGGTGCACATAAAAGACAACGGAATACATCAACACCAAGGATTTTTAGGCTACTTTTGGAGCAATAAAGTGGTTTTTTAAATTGTGACAATATGTGTATGTTCCACAATAGATTCACTTCCTCATTCTCAGTGTGTCGTGATGCGTGAGGTCAACCACGTCCCCTCCCAGCTCTATCTCCTAAAACGTACGCTCCTATACAACTAAACTGCATTCTCAATTAAATTTTGTATCCTGGATTATTATATAGGGAGGAGGTGGGGGTGGATGGGTTGGTGAAACAAACATGGGACTTTCACCTGGGAGACCGCGGTTTGTGTCCTGTGTGAAACCAAAAGTCAATGTTTACTTAGTTTAATTAATGTACAGAAGAATAAGCAGCGTACAAAATTTATCTCATGTTAATTTACGTACGCTAAAAAAATAAAAAAAATAAAAATGTAAGTACGCAACTTAAAGTGATGGTTCGGAGTAATTTCACCCTGGGGTCCTTTGCACCATGACATCGAACCAAACAACCCCCCAGAAGCTTTTTTCACCTGGGTCGAACATTGGGAGAGTTAGCGTTATCAGCTGAATAGCTTAGCGCAGGGGCTAATGGATCCACATTTGTATCTGGTAAGTTACCCCACTAATACAAATAGGTGATGCACTCATAAAACGATGGATTGGAAAGTTTGTAAGTACACCAGAAGTGTATGTAAATAACACTTGCCTGTTGGCTTCTGCTCTCTGCTTTTGTTGCTGCTGCTGCTGCTACCGGGCAGTAAGAGTGCTTAGGGACATCTACAAATTACAACACCGAAAAGAGATACAACAAAAATATTTATTAATTTAACTTTTTTTTTAAAGTAAGTGCTGTAGTATAACTAGCAGGAGACAAGTTATAATTGAGGTAAGTTTGGAGACATTACCTTATTTAATCATTAAATTAATAAATATTTTTGTTGTATCTCTTTTCGGTGTTATAATTTGTAGACATCCCTAAGCACTTGTTTTACTGCAAGTAGCAACAGCAGAGAGCAGAAGCCAACAGGCAAGTGTTATTTACATAAACTCCTGGCGTACTTACAAACTTTCCAATCCATCGTTTTATGAGTGCATAACATATTTGTACTAGTGTAGAAGTTTGGTATCATTTCGGCCATTATTAGTGGGGTAATTTACGAGATACAAACGTGGATCCAGCTGATAACGCTAACTCTCCCAATGTTCGAACCAGGTGAAAAAAGCTTCTGGGGGGTTGTTTGGCTCGAGGTCATGGTGCAAAGGACCCTAGGGTGAAATTACTTTGAACCATCACTTTAAGTTGCGCAACAAACGTAGACCCAAAATATGATGTTTTCATAAACCTAACCAAGTAGTTTTGTTTCAATTCACAATGTTAACCACATGTTCAAAACTGTGACCGTTTCCCAACATGCACCTGTCGCTGGTAAATGGATGTGTTGAAACGTGTTGAAAACCTAGACAAAACATTTTGCTAAATGTAAATGAGAATGCAGTTTAGTTGTATGGGAACATCATTTTTTAGGAGACAGGGTGGCCCCACCGGCGTGGATACAGTTGAACATGAACCTGTTTAACCAGTCCATTACAAACTAGGGATGCAACTAACAAATATTCTCATTATCTCTTAATCTGTCAAATACTTTTTATGAAATGTAAAAAAAAAAAAATAAAAAAAAAAGGACCACCACATGTTCCCAAGGCCATTATTATGAAATAAGACAGAAACAAGAAATGTTCAAATTTGAATTCAATTCATGTCAACTTTTGAGTTTGATTAATTAGATCATTCGATCATTAACATAGCTGATGATTCATGTTATGGTGAACTACTAATCCATTAATCGTCTAATTGTCTAATTGCAATAGATCATTTGTCCACATTTGCGGCACTTGACTTATGTGCCCCCAAATGACTTTTATCAGTGGGTATATTTCTAGTTATAGTTATGACGTTGTTTGTTCGTTCTCAAAAAGCACTGGTTTTGTTTAAAAAATTAGCCATGTGCATAATATATCTGACTGTTGTGCCTCTAAACAATGAGTAGCAATGTATCAGTCAATAACAGAGCAAGAAGAGAAAACTGTTTATTTGTTTTGGTGGAATTTTATAATTAAATTATTATATTCCAACATTTACAGACTCGGCTGCAGCACTTTTGTTAGACTGTGTCGAACTACACACCAGAGGGGTGGGTAAACAGAGAGAGCAGTGTGGCAGCAGAGCCAATTAGAAGTTGCTTAAGGTCAGGCCAAGGCCCAAGGGAGTAGAGGAAACAATAAATAATTTGGAGGGTAAAAAGCAAAGTGTTGCCCAGTACAAAATGCATTGTGTTCTTTAAAGTCTTGACAATTTATTTTCCCTATGAATTATACATGTGAGACTCTGCTGCAAACATGCGTTGCCCAGTGAGGGGGAGATAATCTTCAATCTTTGTAAGTACTTCAACAATGGTGTGTATGACAAACACTGGAAGAGATTTGGTGCTGGATGGAGACGTGAAGTGCTCCCTGTATTGTAACGTCGCCCAGCAGATTTGGAAAACAACAATCCAACTGCACTTATCCTTAGCCAATGTTCACCGATTGTAAATGGGAAAAATACTGTTTTACAGCAGCTTGTGGTAACAGTCAGTTTTCAACTGATGCGAATGAACAACATGTAAAATCAATTAAAACAAAATAAATCTGTGTAGTTCAGGAAATTAAATTAATTTTTTGAATATTTGATTAATTTGGTAAAGAGCCAAACAATTTGAAGACAATCCCTGCATGTTGTCTAAGTTTACACAAACACTGGTATAAGTTGTCTAGCTGGGAGGAGTAATCAGTTTCCTGACTGTAAGCTGTGGCAATAATGAATACAGGCAGAGTGAGTGAACCTGAAGAGCAGCTTTTGTATTTAAAGTTTTCATCTGTGAGATTAAAAATTTCCAGTTGGATATATCACCGGGAACCTTTCTTTAGAAGCGTACATATCCTTTTCAAACCAAATCCAGTCACGCAGAGCCATTTTGCAGCATTCTACTTTTCCCTATTCTTGTTTTCCAAAACATTAGTCTTGCAAACTCTAATGCGTGCAAATGCAACAACTCAAGCACGCTGCCTCTCTCCCTCTCTCTCTTTTCCTTTCTTTCCCTCGCACCTCCTCTCTCTGTGTTTAGAAGGCGGTGAGTAAATCATATGGTCAGGCTTGTGTAAAGCCAGAAAATAATGGGATCATATTCCTCTCTCTTCCGCCTATCAAAGTTTCTTACAAAAGCAAAAAGCTTCTACTTTCAATACCCAGGAAATTCTAAAGAGTCTGACAAATCAACATCCCTTGACAACTACATAATGTATGGCTTTTAGTATCTAGCCTGTGAAGCCCCATCACAGCCCATGATAGCTACATTGACTTACCTACACACTGTCAACGGCATTGGAAAGAATGCAAAAGGGATTGGAGTTTAGTTTACAGTGTATGAAAAGTACTTGAAAACACAAGTTAAGCAAAGGGCATTTGCTTTGCAAGCTTTGATGGACTTGGTAGATTTCACAACCAAAGATATCATTATTTATTTATTTTTTGGTTGGTTTACAAAGTAACGAGTGTAGAAAACAACCTCATGAAAATTCAGAATTGTGTCATTTGCGAATCGGAGACATCACAGCTTATACTTTTGATGCGACACGTGCATTGTTTGTCTGTCTTATCAAAAACTCCTTATGGGCTTCCAAATGTTTACAATTCTGTCTTGATATCTCTACCTAAAATACAACCGCTTGGCTTTTCTATAAGCAGTCAAATTCAGCAGAGATGCTCCACGCTGTCTGATAAATAGCCGGACAGACTCCAACGTCAGATTTACCAGAAATGACAACTCCTTCCAAAACCAACTTGTCTTCTCTCCCTCCTTTTTGTGTCAGAAGTGTGTTTTCAAGGACATCTGGAAGCAGCGCAGGAGAACATGTTGCAGTATCTTTGCATGGTTGCACTCTTCGACAGCTGCAGCGCATATGGCGCCGCATAGAAATCATACGGAAATCATAACATGCCCCTTACTGTAATTGCATTGTAAAAATGCCCCCATATACACACTACACAATGTCAGAATAACCAAAATAAATGATGGCAGACAGGAACTGCACTTCATAAAGCACACTCTCACACACACCACACCAATCAACAACCACGCATTAGGTTAGACACCTAATTTAAGTATCTATATAATTTAGTATATCATACATTTGTCAGGGTCTTCCTTTTTACTCATGCACACTCCCTCTAATCCAACATTTCCTGGGGTCAAAGTGGAAGTGGGTGGAAGCCATTTCCAGCAAGAGCCGTCTATTGCACGCGCCCTGATGGGGTTGATTAATCCGCAGCAACTATGGTTTGTCTTCTACAGCTGAGTGAACAACTTCATTTCATCTGATGAGTTCAGGCTCAGGTCAGGGCGGTCCTCATCTGTGACATACCTCATCTGTGACATAACAACAGCCACACAATGAGAATTAATTTCTCTCACTCTGAAAACAACTACGCGGGTCTGGGACCTGGCTTTTGAGACTTTATATCGCAATTAGGATCAAACAAACTCGGACAGGAGTCATGCTTGAGTTATGCTGAAGTGACATCACGCGTATGTGTGCGCACACGGTTTTTGTTTTACTTTGTTCATTCTTCATGTGGCTTTGGTAATGTTGTTCAAGTGTAAACAATGATGGCTTTTTTCCAGGCCTTCTCTGCATTTGACAGATGATTGTTTGGAGTCTGCTCCTCTGTAGTTTCCGGCTCCCAGAAATGAATGTGCTGAACACAAACAGGTGAAGCAATCTGCAATACTAATTTTCTCTAGAAAAAAAAAAAAAAAAAAAGTGGCGCTCGGGAAATCGAACTTCAAGCGAAGCTTGTCTTTGTTTCTGCGACCATCCATTCTGTAGTATGGGTTCCATTTGCATCTAATATTACCATGGCAAAATCAATGAAAACTATTTTTTGATTTCTGCATGGTTTGCCATCTGTTACCATACATCTGAATTCTACATCTCGAGTCTCTGAGAATTCACAACCATTTATCTTTTTTTTTCGCTCTCTTTTCCCCAACGCAGTCAATCATAAAAGAAGAAAAAAATATGCCAAAACTCTGAGCTGGCCTCTCAAGCATCAGCAATGTGCAGAAGGCTTCGTCAAAATATTTAAACATAAGCAATATAAACCTCATGTCCTGAGCCCTGTGTGAACTTTTAGTTTGAAATTATACAGCCTTCGCATGCCACCAGAGGAATGTTAATGCAGGAACATACTGTGTATTTCACTGATTCATCAGCACAAACATACACACATATAGGGTCATGTAGACTGAAGGCATGGAAAAAATGAAGTGACTTTTAAATGGGTGAGCATTAATAAATCAGCAGGGCCTTTCAATAGACTATGTCCTGTTTCCGCTCAGTGCCTGTCTGCCGGGGCTTTGACAGAGAGAGTGCTGGCATTATTACAAATAAATATTGGTTTGAATATATGGCCCTGTCATAGCTTTGTATTATGGTTATGGTTTCTGGAATAATTGAATCTGTGCAGATTGTGATCTGGGTGAATTAATGGATTGTTCCAAGGGGGCCCGATGCGAAAAGAGGGGCTTCCAGGTTTGGCGATGGTGATGTGTGGGAATTCATTTCACTGTTTTGCACGGAAGGGCATATTGTAAAATGGGCGAGAGGTGTCTTGCGATGTATGTCACAGTCACTTTTATCCTGAGCGTTATGATGAAACTTGTGTGTCTGTTGGGGTTTGAAAGAACGCTGTGCGTTATCTTGGCTGTGGAATATTCATTGCTGCAATTATTCAAACCTGCAATGCTCCTGCCTGCGTTTGTGTGTACCGAAGAGACGATATAGTGTATGAAAAGTTCTTCACAATTGTCTGTACATAAATAAGCATCACATTATGAAAATCAACACACGGCTACATAAAACCTCACAGTTGATAAGAAATGCTACCTGCAAAGCGGGCAAGAATTCAAGATGTACTGTAAATAAATCCTGCAGTTTCACAGCCCTCCAAAGTTAAATCTGCTTTGATAAAGTTTTTTTTCTTTTTTCATTCGACTGTATTCGACTGCACTTAATGTGAGCGAAAGAAAAAAAGAGATTTGTGAAAGAGACAAGGAAAACAGCCCAGAAGTTGTCAAGATTGAGACGACCGAGTACATGTCGCCTGTGCTCTATCCACCAGCACTCACACGAAACACGAGTCGGCCAGAGCAAAGACAAAGAGCTTGTCTCCTTCAAGCATGAAGGAAGACAGAGAGAGAATATGTAACCATCCTTAAGTAATTTTGTTTACTGGCCCTGGCTTCTGTGCACTCGGGGTAAAGTCTCTAGGCACTCACCCATCTATTGAACAAAACTCAGCAAATTGGTACCTCAGGTTTATTTCTCTTTGAGCTCTCTCACCTGGGAGTCGGGGGAAGAATTGCCTTGTAGGCCTGAACTGCAAACAGCTTTCTCTCTGATCTGCTCCCTTCGCCCTCACATTATTTGAACTGCATTTTCCCCTGGCATTCTGGGAACCGTTTGCTCTCTTTCTCTGTGTCGAAAAAGAAAAAAGCCTGTGTTCTTCATACATTTTTTAAAGTCTGGTGTATGTTCCCTCACGCAAACCCAAACACACACACACACTCATGCACACAGACGCACTTTCTTCTCTGTACTCGTTGACGCTTTCAGGCCAGTTCTGTCTCCGTTTTTTTTTTTTTACAGCAAGACGTCCACCAACTTGCCCCGATTTGTTAACACGTGTGGACGACATGAGCGCATTAGTGTCGGTTCTCTGTAAATTCAGTGTTAAGAAATGCCAGGACAAGTACAACACGGTGCTTTGATGAAGCTGTCAACAATCTATAATTCATCACAACTTTGCTTGGCTTTACAGGCATCTCAATAAGTTTCTAAGCAAAACAGAAACGAATCAAATGAAAGCAGAAAGATCAGGAAAAAGAAACACACACACAGTGTTTATATTTAATGGCTTTTTGCTTTTGGAAATGCCACAACGCACTGGTCAGCATGTTCAGACAGGACCAGAGGAAGGAAAGGAGGATGGAAGACCAGAGAGGGAGGGCGGAGAGGGGAAAAAAAACTACTTCGTACAGGCACCTCTGGTTTGGTTTGTTCTCATTTTGTTATTTAGCTCCATAAAGAAAGAAAAAAAAAAAATGCTTTGGCCACCATCTTGTGGTATTTCCTGCTAATCCCCATAACCTCCTGCTCAGCGCTCTGTGTGTGTGTGTTTGCATGTACACATGTGCACCTGCGCGTGTGTTGGGGCTCTAGTTTCTAGTGTGTGTGGCCAAAATCTAAATCCATGCCAGGACAGCAATCCGGTCTGAAAACACAGCTCCTAATCCTTTAACCTTCAGAACAAGAGGAGAGGCAAAACCAGCTGAAGGGCCCCGCGTGCGTGGTGGAGCAGAGGGAGAGAGACAGACACCCAACTAAGACCCGACCAGACCAGACCAGGAGGCCACTGATATTCATTCACTCTCCCCTTCTCCTCGAGGCAGGAAAATGGATTTCTATTTCTGGTGGCTTGATATCGCTGATCATGGTTCATAGCCCCCTTTCAGGGCCTGGAGTTAACATCGCGGGCTGATGTCAGGATGCGAACACTGATCAGAGTCAGGGAGATGGGTCCTGATGGCCTTCCAATCTGCCAAAGCTGTGATGGCTGCTTTGCTGATACCATCACAGTAAATTCTATCACTGTCACTCTCTGTTTCTATCCAGAAGCACTCAGAGTATGTGTTGGCACATCTTAGTGTGTGTGCGTTTGTGTGTATGTGGCTTTTCCAGCTGTCCATGACTGTCAAGTTATCTGATGCCATTGTGCTCTGTGTTATGTACTGTGGCTTAACCTCAATGATGCCCGTTCCATGAAAACTTGAGGAGCTGGAATAACAGGTGTGATAACCCACGAAGATATATGAGTAATTTAATTTGGTAATGTGCAGGGTAGCAGCTATGGTAATGGTTTCGGAGAACTTCTTTGCATGAAATGGTGACTGGCCACTGACGCACAAAATAAAACTAATATTTTTAGTTGTTGAGGACCCAAATGATGTTTGATGATGTCTCATTAAATTAAACTTTGCCATGTTATAATCCACCAGATAGAAGCTTATATTTTAACAGACTTGATGCCCACAAAAAAATCTATTCTTTGAAAACTATACTGGTGTTTTAACCTAAATGTATCCTTATATCGCTCCATTTACATCTGTGCATAGTGCTGTAAACACACTGCTCTGTGTAATATTTCAGCCATGATGGGCATCATACATCAATCCCTCTACATCTCCAGTTGCAATTCTCCATCGTTTCCCATACTATTAGAACTCCCAACCTTCCCATCCTTTGGCTGTATTGATATTTATGCTGAATGATAATTCCTGACAATAAATAAACAAAATGTTGCTCCTACTCTTCTGTGTCTGTATAGCCCCCAGCAGATTCCTGGGGCCTCAGTCTAGGAAGGGAAATACATAAACAAGAAAAGATCTGAAGAGACTTAGCCAGGGGCACTGCTGGATACACACACACACATTCACTCAGGGGCACGCACACACAAACTAATACATCACACATGCACACACAGACATGCACACGTAGGCTACTGCATGTGCATTAATCCTATACACCATTCCAGTCTTGCCACCACACACACACATCCATAATATTACAGACACTGGAACGGTTATGGTCAGAGAGCCAACTGTTTAAAGTAATCACATCATCATAATCATCCTATGTTGAGTTTTGATTCTTTAGACGAAAGGCATTGGCTCCTGAGAGCAGGTTGTGTTCATTACACCCTTTTTTCATATTTTTCTCCCAACTTCTGCCAAACTAGTGGATTAACTGCTTAGCTAGACTTTTTTTATCATGCTTTTCAATTCTAAATATAACATGAGAGGTGAGTGTGTAGGGTGAGAGTACAACATGGTTCTGGTGTGAAGCTGAGCAAAGTCATATAAAGACTTATATATATAGTTTTTTTGTAGTACATTGACCTTATATGGGATATCTTCTGTAGTACAAAAATGCATGTAAATCACATTACAATCACAGAACTACATCCCTCGCCTTAAAACACAACATATGTAACTGTAAACCTGTGCACACCGGTCCCAACAAACATTAACATAAGGACATATTCATGAGATTTTCTCATTCTTCAGAAGTGGTGGTGGTACCTTTTATGTTCCCTAGAGCAGCAGCAGATTGAAACAGATGATATACCATGGACAAAAAACACACAAAACTTAACTTCTTCAGTGATGGATAAAACTGTGGATATCTGGACAAAAATCAACTCTTATTACAGCATGTGTGTTCCAACAAACTTAGCAAAGAGAACATTTGCCTTTGGTGTGTTTGTCAATGCAGGAAAAAAAGGTTCTCCTGTGACTTAAGGATATTCTTGTTAGCATATATTCACTTTCAGTTTGTGCAACATTAACTGGGGACATTTAGTATAATTCACCATAAAAACAGATCAACATCATGTTCCTTCCCTTGGTCCAGGAGGCCGTTCCATACAGTGCATTACATTTCCAGTGGCAGGCAGTTTCCCTCATCCTACATACCATTAGGACCATCAATGTTGACAGGATCAATAGCTGTGTTTTGGCCCCAGTGCCCCCGCTAGAGATAGCATGTCACTGCTGACAGACAAATATCAGAGCTTGGCCCTGTGACGGAGGGGAAATCGCAGTACTGTTCCGTTAAGATCATCCAACATGCTATTGATTTGCCCTGCGCTAATCATACATCAGAGCTGAATAAATGGCTCAGAGGCAAACGTCCCATTGTTCACGATTGGGAGATGTAATAAAAAAGAGAGACATTTCTTTTATTGCTTGTAACTTGGGGCTAGTCACATAATCACGCCTTGATGGGAAAAGGCCTGGTTAGATCGAGGTCCGTCAAAAGTGTTGTCGGTACTTTTTTAGTGATGATCCCATTGACTGAGTCTAGTGTGTGTGTGTGTGTGTGTGTGTGTGTGTGTGTGTGTGTTCCTCATCTGTACATCTATTCTGCAATTGTTTATTTTTTTCTTACAAGATACACAAATTTAAGTTTAAATCAACACCAAGAATATGTCATAGCTTACAGTATGCCATAAAAACATAGGCTGCTTTTTATTTTTGTGGGGTGGTAATGCTTTGGTAATTGAAATAGGCATGGCTGTGCTCACATAAGATTCTATGATATATCCCCATCAGAGTAACCCTTTGGCTTTGTTAACCATTCCAAGCTTGAATTGAAAAATTTTAACAAATGTACCACTTATTGGAAAATCCAACAGTGGACTTCTGTTAGAGATGATAAAACATACAGGGTTGTGGCTCGGATATAAGAGGATAGTCATCCCACACCCCTTTATTCACTCCAGTCAAGGCCTTGTAACAAGGAAAGTCTGCCAGTTGGGCACCAGTCATTTCTCATATGTGATGTTGGCAACAAGCAATTCCATCTTGAAGACAGCTATCAGGAATTATTTCAGAGCTAGCCAATGTCAAAACTTCTGATGAGCCTCTGAGGCAAGAACAGCTCCACTGATTTGACTTCAAACTTACCATTTGCTTTCATTTCATTGTTTTATCCGCACTGGATCTGAGTCAATAAGTCGCAATCCTCTGAGCAAAATCAAAATAGGAAAGGACAACAAACATTCAAAATCCATATCTACTTTTCTGTAAAATCAGTTAAACACTTCAAGCTATTTCTAAACCAATAGTCCAATAAATACGCTAACCGCTTTGATTGTGTTGAAACCAATATGGCATGTTAAAGGTTAGAAATAAATCTGTTGCTATGTGGAGAATGTGCAATAATTATTTGAGAACCTGAAGTTCTTGATCCCCTGTTTCCTTCCATCTTTTTCTGAGTACTCTGTTATCTGCACTATTCCATCAAAAACCACGCTGATAACAGACTGGAGAACTCAATTGCCCTTCACTGAGTGTAGGAGAGTAGACACTTGTACTACTGAGGAAGAGAGGGCAAAGGAACTCATCTCTCTGTCCGTCAGACCATCTGTTTTTACAAATTAAACAAATACAACCCCAGAATATCAGCAAAACAACTCCATTTGTCGGTACAAAAACGTTACAAATCACTGCTGAAAAATAAATCAGTTTTATGATGTGATGTTGGATGTGGGAAAGCTCATGGTATGGATTCAAGTAAGAACACTGTTAAGGTTAGGGAAGCATGTTTTGGATTAAAATGGCTACCTCCTTTTGGTTAGGAGGCCTTTGCTGTCATGGTTACAAGACTTATCACATGGTTAAGGTTATGGAACGGTTGTGGTCATGTTTTAAAAAAAGCAATGTTGACTGTCAGTTAGAAACAGGAAATGAACAGTGGTCTCCAGTGTTAATGCTGATGTTTTGTTGTGGTTTTGGGGCTCTTGTTGACTGATGATGTCATTTTTGGGAGGATAGTCTAATGAGGTCATATAAGGTGAGACAGTAAAGTATTATAAATATATTTTTTGATTATGTGGTGTAGCTGTCGAAGCTGAAATTAGTTATCTAGCTAACATTTTGCCAGAATCCTGCTTGTGTTTTGGCTCCATTGTTAAAACACATAATAGAATCCCTCTTAAAGTTGTCGAATACATGTAGGCAAAATAATATCCAACAAGGGAGGTTCTTTATCATGCACAAGTTTATGCCAACCTGTTAAACCAGCTTCAGTGGTGACTGACCCCGACAGAAGCTGTCAATACAGCGGAGAAGTGCCAAATGCAGAAAATCACAAACCTTTAGCCTGCCACATACAATAATGATTCTCCTCTGACAAAAAAACTGCTGACCGGTAAATTATTCATATCCACGCTATGAATAAATAAAATAAACAGGCCCAGCTCTCAGTCTACAAATCTAGGAAGTATTTGCCCATTTAATCATCACATTTTAACAGAAGCTGCAACACATTGCATAAGCACTCAGGACTCCTGGGACGGTTGCAAACTTGACCAACTGCCAATAAGTGGTTGTGCCTAATTTTCAAAAGCCATTTGCCTCCTACCTGATTCCTCTGCCTCATATCAAGGCCCACAGTATAAAGCCTGTCTCTCTCCCTTGGTCCCTTGATAGTTCACTTGGCTTTGTTGTGTGCAGCACATATCCACATCAATTTCTAATTAGCAACAGACAGCATCTACCACGACTACACAACATATTTTAAAATAGCTTAGGGATCCCCCCCCCCCGCCCCCCTTTTAAACGTATACCTAATGTAGGTAAGCCAATAGTGGGCCAGTGAACCACTGCTAAATGAATTTAACTCCACACATGCCTTGCAGCACAGTTCCTAATGGTTCTCTTCTCTATATGTAAATGACCTCCTGTCCTGGATCTTTGATTGCAGATCAATGGCTGTTTGCTTTATTTTAACATTCAGCACCGGTGAACCATAACGCCACGGGGGCAAATGTTGAACAGAGAATTTACAGGTTTGCTATCGAGCACTTTGAAACAATAAAGCTGCTAGTGAGCTATTAAACAAACGAGAGAATAAAGTGGCTGCTGTGGATCGAGATTAACACGATAGATACAACGTGGAAGGGTGTAATTATTCTTTACTGACACAAACGTTTAGCCCCCAGAGCGGAACAGTGTTTACCACAAATACCGCCACCACGCTTGACCTAATCATGGGCTGAGATTTACCTGACTGCATTTGAAATGTGTTACAGCTGATTTGCGTGTTGGAGCTGATATTCAGCACATTGTGTATCCTGACTTGGTGCTGCATTTGATCTCCCAAATAATTGCCAGACAATGATGTGTGCCTCATTGTTTGAAAATTTCACTTCCAGTTTAACAATTTTAAAAAATATTTTACAATTGCATGATACAGATTATATAGCAGTTTGCAAATGATTGACGACATTAACAGATAGCATGTGCATTTGTACCTATACCGCCTGATTTTTGGTTAGGCTTGCTATGTCAGTATTTACTCGTTGTAGCTTTGTTTTTCTCACATCCGGAGCTGTCAAAATTGCATTATCCTTTTCACAATGTCAGTGTTTGCTTGTGTCTTCTGAGTTTGTTTTCCACAAAACATACAGTAGCTTGTAAATGCCATTTTTTTCAGCAGCTTCTCATCAACACATAATTTACCGAGGTAGAGAATAGACCACATTGAATCAGCTGCTTTCACATACAATACTAAAGTAGGCTTTACTTTGGCACAAATTTAAATAATTGCATTGCCAGGGCTATAAAATGAGCAACTGTGGTTGTACATAATCACTCTATAGGCCTACTTAACCTAAATTGATTCTAATTTGGATTTCCAGAAGGAATTGTTTGTCCATTTCAAATCCTACTGCGTGGTCGTGGAGACATATCTGGTGAATTTAAGTTTTATGTTTAATGTAATAAATGTAATTAATGTAATAATTTTGTTAGAAACATAATCAGGAGTAACAAAGCACTGAATCATGCATAATGCAAGATAGATGTGTTTAATTGCACGGTGAGGGACTCCAAAAAGTGTATACTTCAACATGCATCCAGACCAGCAGGGACAATAGAGGACAGACTTAGCCATTACTGCCAACTCCTGACTGTAGAAATATGGCAAACTCTATATTGTCCTGCCAATGTATTAAAGCCATGAGCTGCATTCCAGGTCTTGATTATGTGTGTGATTTGGCTGTTTTTTGTGTGTATGCATTTGGCGTGTGTGTTTGTGCTCTTCCATCCATACGCTGGACCCCCTGATGTGCATGTACGTGAGTGTAAGTTAAACATATTGCGTGGCTGGCATACGTGTCTGCACGCACTGATGTGTGTGTGTGTGATGTGTTTGTGTGTGTGCGTAGGTGAGTGTGCACATGTGCATGCACCCCTATGTGTGTGCGCGTGCATGTGCGTGCAGTCGCTGGCATGTCAGCTGATGTCCCCAGTAATCCAGCAGTGGGCCTGTTGTGGATTAGTAGCAGGCTCCAGGGGATGGGAATCCTATTCCCGTTTACAGCTCTCCCTGGCAGGAAGAAAGGCAAGGATGCCTTCTCTCTACTGCCTTCACACCGGTTGGAGCCTGAAGGTGTGTGTGCATGTGTGTGTTTGTCGTTGGCATGAGGTGTGTATTTTGTATGTGCATGTTGAATGGATGCTGGTGATCTTTCTTCCTGTCTCCCATTCTTCTTATATTAATGTAATACACTGTCTTCAAAAAGCATTAATTCATTGGATTCCCTGGTTAATTGTGTCACCTTGTGTATTAGACAGTACTTGACCATTTCATTCTGATGGCACACATGTTGTATGTATGATAGCTATGTGCATTTTTACATTTTACATTTATCCAGAAATAAAAAACAACAACTGTTGTTTTGATTAGTTGCAGTTAGATCTTTTACATTGTTGATGCAGTAACATCTGAGTGGTAGAACTTTTTTTTTCTTATAAAAAAATGATTCTTTCCTATTGTGAAAATGCATGCTTTTCGAGCGAGAGAAAAAAAAAATGCTGCTGTATCCATTTGGCCTTGTCTCAGAGACACTGTTTGTAGGAACGTGTCGTAGATGTGTGCTGGCATTTCTATCACATCTAGTGAAGACACAGACACACGTACATGGTAACACACAGACACGCACGAGCCAATACGTGGCAACAACATGAAATTTCATCACGATAGGATTTGTTTTGAAGTCACTGGAACACCATCCAACACAAGAGCTGACCTCTTGAACCTTGAGATACAACCTTACCTTCTCTCCAGTGACAATTTAAATACCACCTTTCTTCCACCCTGATAGCAAGAGAAAAACATTTTTGTGTGTGTGAGTGTGTGGCTGGGACTTGGAACTCGATAGCACAACAAAAGAGCTGTGGTGGCAAGTCCCCACGCAGACATTATATGTCAGCATCACCGTCATACTGTTAGCGTGTCCCAACTGTACAAAGCCGTCCTCATTCAGGGCACCTAACCAAGGTCAGCCTGGATTAGCCGCTAGTAACCCTATCAGGTCCAGCACAATGATTACAAAGCCCAGTGACACTGGCTGTCAGCAGACTCTTTCTAGGCAACCCTATCTGCCCGACCCTTGGCTACAGAGCCACCGGAGAGGGTTAGTCCACATCAAATTGTCCCCGCTTTGTGTCTCCCTTTATTTCCCCCCTTTGATTTTCTGTGACTCGTTTGGTTCATCAATCAGTCTGTCTGGATGTGTGTGTGTTTGAAACCCATGCTGCACATAATTCCTATAATTTGTGTTTTTTTTTCTTCTTCTTCTTCTTTTTCTTCTTCTTCTTCTTCTTCCCCTTCCACATAGCCAATTCTTTGTGCTTGTTACATCTGAAGCCAACAGCCATCCCACCTAAATCCCCCACCCTCAACCCTGCAGATGAATGAGCCCTGTAGCTTTATGCTACACACCAAATGGTTTTCGAGTTTCCGAATGAACATGTGTATAAGTGTAATAGCAATCATAGTTGTAAGCCTAACAGTGCTGGTGGTATCTTTATCTTTATTTATTATTTTTTTTAAGATCATTTTTGGGGCATTTTAAGCCTTTATTTGACAAGACAGCCGAAGACATGAAAGGGGAGCGCGAGGGGGAATGACATGCAGCAAAGGGCCGCAGGTCGGAGTCCAACCCGGGTCCGCTGCGTCAGGGAGTAAACTCCTATACATGGGCGCCCACTCTACCAACTGAGCTACCCGGGCGACCTGGTATCATCATCTTTGAACTCACTTTGTATCACACACTGTGAGCCAGAACTTTGTTCAAACAAAATGTAATGTTTGTAGTTTGCAAGGCAGCACTCGTGAGAGACGTTTTCCAGCCGTGAGTTAGGAAGAAGAAACATCGTTCTCCTTGTCTTACCAATTCAGACAACATGTCAGAATAAAGCAAAATAAAGACTTGTGTTTCACTACAAATGCGGTTCTTGTTTCCCTTTTTTTTCTCAAGGGGAATTGCACTTCAAGCCCTTCACTTTACGGCTTCACTTCCCTTCCCCGAGAACTGTTTTCCCAACATCCATGTCAGTTAGCAGCATGTTTAACAAATCAAACCTAAAGACGGAGCGGCCTTGTGATTTTGGTTTAAAAAAAAAAAACGGAAAAAAAAAAACTATGATAAACAAGTACAAGAACAACAGCAAAAACAGTGCTAGCAGCATAACATATTCGAGGCAACCAATGTTCTCCACTTCAGCACATCAGAGGCGTCCCTGCATCAGTCGCCCTAAAGGTAGCCGTTTACAAAGTGATAGGGCTTAGGGTTTTTAACTCGGGGCGAGAAGCTGATTTGAAAACCCCTCTGCTGCCAAGCACATGGACGGCTGCTGATTAGAAGAGGGTTGGCAGCAGTGGGCAGATGCCAGGCGGGGATGGAGATGACGGCCTGTCGCCAGTCTGCCACCCAACCCCTCGCCTCCCCCAGCTGCCCCCTCCCCTATTGACCCCTCCCCCGTTGTACGAAAAAAAAATAGAAGAAGACCAAAGACATTTCCACGACAAACCCGAAGGGGGAAGGGGGTGAATTTTAGTTGTGCTTTGTATCAAAATGCAGCAAATGGGACATTGTTGTGGTGACGGATACACGAAGACATGTACTTTTGTAACTGACATTGACATGCAATATTTCGTCTGTTTTTTTTTTTTTGTTTTTTTTTAAACCATCTCCACATTTTGGGGAGTTGTTTTGATCATATGAAGTCTGCCTAGCTCACTAAGTCTCACAAGAAGATCACAATGCAGTTTTTCTCTTTTCTTCTTCACGCCCACGCACAAACATAAGCACACAAATACACATGCACTGCACTTTGTGCAAGTTTGGGATACTGAACATTCCTTTAGCCCACAGAGGATAAAACATTTAGAGCTTTTGGGGTTTTTAAAATAGTGATGCAAATAGGAGATGCAAAATTGGAACATTGTCCAGCAAAGAGAGAATGAGAACACCTCACTCAATATAAAACAATTACGACGAGTTCAAAGCTAAGAAGAAGACAGACCACAAGACAAACTGCTTTTCAAGGTGGTAAAACTCAATACAGTGTTCTAATAAGTCACAATGACGTGGAGGGAATGGCTCAGGCTTTAATCATACTGCTATAGTCCCAGACTGTATTGATTTCAGACCAGCTCAATATGACTACATTACTAGTTCATTTCTCTGCTACACAGCCACACTTAGTTAGTCATGCACCTACAGCCATGCAGAGTTTGATTGATAGACTGACACACATGCAGCATTTACACATTTACCCAGCTCCACCCTAAAATTGGCCCCAAATGCACCCACATCGTTAACACATAAACCCCAATGCAAGTCATATACTGTAAATTGATAAAATGCAAAAGGTCCACAACAGCTGCACTGCAAAAGTTCAAAAGCATATGAAAAATCAAAAATCAATATTTATTTCGTCATATGTGTAATAAACAAAGGGGGATAACATCAAAGCTGGATCCTTTAGCTATTAAATTCAACTTCGGGCAATTTACGCCAGCAAAAAGGGTTAGCAGTTAGAAATCATAAGCCAATACAATACAAGCAACTCTGCCAGTTCAACATTATTCAGTGAGAAATTCTGTTGGGAGAAAATAGATGAGAAATCAATAGCTGTTTCCTTCATTCATGAAGGATGACATTTTTCACAAAACGACTGATATGGAGTTATCTGGAGTGAGCAGATGTAGAAAAAATGATTTTATCCAATAAGCAGTCATATGTATTTATAATATGACATCAATATTTTACGAGTGTGTCTTATTTTTTTTCCTTCTTCTTTTTAGCAAATATTAAAAGCTAATAAAAAAGTAATTTGATTAACTTTATTTAAGTGTAACACACTGTTAGGTGTACTGTATTCGTGGGGAGGGCCTGCAAAATGTATGAAATGTTTTTTTGTTATACATATGAAAGTAAACATGCATTTACTCACAGACATTCAAGCACACTTTCTGTCCATTTTAATAACTCATTATCATCAGCAAAATGTAATACCATATTTATACACAGTGTTGAAAGTCACCACAGGTAATTTCTATTAGTCTAAACGGTCGATAAGGTCATGCAGGATGGGATCTCTGACTACATCTTTTTCCTTGTCTGCCTCTCTGTCTGTCCTGACCTGGCCTGATGCTTTTCTGTCTTGCTTCATCTGTCTGCCTTACTGTCTCTATACTCTCTAAACTGTCTTTATCTGTCTGTCTGTGGGCCTTGTCTTTCTGCCTGCCTGTCTGTCAATCTCCTCTCTCTCCCATCTCCTATATCTCCATCAAGCTGGGACTAAAATATCTTAGTAGCTCCAGCCTGTCTGAAACTGAGACCTGGAATGTACTATGCAGAGTTCAACACACAACACACACACACACACACACACACACACACACACACACACACACACACACACACACACACACAGTTATACACCTTAAGAGGCGGACAGGTGAACTTTCACACTGACAATATGCATATGTGCACACAGGCATTAACATCCACACTCAATATTATGCCTACACTTACACACATGCAAGTGAAAAAAAGTCTCATATGCCATGCACACACACACACACACTCACACACACTCACTCACACACTCACACACTCACTCACTCTCAGTGATGGTACAGTACTGATGGTTGGCCTATGGTCTGTGTATAGAGGAGACAGTGCCCCCTGGTGTGGGCCAAACAGTACTCACAGTCAGGCACATCTTGACCCAATATATATCAAGAGTGCTCATTTACTCGTCTGGGATTGATTAGTCCTGCCTGAAACAGATAAACCACCTATATCTTACTGAAAAATACAAGCCATTTCCTGAATTGCAGACAGGCACTCACACATAAATGAGGGTACAATACATGCTTAGTGTCTCCAAAAAGATGTAAAACTTACCTAGGCTGAAAACAATGAATGTTGGCACTACAGTAAACAATTATGTAGGCTATACAGCTCTGCATATTGAGGGCTAACTAATACTAATACTGTACTTTGTGTTTCATCCATGTGCTGATCACTATAGTACACCGTCCAGTTCCAGAATATGGTTATACCAAAATATATACATTGTTGTAGAAAAATATTAATACAGCAAGTTAATTTCCTTTAATGTCAATCTCTCAGCAGCCGTCCTGTTTTTTACAATCACATATGACACATAGTCACAGATAAAGGAAATATATTAGATTTAAAACAGTATGCTGTATTTTTAAAGCTGTTTACACAATTTCTATTTTTTTCAGGTTAATATATGACGTGTCACTGATGGATTTATTCACAGAAATAATATAGCAATTAAAATGTAAAACACATTAACATATATGTTTTAAATTAACACTGTATGATATGATAACACTGTCCTTAATACATACACTCATAATAATGTTGTGATAACAATGTGTGCTATTAGACGTCATGTAAGAGTCATAACACTGTCATGTCTCCTTTCAAAGTAGTCTAAATTGAAAATGTGCCCCACTATGGCTGTAAGTAAGTCAGGATTTGAATATAGGAAATTATGGGAGATTGTGTATTAACTGAAATATATTGAGATTACCATGGGTCTTTTTTTGTATTATAATACAGCCATGTATTAAGGTGTTAAATACATATAATAAATAAATGAGTCAGTCCTGCAAACAGGCGAGCTGTACTGCGCCTCCTTAAATGGTGCTGTTGCTGTTTACAACACTGTCGGACCACACTGCAGTGGAGGAACAAGCACCTGATGGATGAACACATTCATTCCGATGAATACTGATGAGGAAGACTGCTAGGCCACTCTTCTTCTCAATAGTTGCCACCTTGACTGCCCGTTCCAAAAACCGCTGTCACAGTTTCAGGTTTCCGCCATGCTGTGCTGTATCGCTTGTCTCCAACAGAGGTCATAATGCCTGTAATCACAGTAATAAAGGACAAGGCTATGCCCTGTTCTGCATGCAGACACGTCCAAACGCGCACACAGACACACAACAGTGTAGACAGGTGAGTGCCCAAAACACGCTGGCGGAGAGCATGAGCAAAAAAACAACAACTGTCAAACTCGCCTAATACAACTGCGCACACACACACTTGAACTGTGTTTGTGGTTAGCTTGGTGTCTGTATAGATGAGAGACTATCACCAGGACCAACAGCTTAATTTTTCCTGATGACTGTAATTGTAATAATAAGGGATGAGTGTGTTTGAGATGCGCTAAGTGGTGGAAATTAAGGAGCCGGGTATACGCCTCTCGCAGACCAGAGCGCGCACATACATTCATGGATGTGTCCGCTTCTGATAGCTGGACTGACGAAATAACCAGCTGCACGTGGAGAGCACTGGTCATTTTATACTCTCTCTCTCTCTCTCTCTCTCTCTCTCTCTCTCTCTCTCTCTCTCTCTCGCACAGTTGTTATGGGAGTGTGTGCAAGTTTCGATCAGACAGACGCTGTGTGCCACAATCAACCTGACCTTAAAAAAAAGAAATAAATAACACGGCCGACGGCACAACGATGATTGAGTAAAACAGACGGGCTAATCTTATACTTGTCTTTCTCTCTCTGTCAGGCTATTAATGGCCTGGCGCTGCACAAATATCCATCATAAAAAAAAAAAAAATCAATTAGTGCGCTGTTGGGGATTTCAACTGACATAATAGAATTAAAAAAGAAAAATTCAAAATGACTCAATTTCAAGTTCTGGTGCACGTTACCTGTGTGGTAAATTTCCCTGAAACAAATGACACACGCAGCAGATCGCAGCTGTGGTTCAATTCATTTGCATTAGCAACAGTTACATCATCGTCTTACCCTGTTGGTAGATTTGTCTGATTTTATTAAGGAATAGGTTTTAACTCAAACTAAACAACTCCTGATCAGATGGACGGACGCTACTTTTTGCAGTGTGCAGTCTTGGTTTTGTTCCGAGGCTCCATTTCTGTGAGGCAGAAAGGGGGCGGGGATGGGATATTCAGATGAGCCCGAGTGACAGCTCCAGTTTCCCCCAATGCTCTGTGTGTCTGAAACTCCACTGGCTCCTTCCCCCCTAACTCCTCACTTCATAGTGCTGCGTACTAAAAACATCGGACGCTAGGGGATCAAGACGCATGCCACATTGCCTCTATGTGGGCACTTTAACAGATCTTTCGGGGTTTTTTTTCCCAGTAAGGGGGCTGTGGAGGGAGTGGGACTTTTTTTTTATTCTCATTGTCTGATGACTGTTTGCACGGCTGATTATTGAGTTGATTGTTTATTATTTTGGTTGTTGCTCGCCGCCCTGCGCGTTTTTTCCTCCCTTTTTGGAATCGGCGACCTATCCCGCGCTCACCAATGTCCTATCCTCAGGGTTACCTCTACCAGCCCCCGGGCTCTCTGGCTCTTTATTCGTGTCCGGCTTACGGGGCCTCGGCTCTGGCTG
Organism: Perca fluviatilis; assembly: GCF_010015445.1. NCBI lineage: Eukaryota > Metazoa > Chordata > Actinopteri > Perciformes > Percidae > Perca > Perca fluviatilis. The sequence goes on from NC_053118.1 coordinate 15,408,568, forward strand.
CCCCGCGGAATGAAGACTTGGCGAGGTCGTCCTCTGGCTCAGCCTTCAGTCCTTACCCTGGATCGGCTGCTTTCACCGCCTCTGCCAGTGCAGGCTTCTCCAGTCCACTGTCATACTCCACGGATCCAACTACTGGATTCCCATCCTACATGGTAAAATATCTTATATATACATGCATGAGTCTGTACGATAAGGCTGCAAAGCAAGATACATGTGTCGGCGAGTTAAAGTCTGTAAGTGCGCAATGTTTAGCTGTCTTTTCACTGGCGTGCAGCGCGATTACAATCGGTACAGGTTTACAGTGTTTTTGATTTTCTTTTATCAGTAAATGCTTGCGGAACTTTCTTATTGAGTGCACGTTTGCTATATGTTCATATGTAGTGGCCTACTCGTCGGGGTCTTACTGTAAAATCCTTGACCTCTTTGGCTTAAATGGGATTTTTAAGCATGAGCTGCAAATTGTAATGGCTTGACCAACGCTTAACACTCGCCGCGCAGCTAATTGTGTAAAACAGAATACCAGCTAAGATTTTTATTTGAGCCTTTAGTCTCTAAGCAGTTAATTTGTGTGCCATAGGTAATTAATATAACACAAGCTATTACTCTTGTCTTCTTCAGCAGTCATTAAAGTCACCAGGGGATGACTTTATTCTGAGTTGAATAAACAGAATTTTAACATGAAAAGCATGCCTTGCGATGCTAATGTCACAGGGCACTTCAAGCGTTTTAGGAAAGGTGCATATCAAGTGATTTGCTAATGGGATTTGTAATGCTGCGAAGAGAAGATATGTTAACACATTGGGGCTGCCACAACAACAACAAAAGCAGCAACTGAAAGAAAATGAGGAAGTTAATAGGTGATTATGGAAAATTGAAATGTCCTTTTTATTATCTTTACGGCTTTATTAACAGGAGCCCTGTTATTAGTTAATCCGATAATGATCGTTACCATTAGTTAACCATTAGTTCTTTCCTGCGGCCTGCTTTTACGCATGGTGTGTTGCTTGCATTTGCAGTTTATTTTTAATTAATAGCGTCAAAGCACAAAATTAACTATCGATAGTTTTTTTTTCTTTATTTTAACAATACACTGTACGTCATTGATCAAGCCCAGATGATTTACAAAAAAAATCAGGATAAGATCTGCCAGTCTCCAGCCCCTGTTCACCTGTTCTGACAGGTTTCCAAATAAACACACAGTGATGAACGCAGTAGAATACAACTGATTGTTTTAATTTAATTTTTAAAATATTTTAATGTATGTGTGTGTGTGCTTTAAACTGCATTTAACTTATGTAAAGTTGTTTTGTAAATTAGTCACAAGCCACTTCATGTCACATATTAAAAAAATAAAAATAAAAATAAATTCTAAAACTCATCGCAGATTCATGACTTGTTTTTAACTTTTCCCCAGAGCTCTCCATATGACGCACACACGTCGGGCATGGCCGGGGCATTAAGTTACCACCCATATGGGAGTCCAGGGTACCCATACCAACTCAACGACCCGGCTTACCGCAAAAACGCCACCAGGGACGCCACGGCCACCCTGAAGGCCTGGCTGCAGGAACACAGGAAGAACCCGTACCCGACCAAAGGGGAGAAGATCATGCTGGCCATTATCACCAAGATGACGCTGACGCAGGTCTCCACATGGTTCGCCAACGCCAGGAGGAGGCTCAAGAAGGAGAACAAGATGACCTGGGCGCCCAGGAACAAGAGCGAGGACGAGGACGAGGAGGACGGGGACGGAGAGAGGAAAGAAGTGGAGCGCTCTGAAAAAGCCCTGGATAACAGCGAGGCTTCAGCAGAGGATGAAGGTGGGGTATAATCTGGCGACCGAGCCAATGATCCATTTAACTATTCGGGGAAGGATGGGGGTTAGAGGGAGGGGAGGGGTAGGGTGGATGCCCATTTTATTTACTGCTCATGTTATTTAGTGCAGTAATACTGAGTAAAAAAAAAAGTAAGTAGCCTATATAAAATGATTAAATCATAAAACAAATGTCCAAATAATCTGGTTTGAATATTTTATCTGTATGCAAGAGATCGACTTCATGTATGTTTTAGTAACCGTAATTATTGATTTAATTGTTTAATGAAAACGAGGCTCTAGGACTAAATGACACGTTAAGGTGAACGTTTTATTTTCTGTAACATGATTAATGACAGGTCACTGGTGAAAAAAAAAAAAAAAACATAGCAATCCACATGAGTGGCCTTAATGTTAATGTTATTATGAAGACATTTTTTTTATAATTCTGCAAAAAATGAAATAATTATAGTTATACCATAGAAAATGCTTTTAATCGTAGCCTGCTATTTAAACTGATATGAATGATTAATATCGTACTTATTCAAGCCTGATTGGTTGTAAAACATGAGTGACTGCTTTGGATGCACATGGACATGGAATATAGTTTGAGTACAATATAAGTTTTCAGATGTTTTTTTAGGAATTCTTATCTTATGTAGGCCTATTTGTTTTTATTTATAGACAATTTCTGCTCATTAATATTTAATAGTTTCATTTTCTTTCTCTTTCTTTAATTCTAATATATCCTTATGTTTTCAGGTTTTCCTGTAACTATAGGATAAACTCTATCTTTATGGTATCTATGGTTCTCCTCTTGTCTTAGGTATCAGCCTGCACGTGGACACTCTGACGGACCACTCGTGCTCGGCAGAGTCCGACGGGGAGAAGGTCAGCTGTCGGGGCGAGCTGGGCTCTGACCCGGCCGGCAACAAATGCGACGAGGACGGCGAGGACCAGAACCAGGACCCGCGGGCTCAGCTCTCGCCCATATCCGTCACATCGTCGCCTCTAACGGGAGTAGAAGCACCACTTCTCAGTCACCACCACCACCACCACCACCTCCATCATCTCCACCAGCTCCACAGCCAGCGCGAGGATTTGGCCCGGAGCCTCATCAACAGCAACACTATTCACACCAATAAGTCGTCTGCATGCCTCGATAGCAGACCTTCTGCGCCTCAGAACCCTACCACAGTCAAGCCCAAATTGTGGTCGCTGGCGGAAATTGCTACCTCGGACCAAAAGCAGCAACATCAGCAACTGGGGCAGCCTGGGCAACCGAACTGCCCCTCCTCCAGCGGTGGCCTCCTTACCCCCCCTACGTCTTCCACCACCTCCCCGGCTGCCAGTTCCCCCTCCCTCTACCCGGCCCCCTCCATCCTTGGAAGACCTATTTATTACACGTCTCCCTTTTATAGCAATTACACAAACTATGGCAACTTCAGCCCCCTGCAGGGCCAAGGGATCCTGCGGTATACTAATTCATCCGGAGTGAGTCTGGTTGCCGCCGCCGCCGCCGCCGCTGCTGCCGCCGCCGCCGCTGCTGCAAACGAGGGTCTGAGCTCCGAGGCGAGCACAAACCCCAAACACAGGCCAGACTCCCCCCTCGTTAAAAATAACCCCAACCACATTGTAGTTGTCGAGCAGCAGCAGCAGCAGCAACATTTCAGGTCCGCAAATTTAGAAGCAAAGAAAGGTACGTAATAAACGCGACGCGGTCCGCTGTTGAACGAAACGATAACCATTTTGAAAAAACAACAACATGTAGCCTATTTAATCTGGTGTTGAATCTTGAGATTGTATTTTTCTTAAAACGGGGGGAGGTAAGGCAAGCCGCTTCACGGTGGAGGTAGAGCCTGGAGCGAGTTCACTTGTTTGCAATCCAAATCAACTGGTTTATTTCTTTGCGTCACTCTCATGTGTCATAGCAGTCAACCCATGGCTGTTTCTAGAAAATTAAGACTTTCTTTTTTTTTCAAGCGAGCTTGCATGAGACACAAGTGGCATTATCTGACACAATTTAGCAGATTATCAGATTATTTTTTTTTTTTTTAAGATGAGTACAATTTTAGGGCTGTATATGAGACTAGGTGACTTATTAAGATGGATATTTACAGCGCCGTCGAAGCAAATTAACGTGTGCTATGGCCTACAGTTCCATTTTAGCGCAGTGCATTTTCTGGAATAATCAATTTATAACTGTTATGTGTATTTTGGTCTGTCATTGAATCATTAGGTATCGCATTAGAATGCAGGAGGGGTGTGATAAGAAAAGCATACTGCAAATAAAAGTGCAAGAGTATACACCTAGCTACATATAGAGACATAAAAATAAGCCCATAATGGACAGGCCCCAAATCAGCCTAACCACGCGCACGCACGCACGCACACACACACACACACACACACACACACACACACACACACACACACACAGTGGCAGCCTGGGAATCCAATAAACGGAGAATTGTTGCCATAGCTTTGAGCAGGAATCCTTTTTTTTCATGTTTCCTCTGATGTGTGTGTGTGTGTGTGTGCGCGCGCACAGTGGGCCCCAGACCTTATCTTTCAGCTAAGGATCATTATAATTTCACAGGGTCAGCCAAAAGCAACCACATCAGTTATTTTGCTCTGTGCATTCACACCGCAACTTTACACCTTCAAATGTCACTTGGGTTAGGTTACTTTCCTTGCGCATATTCAAAGCTTTGCCTACATGCCGCAGGATCTTCTACAGCCGTTTTATTTTATTTATTTGTTTTATAACGGCAATTAGGCAGTGGAGGTTTTAATAAGCACTTGCAGTATAGAGCTGTTTGGGTAAAGCGAGCCTGAGAGAACTCGTGGAGGGAGTCGATCATTTGATCGTGTGGGATTTTTATTTCCATGGTCTGCAGGTAGGTGTCACACTTGCTTTGACTATAAAGCGAGTAAGGACACCACCTTTTGGCCTCATGTTTTAACCCATAACCTCTTCTCCAAACCGGATCTAGTGCCACCATATAGTCGGAATTTAAAGCTGCTACCGCTTCCTCAGCTCCACACCGGCGGAGACACTCTACAGCACATGTTTGTCATATTATTATTGTATTATCTCAGTTTTTGTTTTTTTTGGATGCATTGTGGATATTAATTTCATATGCTGGTTTGGAAAAGAAAGATCTCCCATTATATGTGATTTACATGTTATTTCTCAGGTTCCTATAGTTTGCTTATTTGCCACGGTATATTATTTTAGTATGTAATCACGTGTGGAAAACATAATTTGGCCTTTTCTGTGAAACTGGATTTCTAAAAGGAGGTGTCTTGGGACGCAAAGCGGACGGGACTGAAGTGAACTTGAGGACCTTCAAAGTGGAATAGCCTACATTTGATATTTATTTTTTTAAATGAGGGCGAAATGATGCCTATAATTTATGCAAGTTGTATTGCAAAAAAATGGGAAACTGACATCGTCTGGTTGTTTTGTAAATATATATATTATGGACGGTTTTTATTTGAGACGCATTCGGGACAAAGCTACACAATCTTGTTATCAGGAGTACTTTTACTAATTTATATCTTTGAATGTAAATAAAATAAAACGCGCTGGTATAGATGTACTGGCGGGGTATGGTATCCATTATTCAAAGGAGAAAATATTAAACTGTTTTCCCAACTATTACATGCATCTTGGGGAGTCATTCTTTTATTTACAACAGACCTGTATTTAACACTGAGGCATTTATTTATTTATTTTTCGCATTTACTCTGCTCATTTTTTTTTTTTTTTTTTATTTTGTCAGTCAAATGCAGATGGGGGATGCTTGATGAATCTCGCTTTTCATAAACATTATGAGTTTTCACAGATTGCACAATCCATTCTTTCTAAATGGACCATCATTTTCTATTTTAGTGCCTCATTCTGGTCAGATAGTCTCCCTCGGCCACATATTCACGACCTTGATTGGGATAAACGACGTACTTATTTCATTTTTCTCCCCTTTTCCCCTCTCCCCTCGCCCTGCCACATATTTATTTTCCAGTGTGATTAATACAGCCGTGGGACGCATCGGGCATTATGGTCTCCCAGCGGGGCCGTCCCTGGAGCTTTTTAGCCTGGTTCAGGATGGGTCAGCCCTGCCTGCTTCATTACGGCACGGCATTGAGCAATCCATAAAAGTCTATCTAAGCATCTGCCAGCTCCAATGGGCTGTGTGATGGGCCCTAATCGGACAGGCTTTCCTCTGCTTTTCATCATTGCTTGGTTATTACAGCGGCTCAGGACACAGCTAATTAAACAATTCAGAAGAAAAAAAAAGCTTAGGTCTAAAGAAATTCATTATTATGGCTAGTGTTATGATCATTGCGATTATTATTTTAAACACTTTAACACGCCATTCTAAATTTATTTTTGGTACAATTTCTATGATTGAGAAAAGTATTTCCAATATTTAGTAACCCACAGTTGTGGCCTTGTAGAGTGTGAAATACTCAAAGATCAAATATATAATATTTCCATCCTCCAAGAGGAGGCCTCCATCATCGCTCCCAGCCAGACTAAAAGCTAATCCTTCATTTTCCAGTTGAATTTGAGCTTGAGTGTTGTCCAAATCTCAAGGGACCCCCTTTCTTGGTTTTTCGCCTTCTTCTTCTTCTCTACCCCACACACACACACACAGACACACCCTTGCCTCTTCCAAGGAAGTAATATTTGGCTGCCACCAGGGATGTAGTGGAGGGTAAACCCACCAAAACTCAGTTAACCCACCTTTTAGGCTCACACAAGTCTTTGTGACATACATTCATGGTTTGCATTGCAGTGCATAGTGTCACACTGTCAGAAATGTTATGAAAGTAGAGTCGTTTAAGGAGAAAAAAAAAAAAAAACATTCAGAGAGGAATTTCTTTTACAACTATTGTTGATTTTTATATGAATTGGGTGCTTTCCTTTTGAACACAACTGCCGGGTATTGATGTACTGTATTTTACCTACCTTTTTATTTACCTTCACATCACTGGAAGCCACCTATGGAAGTCATTCACACTATAGCCCTTGGCTAGCTTCTCCTTCTTCTTCAGCCCAAACGCTTTCATTAGGAGTTGAGTTATTGAAATGCAAGCTTTATTCTCAGGTGGGTTCCTCCGGGCCTCGGCACTGTTGTCACATAGCACCAGAGGCACTCTCTAAAGCACACACAGGCCCTGCCCCTCTCTCTAACTCTCTCTCTCTCCCCCCCCCTTTCTCTCACACGTTGCTGCACCCTCCAAATGTCAACATTTGTTCTCAATTAAAAGAGTTATTGTTTCTGTTAAAAAAAAAAAAAAAGGATTGCTCAGCAACCAGTCGCCTTTGAACACATGAAAAGAAACGTCCACCCCACCTCTTTCTTTGATTGAGAGCATTGATAGGTGAAAATGGGAGCAAGGCGACATGCACATGACAAACCTCACATGCACCTGACAAACCTCAAGCTGTGAAGCCCGTTATGAAACGATTGTGAATTTATGCCACAATTAGTCACAATTGTACAGAGGCATTTCCGTCCCTTTTGAAGAACCCGCTCTTTGCCTCGTTTTCGTTGAACTGTTTAGCAGAAGAAACCAGGGCACCCTTTACGGTCTAGATATTGATTCACAAGGGCAAAACAGACAATTTACTCTATTGCCAAGTCTACTGTAGAGTATAAGGCCTAGCTAAGCCTTTGCTTTAGAGCGAGGGGACAATTTAAACGTATCTAGATATGGTTTAATTCCATGCATTGCATATCAAATACAGTCATAATCCTATCATATGGTAGCTTACCAAAGAGGGTGTGTTCATCCATGCTAAGGACTAGTTGTCATTGCAAGCTAAATTGATGGTATCGCAGGGCTCATAGGCTTCGTGTGAGTGTAGACTGGAGAGCAAGTGGACTCATTCCCCTTATCGTTGATCAAATAAGCAGCTCGTATATGCAGATAATTCATGAGCTCTTTGTATCCGTTATCCTCCCATCAACCCTTTCTCCTCCAAAATGCTTCAGACATTAATCTCTGACGCACACCTGTGTGCCACTCCAACAGGACGTTAATGCAGCTAAAGTTTTATTATTGCAGTAGAGGGTTTATTATGTTTTGCAAACAGTAATTGTTGTAGTTAATGTGGTGGGGTGTTAAGTTAGACCAGAAGGAATTGATGAATTTGCTATGTGATAACCGAGACTTTGAAAGAAAAACTGACATACTGTATCGTTGGACAGGCTGTGTGGATAGAATTCCACTTATTTCTCTCGTGGGCTAGTCTATATCCTTGACGTTCCACTTCCGGGATTGCTCCGGTGTCACAGGATGTATGTTCGTTTCCTTCTGCTTCTCAGATCTCTGCAGGGTAAATCCAGACTAGGTAGCTAGACTATCTGTCCAATCTGAGTTTTATCTCGCACAACTATTTTGCAGCGGCTCCGTGCGGAGCTTAGCGCCGCCCATGACGATTGTGATTGGTTTAAAGAAATGCCAATAAACCACAGCACGCTTCTCTCCCATCCCGGAATGCTGTGTGGACTAGCCAGAGCCTCCTCCACTCCGCAGCGTGTGGAGGAAGGTCTGGCAAAGCGAGGCCACTCGTGGGCAGGCACAAGCTGAAATAATTAGCCCTTTCTTTATTCTAGTAGTCATGTTTGGACAATCAATTAAGAGAAAACTGCAAAACAAATGTTTTTAAAAGGTTCTTCCGGGATTAGAACCACCAGAAATTTCTGTTATCCAGTTGAAATTCAAATACGTAAACCTAACTTTAATATCCTTTGCACATCCACGGATATCAGTAACAATTCCAATTATGTTTCAAAGCACATTGTCCGCCTTTATTAGATGAAGAGGGAATACATGTGAGCAAACCGTTATGAAAAGCATTTTACCCTTTGATTGAACCTTTCTTTAATTCCACCCTTTCTGACACTCATATCTTTCATGGTAAATCCAGCCGTTAAGACCTAACCATAAATACTGCTGATGTCCAGACTTAACCGTGAGTAGCACTAATATTCAGGGGAGAGTGAGAGACGAAAGAGAGTGGCGTACAAATCAGGTACAGGTGTGTTTAATAACGCACATCAAAGTGGACGGGGGGGCTTTAAAAATGAGTCCGGGGTCCTGTCCTCTCGTAAAGGTGTCAGGTGAAATGTTCACTACTCTGGATGATCAAGGGGAGTAAGCTGTGCAGGATTTTGACACACACACACAAGGCTACACACACACACGCAGATCCTCACTCCCTACATACACACGCACGACTCTCTCTCAGACTGAGAGACGCTAATGCTTGTCCACACGACAGTCTAAACAAGGCCATTAGGAGCCCTGACTTCCACTCCTAATTGACAGTTATGTTTAATGCCTGTGGTGAGTAAACACTTCAGAGTACTGGACTGCACCTTTGGGCTGTAAATCAGGCAAAAACTGGAAGCCCGTGTTGGAATCGGCCGTGAAAACTCCTGTAAAGGCGAATGTAAAAGGTGAGGTGCAAAAGACTTTTTGACAAAGTTTTTTTTGTGTGTGCGCACGTCTGTATGAATGTTTTTTTTGCACTAATAATTCACAAGCAAAAACACATACAACATACATGCTTCTTTTTGAGAGTTTGCATGTGTGAATGGGAACTTATGTTTGTCCTAGTATAGTTGCTCTATCACTATTGGTACAGCAACTGTACAGCAAATAAAGTACAGCATGCTAATCATTTTGTCACTAAAGAATTCAGCATGATTTAGACATCCTCTCACATTTCAGTAAATCATACATTCTGTTTAGGTGTTTGAATGTCATCATAAAGGCCACAACAATGGAATGCAAGACAATTTAAGTATAAATAAATATATGAATCAGAGGATAGAGTAAAGCAATACATGTATGACTGCGTGGTGACATGAGACATAAGAACAGTAAAAATATGCTACTGTTATATAGGTACCACCACTCTCCCGCTCTCTGTCATTAGGTAACACACTCACGTTACAACACACATACAGTAGCCTAAATATGCTCAGTGGAGTCATGCACTACACACACCAACACATTCTCACACGCACCACTCTCACTCCCATCGCGTCAGGTACCTTTGGCATTTGTTATTGACGCAAAAAGCCTCCTTTGGCGGCATATTTAGACGCGCTTGGTCGGGACTCTTGGCGTAAATTTTTGACGCTCTCGGGACTCAAGTCTAGCCCCTTGGCGTCATATTTACAGCCGTTTGGTCGGAACGCTTGTCGTCACTTTTTTACTCTCTGGGTTGGGACGTATGTTTGACTGACATGCGGCACAAGAAGGGGACAGTTAGGTTTAGGAAAAGATGGGTGGGGTTGAAAAATGTACGTTTCAATGACAGGGCACAAGAACGGGACACAAGCCCCGGTCTCCTGTTGTTTGACCCATCCACCACCCCAACCAACCTCCTTACGCAGATTTTTGTTCTTTCATACTACTCGCTACCATAGTCGCCCTTAATACTACGCCACGGTCGAGCTACTGCTATGCCCGGTGCGTCCCACACAGGCGCTAAAGGATGATTTTTGCCACTGCCACTGACCAAGCATCAGTATTTCACTCGTTTGTGTTAGTATAAGAACTAGTCAAGATTTAAAATAATGAAGGAACACAGTGACAGAAGTTAAACTCATTGTATCATGTTACGTTAAAACCGTTTGGATTGAGTGACTTAATACTCCTGCTACAGTAAATGAATAAATAATCATTTAAATATGCAATTTTAATGTAAAATATATTAGACATGTAAATAGAATGGAAAGAACAGAGTTACATCCTGCAACATAAGGAAAAGTTTGCATAATATGCAAACTTTCAACATCTATTTTATAGGTATTGCAGTGCTTTTGCATAATTTATTCAAAACCCAGCATGTGATTTAATTCCAAGTGACACCTATTGTTCAATTGTTTACCATACTTTTTTACATGACTGCATGTGTGTTTGTGGAGGTGTTTATGTGTTGCCATAGTGTAGTATTTGACTGCTTCTCTACATGCTGTGAAATGCGTCTAAGTGCAGTTAACACTCAGTTAAACCTCCATCCTGAATTGCGAAACTGTCAGCTTTTAAGATCAGTGAGTCCAACAAGTGGATGAGGCAGACATGAGAAAACGTTGGTTTTCTCTTCCTGTCTGTCTGGAGTGTTTTATAAACGAGCTCAACCTGTCTGCACAGAACCTTTTTTCCCCCATCACGTACTCTGTGAGACATATCCGGGAAGTGGTTCATGTTAAATAGTATCTGTCAGACTTGTCTGCTAATTAAATGAAGCTTTGCTTTAAGCGCACACTTTGGTGTCATGACTTTTCATTTGATTCTACAGCTTTCAACCTAAGCTACTTTCACTGAGTAATGGGATAGTGTGCAAATCAAACAGCATTAAATGTAAATGTATTGAAGAAAAATTGCGACCTAAGATGCCCGTTTGATGAAAATAACCCAGAAGACATGCCTTGAGGCACAGTTCGAGGCACTGTATAGCATCTGTCAAAATGTTCATTTTAGGCATACTCTTTTAACATGTTGCATCACTTCAAATTATATCTAGATGTAATAAATCAAAGGCAGCTGAAGATGCCTCTTGGATGAGTTGGGGAACATGTTTAAGACCAAAGAGCAAGTCCAGTTGCTTTGACTGTAAGATATGACCTGGATAACAGACAAGCAGGATGCATTTTATTTCGTGTGAATCCAAATGTTAGACATTTATCAGGTTAAGTTCAATCCGAGAGTCCATTTTGAAAGAAGATGAGTAATGTTTCAAAACAACTGTATTACAAGACAAGAATTGTCTGGACAATTCTGTAAAACCACAGATCAGGTTAAGGTATGGTTAGGTTTAGACAAAATCCCTTGGTTAAGGTTAGGCATCAACAACAACAATCGTGCAAATAAGACAAACATTGTCACAGGAGAAAAAAAACTAGTCTCCTGCATGAAAGTCTGATTTGCTACATGCCCATCCACCTCGTTGACCTCCACTCGAATTTGCGTTTCCTATGATGGCAAAGGAATGGTTGGATTGGTTAGGGTTATGGTAAGAATACCAGGGTAAGCCAATCAGACGCAGTAAGGCCAACCTAGGAAATGCAAATTCGCGACCTCCACACCCTTTGCACCTTGCTACATCCAGCCAGCATTGGCACTGAACATTGGAACTGGAAATATGGTACAGGCCAAAAGTTTGGACACACCTTCTCATTCAATGCATTTCCTTTATTTTCATGACTATTTACATTGTAGATTCTCACAGAAGGCATTAAAACTATGAATGAACACATATGGAATTATGTACTTCACAAAAAAGTGTGAAATAACTGAAAACATGTCTTATATTTTAGATTCTTCAAAGTAGCCACCCTTTGCTTTTTTTGATAGCGCTGCAAACCCTTGGTGTTCTCTCAATGAGCTTCATGAGGTAGTCACCTGAAATGGTTTTCACTTCACAGGTGTGCTTTGTCGAGGTTAATTAATGGAATTTTTTTCCCTTTTTAATAAAAAAGCAAAGGGTGGCTACTTTGAAGAATCTAAAATATAAGACATGTTTTCAGTTATTTCACACTTTTTTGTAAAGTACATAATTCCATGTGTTCATTCATAGTTTTGATGCCTTCAGTGAGAATCTACAATGTAAATAGTCATGAAAATAAATTAAAAAAAAACGCATTGAATGAGAAGGTGTGTCCAAACTTTTGGCCTGTACTGTACATAGTGAGGTGCAGAAACCGCCTTCCTTTCTAGGGATATAGTTGGCTATTCCAGAATCAAGTGACTGTTTGCAAATAAGGTAGGCTTATTTTGAAGAAAAGATGATAATGAATCATGTTAATGTCCCCTGGATACCAGCCAACATAATATTTGAGCAAGATGGCATAAAGTAAAGCAAGGCAAGGCAAGTTTATTTGTATTGCAGCTTTCAACAACAAAGAAATTTAAACCGCTTTAAATTATTAACCTGACTACAGAAAGATCTCCTGTCTTCCAACTTAATGTCAGGAATATAATTAATATCATACTTTTCTGGTACTGTGAATTCAAAATCTGAGCAATGACAAAACTCGTCCCATTACTTTGACTGTTCAACCCAGCAATAGCACTGTATCAGAGAATCTGGCTTCCTTATTTATTTCTACGAAGGCTCTGGTGTCCAAAAAAAAATAAACAAATGCAAGGTTGTCTGGCAGAAAATCTGGCACACCTTTCTGTGCATCTGGCAAAGCATTGTGTTGGCCAATCACATAAGTGCAAAAGGATTACTTTGTACCATAAGGTTCTCTCGCCCGCTAACGTTTCTACGTCACTACACAATGTTTTGATGGTATAAGAAGGATACGGGACACACAGAGAATAGCAGATTTGGGTGCACTAGTCTCGCATTGCCAGACCTTCCTCCACAGCGCTGCGGAGGAGGGTCTGGCTAGTCCACACTGTAATCCAGGATGAGAGAAAAACTTGCTCTGGTTAATTGGCATTTCTGACATTTCAGCCTCAGATTCTAAGATTAACAAATGCCAGTGGTGGAATGTAACAAAGTACAAATACTTTGTTACTGTACTTAAGTAAATTTTTCACGTATCGGTACTTTATTTAAGTAGAATCAATAGTGCATACTTTTGACTTTTACTTTGTTACATTTTGCAGCAATTATCTATACTTACTACTCCACTACATTTATACAACGTTCCGTTACATTTTCGTTACATTTTCTGATCAGTTTTTCCCCCTGCTAAAATGTCACGTTTGTCTCACCAGTGAAGTTTGGTTGCCATAGATATATATGGGGCACCGCCGGTCCTTCATCGGCTTCCAAGCCGACTCCAGTGCTCCAGAGCCCGGGCCCAGTGCTACTGACCCTCGGTAATACAGTCTCCGATAAAAGTGCAAATGAAAATGTTTGTTTTTTATTATTCCCGTTTTTAAATCATAGTTGCCATCTATTTCTCTCCACAGTGTAGTTTACTTCTCCGCCAGGCTGCGGAAGACACATTCATATCTTATTTATTTGACTGGACCTCTTCACATCGCCTCCCCATTTCCGCTGCTTCACACACTTTATTTGCTTACGCAAATATGGTTAAATGGTTAAAGGAAATAAATACATCCATGAATAAAACCAACCGCATTCCGATTCTAACAACATATTTCCGTTTTATGCTGGTTAGGATAGGACATTTTTTAAAAAGCCAGGCCTTGTTTGTGGTAGTGGACAGTATGGATACTGTCGAAGCTCAGCATCAAAATAACTGAACCACCCCTTTGTAAATCGCGGGTCGCTAGACTCACTCACCAAGGTGCAAACTAACCAACTAACCAACTTCTATTCTTATTTGCATATTACCATTTAAAATGGTAATATGAAAGATTAAGAGAATAAATTGTTATGCAAGTACTTTTACTTTTAATACTTAAAGTACATTTAAAATCAGATACTTTTTACTTTTACTTAAGTAGGGTTGTCATTGTGGTACTTCTACTTTTACTAAAGTAAATATGTCTTCCTCCACCACTGACAAATGCGTGCTGCCAGTTACACTTTGAAAATTATAATTAAACCACAGAAATTCTGAAGGGTGCTATGGCTATCCTAGGGGTAGCTACAGCACCCACAAGCCCCTCCCTGGCGCCGCCAGTGCCGCTAGTGCACAGTAGGCTTGAAGTAAGCATCATGACATCACATCAGGTGTCCCATTTGAGTGACATGTCAGAGCGCCTCATGCTCTATTTTTACTAATTTAATTCTTGATTAAAAAAAACAGAAATTGGCAGTTGTACATGTAAGTAGCAACATTTCTAAGTCATTCATCAAAGTGGAGACATAAGAACCAAGATAATTAACTAGGATAGAGTTCATGTTTATTAAAAAGAGCAAATGTATACCAATACCATGGCCATCATCCAATGCCTTTCAGATCATTTTAGAGCCTGATGTGATTGTGATAATATGCCAACTAATGTGAATTACTGTACTTCTTGTTGTAGTACGTTTGCAGCTTGTATCGTCATCGTTTAATTTATAAGTTTTGTAAGGTCAAACCCAAAGTTCTTGTGTGTGTCTCCATCACAAATGACATGAAACATAATCTTCAAGCCATAGTCACAAGTTACTGCCACCCCCCTCCCTCCTTTCCTTTCTCCAATGGTACTCCTCCCATGCTCTAAATAGGGTTATTTCCCAAGAGGTGGGGAGAAGGAAAACAGGGAGACTGCACTTTGCCAAGCACACCCCTCTCTCTTCCTCTCTCTCTTTGCCTTCCTTCTCTCTCTCTGAGGACAATCCTCTTTGACTCCCAACCCACCCAGGAATATTAGTCTTATTGCATTTAATCACTGAATCCTAGCACCCAAAAGATTTCAATTCATTAAAGGCACTCAGATATTCAGGCCAGCTGCTTCCTGGCGACTGGCTAAAGACAAGGTGGAGACAGACAGGCTCTGTGTGTGTGTGTGTGTGTGTCTGTGTGTGTGTCTGTGTGTGTTCTCTCTCTCTTTCTCTGTGGAGACAGGGCAACCCAATCCTCAGCAATGCCCTGGCTGTGCTCAGCACAATTCGGCGACAGCTATACCTAATCACACTACACGGAGGTGGTTCTGCTTATACCCTGTGATTGTATGTGTGTGTATGTGTTTGAGGTGAAGGAACGTGTGTAGAAGAGTGCACAGTCTGCGTACACATACGACTGTGCATGCACGTCTATATGTATACACACACACCACACACACAGACACACACACACACACACACACACAGCTTTGCAAGGCTTTTAAGAGAGAGACTGTTGATCCCTCCACAAGCAAGCGAAGCGGCTTACATCTTTCTGTTACAGAGGATTGGAGGTGCATTCTAATACAATTACGCTGACGAAAAAAAAAGTGCTTGTATAGGAGGAAGGAGGTGCTGTTGCAACATCTGCAGCTCGAAGCTGTCCACAGGCCCTTCAGTGGTCAGTGCTGCCATAGACAAAGAGGGAAATGAGTGGAACAAGACGATTGTTGCAGGCAACAGGACTGTGGTTTAGAGTGGACACATACAATTACATTTGGAGTCCAGGACAAAACCAATTGGACTTCCTTTCATTTGTTTTGTTAATCAGTTTTAGAAAGAAGGCTCCTTTCAACTGTGCAAGGACATGTGTAAGGGCAGTTAAGTGTGTGTCTCTGTGTGTGTCTTTGTATGCATGCTGTACTAGAAAGACTCATGTTTATGTGTGTGTGGGCTCATCTTTATGTCAGTGTGTGTGTGTGTATTTGTGTTTGTGAGAGATGCATTTGCACATGCCGATGTATGTGTGTGTCTGTGTGTGTGTGTGTGTGTGTGTGTGTGTGTGTGTGTGCCCACACACACCTGTGTGTGCTTGAGTGCATGAGTGTGTGTGCGTTTTATGCAGAATATACTCCACAGACCAGATGGCTGCAGAGTGGCTTAGGAATCAATATTTAAGAGGAAAACATACCAACAATGCATCTGCATGTGTTTGCTCTACCCCTGTGATAAAATATTGACTCTCTGGTTTTTGCTAGAATTATCAGATGTGGTCAAAAATAGGATCTGCGGCTTACCGGCCTGTAGCTGCTTTGTGGAAGCGGTGATGACGGCTACACATTTTGTCAAATGTGGATGTAGACAGGCAGTGTGGATGTTTGTCATGAAATACTGCCACCAACAGCAGATGTCAAAATGTGTTGCTGGCAGTTGCTGTTACTTCTGTTTGAATGAACAGAAGTCGAGAGAGAGGGAGAGAGAAAGAGAGATGCCTCACTCAACTGTTCTGTTTATTATCAAATGCTTAATCCAAAATTGCTTTTAATATGTCAGACTAAGCATAGAGTAGCATTTTTATCATTCTGATGATTTATACCATTACAGGACTAAACGCTAAAATCCCTCCTTCCTACCCCTTAACAGTGTCTAATTTCTTACATTTTATTCTCAGAAATATGTTTCACTGAAAGGCAATAGTAATAATACATTTATTTATATAGCACTTTTCAAAACAGATGTTATAAAGTGCTTCACAAGACAATCAAGGGGATAGTTAAAGCAAAAATAAAAACAATAGAATAACTATTAAAACAGACCATATCAATACAACTATAATATATATATATAGTATTATATTTAATATAGTATATATATTCATGTTCAAAATGTATGTATTAATATATAGACATACCCATACACACAAAGTCTGTACCCATACACACAAATACACACAAAGTCTGTACACATACTTCATTACATATTTGCACATAAATGTAAGTGTATATATATATATATAACATTGGGACCTTCCCATTCTAATTGTTTTCCCTTGTTATTTTACAAAAAGGAAAGAATAGTTGATATTCTTCTGCTGCAATTTTACATCCAGCAACATTTAAATGCAGTAGTAAAGTATCAAGACAATGCATCACTATAATACTCACATGTGTCATGCATGCAGCGCTAGCAGAACAAGCACTTTAATGAGAAACTGCTCATGGCCTTGTGACAGTGTTGATTTGTAGGTGCTGTGTCAGAAAACGGAGTTATTAAATCCTTGATACATTCTCAGGCTAATCGTCGATTGACATGCAGCTGTGCAGAAACCAAGTACGTTCAAAGAGTCAAGTTTTGTGCGAGATGAGAAAAAGGCTTTTTAATCCTCTAGTCACAGAGGATTAAAAACACTTTCACAGTAGCAGACACTTCCTCGATGGGGAAAGTTGGTTGCAAAACAAAGGTTAACACACTGGTGGGCTGTACATTTTCCCTTAGACTATCTCCAAAAAACTAAATGATATTCTATCTGATTTGATAACCATTCTCCTTTACCAACACACATCTCAAAGACCACAAATGTGACATTCCGTTGAGAACACACATTGCACTTGACACTATCTTAACTGGAATCCGATCTGGCGGCTCTCTTCGTCTTTACGAAGAGTGAATCCATACCATCTTTTATTTTGAGTCAACAATACAGTGTCTGAATGAACGGCACAGCTGATAGGCCTGCTAACACATATCGTAGATTTCACACTGCACACAGATTGAGTTCTCCCTCTCATGAGAAAGTATGCAGTTAGGACATTTGACCTATACTGTATGAGGGTTATATGACTTATATGATCCCCTGAATCACATCTGAGAGGAGACTAAAAATCAGCAAGAGAGGCCACAGAGACGATCTGATATCAAGGAAACATAAACACTCTTATTCAAGTAAAGGTGACTGGGATGAGGGAATGAGTTGTTTTATAGATCGCAATGCTAGAATGCACAGTAACAAAGGAGGACGAGTATTTATATGTGTTCACTCCTGCATATGACTGTAGACTAATAAAGGCTTGGTATTCAGACTACTTTGCCATTGAATACATCTCTGAGCCTCTCTCATTTATCAGGAACCGTGGAAAGGTGAGGTTAGAAAAACACTCGTTTTCTATGTAATGTGCAGATTTCCCCACAACATGAAAACTGAGAATGGCAACTAGCAAAAAAGAAAAATCAGATACATTAACGACTTAACTTGACTGATGAACTTTAATAAACTTGAAACTGTATCCCGATGACGCATGATCACAGGTGCCAATAAGATATGTTAAGAATAAAAAAAGATTGTGTGCATTATTCATGTTTATTATGTTTATAATGGAACGATTTGCTTCGACATGCAAAAAGTTTTGCAACCAAATGTGGTTTCAGCATTTTATAAATGGTTTATCTTCCTTCCAACAATAATACTCTCTCCTTTAAAAACTCTGCATTATTGTCAAACACTCTGAAAAATGATGTTTTTTTTGTTGTTTTTTTACTTTACACACACACACACACACACACACACACACACACACACACACACACACACACACACACACACACACACACACACACACACATAGCACATAATGACTCATTTTACCTTAGGGGTCTTTGGAATAGAGATGTGTGGGGAAGCTTTAATTAAAAGCATGTCAGTGCAACCTCAAGTGAAATGCCTTCACCTGACTTCAATCTCTGTAGCCCATCTTTGTTATTTGGCTGCCAGGTTGATAGTACCACGCTCTTAAGTGTTTACTGTGCCAAATGAAAACAACTCAAACTCAGACTTGCTTTGTGGTTCGGTGGGGAAGAAACCGCTATTTATTTTCCCCAGCAAATGAGGTGTCAGCGGTAATGTTCATAGAAGTTGACCTAGGTGTGATAATTAATGTGTGGCATATGAGTGAAGTGCACTTGTGTGTGTTTGTGTAAGAGAGAATGATGAAGAAGATGAAGCAAGAATTTCAGGAGGAGAAAATGGGAAGAAGAAAATGAGTGTCACAACACACACATACTTGTTATAGGCCGGCTTGGTTTTATTGTGCAGTGGTAGATGTGGTACGTGATGGGGAAAATAAATGCTTTTCTTCACCATGTGTCTCACCAAACTGAAACAGTGTGTATAAAAATAAAGATATTCATTTGAAAGAATTTTCACTCTTGGAATATGGATCATGTAGCTGACAAGTTATTTTGAAGAATCCATAACATTCAGTAACACACTCTCTCGTAGGCCATTAGAACTGCGGAAAATACAGATAAAAGAAACCTGTCAGTTTCTGGTATCATGGCTGAATGGAAAATTTTGTATTTCCATGACGGAACTGTAAGGAAGGCCGAGTCAGACTTGGATATGGTTTTGAAACGATGCCATAGAGTACATTAGAAATCTTTCTCCATGATTTTGCCTCAGCACTGGTTACTAGTCCAATATTGTGGAAATCTACTAATATAATCTGGGGCAGCATGGTGGCAAGGTTGGCAAGGTTCTGAGGTCAAATCCAGGTCGTTCCGGGCGTTTCTGTGTGGAGTTTGTATGTTGGGTTTCCTTTGGGTGCTCCAATTTCCCCCACCATCAAAAATCATGTACTAGTTTCTCCAGTCACTGCCCTTGATCAAGGCACTGGCTCAGATCTGGAGTTGGTGCCCAGGCACTGTAAACATATATGTGTATGTGACAATAAAGTACCTTTACCTTGTATGTTCCAAACTGATGGGTAACTTTTCATGGCGGGTGGTTTTGATGTTACTGATTTTCACAATCTCTGGAACCATCAGTTATCGGTCTGAAAACGGTTCAGCTTCTGACAACAATTTAGCCTCTGGGGGCAACGGCCAATATTTCTTGGGTTCAGATGTAGCCAGCAGATATCTGGGCCAAGCCTTCCTCTCATGTGTCGTTCATTGTTTCCATCCGATTAGCAACCAGATCCAAGCCTAGTTGACATTTTGGCTAGTCTTCATGAAAATATATCTGCATATGAATACTGATAAATAACGAAAATCTAATAAAAAGACAAATTGTCAAAGTCGTCAGTTGATAGCCGATGGGTTCGAGATTGCATGTTCCACGTTCTTCCTCTTTTGCTTTCCACACAGACTGTTTACCCGCACGCAACCAAAGCCCGAGCAAACATGATTGGCCAGTACTTCTTGGACTACAAACAGACTACAAACAGAAACCAGAACACTTCCCAAAACAAAATTGTGGTCCGTTACCTACAGATTCTGCATTCATATCCAGATATCTGTTTATAGTGCTATTTAATTACGGATTTCACGTTTGTTGCTTTACTATTTGTTGCTTTACTATTTCTTTTAATAGAATATTGTGATTATGAGTCATAATAAAACTGTGGGCTATTAATTTCCAACAGGTAATGTAAAATTGAAGTACTATAGAAATAACCTGACATTCTACTATTTAAGAGACATCTCAAACCTGCTAGGCACCAAATGAATGTAAGAGTTGGGAATGTTTAGGTTGAACACAAGCTAATAAGCTAAACATGCAATTATGTTACTGTCATATAAGACGATTTACATGGTCAATAACTTTTATACTTCTAACTTTTCAGACTAAGTCAGCCACCCTTTCCTTTCTTCTAATGCCATTTGACGGCCATGCATGAACTGTCAAACATCAGGAGAATAATGTGTGGAAAGTAAGTAGACCCATAAATTATTGGTATCCCATCTGGTTTCAGTGCAAACATTTGACTTACCCAATCCAGCTGATGGCCCTACATGCATGACAACTTCATTTTTTAAGCATGTAACAAAGAGGATCTGACATAGAAATAACATTCATATGACACGGTGACTTATTTAAAGCATTTATCTGAAGAGCTGTGTGCCACGAGGAAGAGCAGAGACCTCTGAACATTAATGAGAGTAGAGTGGTGGTCTCTGAGGAGCCAGTCTTTTGGTCCCGCTGCCTCCCTGTACAGTCCGAGGCGACTGGGCATGGCTTACAAGATCTGATTAGGTGTAAATTAAAACTTCATTAAGCGTCAGTGCCGATTAACAGAGTGGCGGAAGAACGCCTTTGTTTGAATTCATCATATATTGCCATGTCGCCTCTTTGATAATGTTTGCATGTATAATATATATTTGATATTCCTGTATGTCCTCTGCTTTGATCATCAAACCACACTGTGCGCTGGAGTTTTTAATTTTGGATATTTATGGAATATTCACAGAAATGGGGTTAAGCAGGTCAAAGTTCAAAATGAACGCATTGTTCCCCCTCCAGGTTTAACATATTGTGATATACAATATATATATATATACATACATATACATACAGTATATATATGTACCACTCAGAATGTTGATTATCATTTGCAAACATTGGATTTAAATTAAATTAAACATGATCCAACCTGATCAGGCAACTTGCATTCACTTACATTATAATTCAAGTACGTAATGCATTACATTTTTGTCTAGTCATTGCATTTAATTTGCAATGTGCATCTGGCAAAAGAAATCAGCAGCAAAGACCTGTTTAAGAGAGACAGTTTTAGGAATTTTATTATATTTATTTCTCTGAGTAAAGCCCACGATGTGACGCTTTCATACAGGCCCTGGGAATAGCATGAATGATATCTGTGTTCTTTATTTCTTCACACACAAACCATCCAGCCTGAGAAAGCATCCACCCGGCGTCCCGTGTGCCAACCCGTCCACCTTCACCCTTTCTCTGTCTTCCTCTGCTGCTTCTTCACTGTCAATTACCACATGTGTGCTTTGCAATGCAGATGGAGCAATACGCTGTGTAAATCCTCTCCGCCTTACTTGACACACAAAACACACACACACACACATACACACGCATGCACGCACACACACACACACACACACACACACACACACACACACACACAGACGCAACCTAGGGAATTAGGTTTTTCCTAAGAATCTGCAGGCAGGGGCAGATAACATAGAGTCCTAGCTACCCAGAAGTGTGTCTGCAGGCATGCATTAAGTAGTGTGCATGTGTGTGTGTGTGTGCGTGTGTGTGTGTGTGAGACACTAATCGTTTACCATCCCATTGTCCTCTTCCATGTCTGTGATACGCAGACATAGATACACACAACCAAACCCTTGACAGCGTGGCACACACACACACACACACACACACACACACACACACACACACACACACACACACACACACACACACACTCAGCTTCTTCATAAGCACCTAAATATAAGCACCGGAATTTGCATTACCTTACAGTAATTCACCCCATAACACCTGCATGCCTCAACCCACTGCAAACACATTCAGAGTTGACTCATTGGATCACTCAGTAGCTTTGAACATAACCTCTCTCTCTGACATTTGAGTTGCCTGCCAACAGGGTTTGGAAATCCTACAAGTCAGGTTTGAAATGCACACAGAAAGTATGGAATATACTCACACACACAACGGTACAACCCAGCCTCTCATGCATGGGCACAATATTGTCATTGTTCTAAGTTTTTCGATGAGGACGAGCCAACAACTTACATAAGCAAACTGCACTGCTGAGAAAGTATAACAATGATACTGGTGTGACTGTGTGTTATTGCTTAAGGTGACTAAATCATGACAGTACAGCTGTTACCCTCTATGGTTAACACTCAAAATACACACAAAAGAGAACTAAAATAGAAAAAAAGGTGTTTCTAGTTCACTTTTCTTCCAAGCGCCTCAGGCACTTTCAATTAATGGAGAGGTTTAAGCAAGTGCGCGCACACGTGAACACATCAAAACCTCTGCTTAGGGGTTCTGCTCAATGACAGATAGGTTACAGCCCAGTAAAAATTAATGATGAAGACAAATTGGAGCAGCACCTGGCCAGCGATTTATCAAAGCCCCTGCAGCTGAGATGATGTTTTTTGCCTGCGAGGGAATTCAGCACATTTCATTGAGAAGTTTTTTTAAAACCACCACGGAAGCCTGAAAAGAGAGAGAGAGAGAGAGAGAGAGAGAGATAAATACACACGCACAAATTGATTTCAATTATTGTAAATTTAGTTAAACTAGACTAAAGTACTGTAATACACATACCAGACCACAGTTTTTAAAAGCAGTACAATAATGAATGACGGAGATGAATCCGTGTAAAAGCTTTACTACCACATTGATTCCACATTTTAAATGTCATTGAGTTACAGCAAGAGAGCAGCAGATGAGAGAAACAAGCAGAGACACAAGAGAGCACTGACTTCTTTTTCCCTCTACAAAGTTATTAATAAGATTCTTGACCGCAATTCATATGGACAAATCACTATGCAGGGCATCAGGGTAGTTTGACTGTGTCGAAACATTGCCTCACACCCACAGTTTGATAACCTCGCCACCTGCACACGCTCTACCACCAACACTTCTCCTGCAGGATATTTGATGGAAAGATTAGCTCAGATGGCGAAGATACTTTTTTTTCCCCTTTTCCACAGTAAATTTATCTCTAGCGGGAGAAAAATCTCAAGACAACAAAAGAGACATGAAAAGGATGTGGGAGGAGCGGTTTCCACACTTCCTTCTTGAACCGGCTGTCAATCAGAATCTTTGTGAGGGGAAGATGAGTGGGGCGAGCTCGAGTGGGGCTCTTTGAAATCAGAAATGGCCAATTAGTGAACTGTCAGGTGCCGTTTTCTTTTACCATACTTCTTAAATGATAATTTTTTTTTTTTTCCCCCGATGACACGTGATGTTGAGCAGATCTGTTCCTGGAGCACCTCACTGATGTTCAGGATTTTGATGAGGGTCACGTCACGCCCTCTCTGATATCAAAACTTCACGGATGATGACAGAGAAGGAGTCTGAAGTTAATTGCCCGACTTTAAACTCTGATGCACTTGTGATGATCATAAACCTTACATCATGCGCTGTATTTTCTGTGATTGCCATCCAAAATCATTTGACGGGATCATCCAAATGCAAAGCCTTAATAAAGAACATCAACAAACAGGTATAGGTTTCAGCAACACTCAATACTACATAAGAGGAAGATTGCTGCACTTTAGCAATATGTCTGATCTTCAAATGTTCCTTAGTCATGAGGATAGAATAGAATGGTATTTTCTTAATTGAAGGGTTGCATACATCACTGAAATGGTCCTTTGTTTACATAAATGTATTCCATTTGATGCCAATGACAAGTCTATTTAAATTTAAATAAAACAAAACCAGAAGCATCAGTTTTTTTTTTTGTTTTTTTTACTACAAAACTGTTTGGCTGTTTGTGTGCGGTATACTGTGTTCTGTTCACACTTTGGCACTATAGTCTACTATTTGTAGGTTCTTATCAGAAACCTCGGGGAGCATGTGTCCCTTCACATTCCCCTGGGGTCCCAAACCGCAGAGGAGGTAGGGTGAGAGATCTTTGATTGATGAATGAAAGGAGCAATGTGCTTCCTGACCCTTCAAACTTGGGTCAATTGTAAGGCCTGCTTAAAGGTATTTCACACAGAGTTGTGTGCGTCTTCACACACAGTCACACACTGCAGGAGTATCTTAGATAATACTGCTAATGTCAGACTCAGATTAGTCTACTGTGACTTTACCTCAGGCTAGCTGTGACTCTGCCACAGTGATGGTCTTTGAGAATGACTCAGACGATGAATCTACTTGTGAATTTCCACGTTGGGGGATTAATAAAGGATTTTTGAATCTACTTGCACCCTGGTACTTAACAAGTAACCTGTCATACATCAGTCCTGCACCAATCCTCACTGCAGTGCAAGCATCATATATAAATGTAATGATTAAATTACTTAATTTCACCAGGATGAGCTACCCCTTGCTTTCCAGTAAGGTACATACATTACATGTATTAAAATCAACACAGGTCACAAATGATAAACTAATTAAAAAAATATTAAATAACATTGTGCACAATGTATCAGTCAAGACTGACATCCAGATTTGGGGTGCACATTTGAAAGGTCTGTAGAATAGTTTGTTTCCTTTTCTAGCTGAATCTATATACAGTATTGAATTCAATTCAATTCAATTTTATTTATAGTATCAAATCATAACAGAGTTATCTCGAGACACTTTACAGATAGAGTGGGTCTAGACCACACTCTATAATTTCCAAAGCCCCGACAATTACAGTAATTCCCTCAAGAGCAAGCATTAGCAGTAGCTATTGCGACAGTGGCGAGGAAAAACTCCCTTTTAGGAAGAAACCTCGGCAGACCCAGACTCTTGGTAGGCGGTGTCTGACGGGGCCGGTTGGAGGTGTGATGAACAGTGGCGATAATAGTCACATTAAAGATAATGGAACAGTGACTTTGAAGGTAGTCGTTGTAGTTCATGTTACAGCAGGACGTTGCGGGATGAAACGTGGCGCTGCAGAGCATGGGTGGATGCGGTGGACGCAGCGGGACGCGGCTGAACATTGCAGGGAATCGCAGAGCATGGCTCTGCGAAGAAGAAACATAAGGACTCCGGGGAGTAAACTCCCCAGAGCTAGGTTAGTAACAAGCAGTTCTGGGACAGGATGCATACAAAAGGAAACAAATGAAAACATTGATGAGAGGCTGTACTGGCCTGCCTCCCTCTAATCTCACTATATTATTGATTATATGATCAATAAATCTGATGACTACGAAAGAAGCAGGTGTGGCCGGGTTAAGCGGGCGCTGCAACTCCTCACTTCTTAACTATAAGCTTTATCAAAGAGGAGAGTTTTCAGTTTACTCTTAAATGAGGTGGCGGTTGTCTGCCCCCAGACCCAGACTGGGAGCTGGTTCCACAGGAGCGGAGCCTGGTAGCTGAAGGCTCTGGCTCCCAGTCTACTTTCAGAGACTCTAGGAACCACAAGTAACTCTGCATTCTGGGAGCGCAGTGCTCTAGTGGGACAATAAGGTACTAAGAGCTGTTCTAGATAGGATGGTGCTTGACCATTTAGGGCTTTGTAGGTCAGGAGAAGGGCTTTAAAGTCAATCCTGAATTTTACAGGAAGCCAATGCTTCTGGCACCATACTGGAGGCTGCGTTTATGGCTGCAGGTGCTTCCAGGAAATGTGTATGCCAGGCCTAGGCATTCTAAGCACATGCGTAGGGACCATTTGCCACTAGGGGGCCCAGTAAGATGGAAAAGTCAAAACCTTTTTTTTAGTTTTAAAAATAATTTTAAAATGACAATTTCCAATCTCTCTCTATATATATAGATATATATATATATCTATATATATATATGTATATCTATATATATATAGATTGGATTTAAAATTATTTTTATATAATTATATTATTGTTTGTTTTGATAAAAAGTACAGTAAAGTAAAAAAACGTTCACTCCAATTGTGGGAAAATGTTTTTTTCGGTTCTGTATGTTAGCTAGCCATAACAGTTACACTATCACTTTTCTGGGATGCTTTCGGGTGTGGCAAAGTGAGAAAAAAAAAGAAAGAAAAATGAATTAGAAAAACGAAAACGACAAAAGCAGGCTTTACACAAGTTTCTCTCAGGCCCTTCAAATATCCTAAATTAGATGTTAAAATGCCTTAAAGCGCCCATATTATGCTCATTTTCAGGTTCATAACTGTATTTTAAGGTTGTACCAGAATAGGTTTACATGGTTTAATTTTCAAAAAACACCATATTGTTGTTATACTGCACAGCTCTCTCTCACTGCTGCAGATCCTCTTTTCACCTGGTTTCTGTTTTAGCTACAGAGTGAGACCTCTTTTCATCTTCTTCTTCTGTACTATCTTTGATTGCACTCGCACATGCGCAGTAGCTCAGATGTAGAGCATGTCAGCTAGCTAACTCTAACTTTGGTCAGTTACAAGGCAGGATTAGCTGGGAGACTTCTAAATGAGGGCACACATGTAAGTAGTTCTTTTGTAGATTATGGTGAACTTGTGTGTGTTGTAGCAGTGCTTTGCTATTGAGAACGACGTAGCATGCTAGCGTTAGCGTTAGCCGGCTAGTGCTAGCATTAGCCGGCTAACGCTAACGCTACGAGCTAACGGTTGTGGTTAGCCAGCTCATTTGACGTCACAGTCCGAGGCCGATTTTGAACAGCTCACTAGGAGACTGAAGGCAGGACACATTCAGAAACCGTATCTCACTCAAAACAGCATGGATGGATTTTTTTCAAAGTTTGTATGTGTGTGGAAGCACCAGAGACACAAAAGAACACCCCAAATCCCAGAAAAAGTGTTTTTTTCATAATATGGGCACTTTAAGAAATAAATAAGCATAATAACCATGTGGCAGATAAAAGTAATCTTGTTTCTTCACAAAATAACAAAGTATTCATTTGGAGGGGGCCCGAAAAATGCAGTATGTAATCTTTCCGTTTAAATCGTCTCTGATGCCACCTCTTGTGAGCTTTAGCTGCTGACCCCCAGCAACCACTAAGGGCAGGTGGTGGTTCCACCTTATTTGTAAGGGACGATACAGTATTAAACACACATGTTACCAGTTTGTGTTTTACCAGCTAATTTTCATCTACAGTCCCTTGGCAGGTTGCAAATAAAACACACATACACACACAGTGAGAGAACACCACAAAACAAACTAGATAAAAAGGACACATGATACAAAATCACACATTGCATTATTTAACAACTATGTAGCTACTGCTACTGCAACTTGTAGCTTTTCCTTAAACTAGCAGGAAGAAGCAATGTTTTCAAAATAAATGAAGCATTTTTTTCAGTGTACATGATTTGAATATTCTTTTTATATTAAATACAAATTGATTTGATAAAATATAGATTATTATATTTACATTATAGTGAAGGGATACTTTACTATATTTGGACATTACATACAGGAGCTTTCATCATTATGTGCATCACTTTTAAAGTTGCAGATACACAAAGACGCAAAAAGTACATAAACTAGCCCTGGCCATGAAAATTCACACACACACACACACACACACACACACACACACACACACACACACACACACACACACACACACACACACACACACACACACGTCCACACACAGCACATTACACTTTCCTCTACTACAGTGGCTGAACACAGAGTACATCACTAGAGGCAAGGTTACCTTTGTTGTTTTGGCTCTCCTTGCCAGATGCCTTTTGTAGGTGCCTCTCCCTCAAGCACTTTGCGGATGCTGGAATACAAAATTGCACATGCACACAGACACCACACACACACACACACACACACACACACACACTGGAACACACAGGCAAGCACTCACTCACTGATGCACACAGACACATTATGACATGCACGCAAGCACACAGTTACATACAAGCTCACTCATATACACTTATTTACCACCTCCACCTCGCGACTCCTCAAACACACGCACACACACACACACACACACACACACACACACACACACACACACACACACACACACACACACACACACACACACACACAGACACACAGTAAACCCCCACCACCCCTGGGTGATGAACAACATCTGCTTATCCGCCCCTCCGTCCCTGCCCCTGGCGTGGCTGCTGGCTTCCTCCTGGCTGCACTGCCACAATGTCATCATGTCTGCCTCTCTGTCAGCCATTACTAAAATGTGTAGTGACAATCAGGCATTTTTTACACAGGCCGCTTCCCTCACATCAGCCTGGACCAGTAGATTCGACCTGCACAGAGGCTTGGTAAAATGATGTGGTGTCATCTTCCCGGGCTGCGGGGAGTATTCCCATGGTCCAGGACAAGACTTTACATGATGGGTCCTACTTTTTTATTGTGAAAATGTAATTGATTACCTGGTATTGGCCTCTCTGGGTCCCACTAGACTGTAGGACATCTGTCCTTATTGTCCACAATAATACCTCTTTTTTTTTTCTCCACATACTCGCCACCATCCTAAAGAAAACCTAACAAATATTTCATTTTTGCAGTTATTTCTTCTCAACCTTATCACTGAACAGGGATATGTTGTTTTAGTTACAATTTGAAGGAACTAGCATAGTTGATATAATAATTAATAATAATTTATACTTTATTGATCCCCGTGGGGGAAATTACTATTTTTATAGCTCAATAGCAATAGGAGTTTATGCAGTTTTTTTTCACAAATAAAAATAAAAAGAGAGACAACTTTTGACCATTTATCGTGTTTAGAAATCAGTTTCTTGTGTGATGATGATCAATTAATCAGAAGCTATTAAAATCAAAACAATCTGAAGGTTTTAATTAAATTAAGGGAAATAAAAAGGGACTCTGGATATAAAACTGTTCCTCAGCATCCCAATGTACTTATGTGTTGATAATTTAAAAGCAGGACTATTTCAGCAACAAGAGGAGCTAATGCTGTGTTAAGTTTAGAAATAAAATAGTTTTTGTATAATAATGATCAATAAATCAGAAGCTGTTGAAATTGCAACGTCTTCGATCACTTCGAGGGAAAGTTATTTTCTCTCAGATTCCATGTCCACGTACCAGTGACAGCTGCACGTTGTGAAACGGAAACAGTTTTAAACACGTGGTTAACGTTGTGAATAAAAAAAACACCCCCGACTTGGTTAGGTTTATCGTCGTTTAGGTTAAAAGAAGTACGTTTGTTGCATAACTTAAGTATCGTACGTCAGTTAATGTTACGTGACAAGTTAAAATAAATCTGACTTTTTGGTTTCACATGGGAGACAAACAGCTGTCCAAGGTGAACGTCCCTTGTTTGTTTGATCCATCCATCCACTCTGACCTCCTCCCCAAGGGGACTTTCATTAGTACCGAAATGCTTTTGTGATATGTCAAAAAACAAATGTAATCCAGGAGAAAATACATTTCACTAAATGTCACTAAACAAGAAAACATCCATCCCACTTCCACTCACATTCACATTCCTACAAACACCTGCACGCTCACACTGTAATACCCTCTGCCTCACCACTTCTGCGTCTGCCCTGGCTCTAAATAAACTACTGTAGCTGCAGGGGGCAGGTCACTGAGGATGTTGCAGCAAAAGCACATTCTCTCTCTCTCTCTCTCTCTCTCTCTCTCTCTCTCTCTCTCTCCCTCTCCCTCTCTCTCTCTCTCTCTCTCTCTCTTCTTTCTCTCCCTCTCCCTTCTCTCTCTCTCTCTCTCTCTCTCTCTCTTTCTCTCCCTCTCCCTCTCCCTCTCTCTCTCTATCTCCCTCCAGTCTCTTTATACCTACGGGCCTGCATTCCCTCGTCCTTGACCAGCACAGATGCCACCTTTACTAGCTCTTTCGTCTGTTCCTCCCTCTGCCCTCCCCTTTGCACACACACACACACACACACACACACACACACACACACACACAACTGCTGTTCTGATTGTGCCGACTTTACAATCTACACTCTTTTTCGCAAACTCTCTCTTGTTTCTCTCTTTCGTGCGCTCTCTGTTTTGTCTTTTTCCGTCTTTATCTCCCTCTCTCTCTCTTATACCTAAGCTAAACAAAACAATTGGCTCCGCTGTTGGCTAATTGGGACGGGCTCCCGTGGCGAGGTGCGGGCAAAGCGCTTGATGAGGCATAAAATGATGATTAATTAATTTACTGCTCAGTTGGTCATCAAACTGAGAGCTTTATGAGACTCCCAGCAGTCAGCCAGCCCAGCCCAGTGCAAAACACACACACACACACACACACACACACACACACACACACACACACACACACACACAAAAGCACAAATATACTGTTTATGCATTCACAGCTTTTTGATGCTGCCAGCCTTAAGCCTGCACACAAACACGCACATAAATACACTCACACACACACAAACACACACACACACACACACACACACACAACAGTGTTCCCTGTGGTCAGTGGTATGCATGGAACGAGCAGCCAGCCCTGCCTTTGCAATGACCTGTGTTGGAAACTGACTTAAGCATGGAAACGCAGCCCATGTGTGTGTTCACTTGTGACTGAGAAGCAGAAAAAAAACACCACTTAACCAAGTCGGTGGAATATCCATTACTGTACTTATAGTTCTTATAGTTGTTCTATTAATATTCAGCCACATGTCATTAAATGTTGGGGCCAGTATATGTCACCTAAGCCCTTCAATTAAAGCGAGTAATATACACCAGAGAAGAGAACTTTTTTTTTTCTTGCACAGGTTTGATTTTGACTTTAACTGTCCTTGCATTTAAGCTACCTGCTTTAAGAAAAAAAATATAATAAAGACAATATTCATGTCTTATGGCAGATACAGTGCAAGAGAGAGAGAGAGGGGAAAAGAAGGAGAGGGGGGATAAAGAGAAAAGAAAAGCAGTGACAGATAAAACAGAGACAGATAAAACAGAAGTGATAAGCATCAGGGAGAGAAACAC
The DNA here is from genome assembly GCF_010015445.1 of Perca fluviatilis. Classification (NCBI taxonomy): domain Eukaryota; kingdom Metazoa; phylum Chordata; class Actinopteri; order Perciformes; family Percidae; genus Perca; species Perca fluviatilis. The sequence goes on from NC_053118.1 coordinate 15,439,965, forward strand.
CTGGGCTCTGGAACAGGCCGCCGCATCTTCATTCCATTCTGTTTATTTCAGCTCTGTCAGTGTGATTGATCATCTGATGTACCTGCGCTGCCAATCTCTCTAAAATACTCTTCTGTCTGACTCTTTTTTTTTTTCTTCATCTTTTCTCACCACCTCCCAACTGATATGCAAATCCGGCGAGGAAAGTCAGAAAGAGGACAAGGTGCCAAGTCAAATATTTTAAGTAGAGGCATTAGGAGCTCTCTCAAAGCATCTCAGGGTTGTTCAAGAATGATCGTCTCATCGCCATCAAAACGTTGCTTGTCAGGATTATGCAGCACAAGCAATATGTGGTGCCGTCGTTGTATAGTTTTGATTGTATAAGACCTCTAGTTGTCTATTATGTCCCTGTGGTATTACACATTTGTATAGGGATCATGTGGAATATTGTCTATATGGAGGAATTTGCTTTGTCTGTGGCTTAACAGCAAATCATCGCTAACTCAACACAGGGATTGTTCTGTTCTTAGTCTGGGTAATTTAACAAGACAGTTCCTTAAAATCCCACCCAGACAGTGCAGAGCCTAGCTTAATTTTTATTTTGTTCTCTGCCAAGACAGCTAAAATGTCCTGGTGCTTTTTTCACAACACGGGTGTTCTGATTTCCATATCCAAATATAAAAATGTAATTACCATTTTAAAACACTGAGGCGATGTGACTGATAAACAAGTTTTTGTCTTCTTTTTATATAGTTAAGTCCCATGGGTTTGGTTGTATTATTTTGAATTGTGTAAGTGAAAAAATTCCACATGTTCCTGCATTGACTAACAGGATAATTGTCAATTGTCTATTATTAATATAATAGAGCTGGTTGCTTTTCCATGTCAAAATGTATTAGACCATGTTAAACTGATTAGTCAATTAAATGTTGCTTAACTGGAAATGCCAGGTTATTATTTAACAGCCCAACCTATGATCATACTGTCTGCAGAATCATCCACAATGTGACAGTTGGGGTAATTGTATTATAGACTTAATCCATTCATGTTTCAAGCCTACAATTATATCCTTGGGATTTGAATAAGGATTATTGCTAATATAATGAAAACCAAATCAATGAATAAAAAGGTTATTTACAATTTGTATGTTTTTATGTTTTTTTAAACTCTGCATTGGACAATTTAGTTACATTTGAGTCAACTTTTACTTTTGAATTAGTATGCTGTGTCATGTATTAAAAAGTGTAATGTTTAATTGAATCTGTGTATTAATCCATCATAGATTATCGGTCAAAATGTGACACAAATATATGTTAAAATGAGCTCTTTTCAATAGAATGTCCTGTTGTCTGAATAGTAAACTTTGCATGTTCGTGCAGCATTTCCTGATGAAAGCACTCTGTCAGGTAAGAGGCAGCTTAGACAGAGGCCCTAACATATGTTCTGCATAACCCTGTCAAAAATGCTACACAATTTTTTGCCCGTAAATTACGACTTCAAGTCATGACTCACGACTTGGTAGCGTTCCAGACAAAGTTGACGTTAGCTAGCGCAGGCTGATACTAGCGATTTCTAGTCCGCGACATATTTTGGGCTTCATTTAATAAACATAACCTGTAGTAGTACACAATCGCATGTGTATTGTTTTGATTACAATGTGCGGAATTACTTTACGTTGCCTATTTATGTATATTTATTTCTATTTCTCACTGTTAATCACCCGCGTCTGTACAGCATCAACAGGGGTCGCCATTGTTGTTTATGTGTGTGTAACGTCAAAAACTGTAACTGGGAGTGCAACGATCTGGTACGAGTTCACGAGTAGTAAGTTACGGGTTTGACTGCCGTTCCGGGTAGAAGGTTGTGAAAACAGGAGTTACGGGTTGCCTGGAACGCAGCATAATTTCATTTTATTTTTGCCTTTTTTATTGGTGGTAGCTGGTGACTTTTTTGGATATCTGGATATTGTCACAACAAACTTGTAGACATTTATGAATTGTGTGTGTGTGTGTGTGTGTGTGTGTGTGTGTGTGTGTGTGTGTGTGTGTGTGTGTGTGTGTGTAATGGGAGGGGTTAGGACTTGGATTGCATAGATTTGTTGGGAAGGGGAGGGCGACTTGGTTTTAGGATCTCGGAACGATAGAGCCCATGCTACTTGTATTGATGCAACTTTGCACATATTTGTATTATTGTAAATTAGGTGTGAATTTGAATGTGATTGTGAAATTGTATATTCTGATGTTTTGTACTTCACTTGTTTTTCCTACCCGCCCAGGGACTACGGGCGGGAAACAACAACTGTGCTACAACCTGGTGCAATACATGTCTCCTTGTTCTTACACAAAGTTAATGTTTAATTGTGCATTGTCCCTGTTTAAATAAAATTACATTACATTACATTTTCCTGGGAGGGCTACAGGCACTGATGCCTTGTGCTCAAACATTCTGGTATGGTGTGCTGCAGGGAGCCAAAATGTTTAGAATTGCCATAAACTGAGACATTTGACTACACTACACTTACTAGTGAAACTGGAGTATGCCTGTAAATAATACAATTAAGCATGTGTTGAATCCAAACCCTCATATACCTGTATGTAAATGTGGGCAAACAAAACCACTTTTTAGCATTCCATGGGAACACCTCTAATAACAATCACCATGCACCAATGACACCGGTGTGAACCAAAAACAATACAGAGTTATCCTGTTGACCAGTTTCTCTCTTTTTCTCTTGCTCTTCCTCTGTGTCTGACTCCCTCCTTCTTTCACCAAGTCTCATAATTGCTTTAGGACTCTGTGGATCCGCTCCTGAATTCAAAGGTGGGGAGTAATAATTGGATTTGCGGCAAACATGCTGAGCTGTGTTGCTCTCACTGTCCGGTCCTGTCCTCAGGGCTACACACTGCGCTTTATATATCCCATCCACGCACCCAGAAAAGAGGATATACAGTAGAGCCCCATATAGGAGGTATGCACAGTGTGTATGTGTGTATGTTTGTGAAGCTTAAAAGGGGACTAAATTTAAGGGGCCACTAGGTGGTGAATATTTATTATGTGTGTGTGTGTGTGTGTGTGTGTGTGTGTGTGTGTGTGTGTGTGTGCAAACACACATTGCTTCAACTAGTTTATCAGTGGACTGACACAGTGTAGAAGATCTAAGGCAGAGCCATTTAATGAGTGTTTGTGTGACAGAGCGAGAGTGACTGTGTGTGTGTGTGTGTGAGTGTGTGTGTGTGTGTGTGTGTGTACACTTCTTTGGGGCCTGACAAGATGTCTGTAGCTGCAGGTGAAGAGTCTTGGCTGAGGCCCTGATGCAGTCTCCTTGGCAGGCTTAAGTCGGCGTCACATCAAAGCTTGAACCCTGGAGATATGGGAGTGTGCCTTGTGTGTTGGTGTGTGTTTATTGTGTGTGTGTGTGTGGTTCTAAGTCTGTGTGTTTGTATGTATTTGGGGTTGGGTTGCTAAGCAGTTGTCCACACAGTATAGGAGAAATGGATCTTCTTCGTCATTTCTGTTTATTATTTGATCACTGACAGATATTAACATTATTTAAAAGGATCTTGAGGGCATGGTGAGGATAAGGATGAATTGACTCATGACACCTCATGACAAGTTACACAGCATAATATATCACATATCTCAGACTAAAACCCTTCTCTTTGATTTATCATAGATAAACTAGGAACGTATGCATTTTTTCTTTTATCTAAATGGCATTTCAGCAAAATACAGAAGCCGGCTAGCAGTCTCACATCATTAAAACAAGTAAAACCATCAACCCTGACTCAAATAAAAATATCTGTTGCTTGTCCATGTACTGTATGTAAAGAGGTGGACAAAGAGAAAACTAAATCAAATGAAAAATATCTATAACGTTATCCAATACAACACCACTAAAAACTTCAGCCTCAGTGTGAACACACAAAAATAAGAAGTCGCCTCAAGAAAATATATTTTAAATAAGGCATTATCTGGGCATTTGAATTGCATCATATCACATTATACAGGTAAGCAGTTCTACTGTGCCTATTCTTCTGGTCTCGACATAAGAAACAGTAACTGTTCAATAATAGCAGTGCTGTCAACAAACAGAGGTTCATCTCTTCATCAAATAGCCACTCAAACTCTAAATAAGTCATGGCCAAAAACAAAGAACACAGGTCACTGTGGTCGTAACATGGTCCGTTATTGGAAATGACAAATGGTCTTTCATGTCTCCTTAACTTCCTCTGCTGTTATTCACTTTTGCTCCTGGGTCTTTCAGGTGCCAGTCCATTCCATTACGGGGCATTCTTCTGGGGCCGAGAGGGGCTGACAGACAAGGAGAAGCATTGTAATACAGCAGCGACCACCTACAGTAACAGAGTGTTTGGCTTCAGACTATGACCTGAGGACACATTGCAGCAAACCTCAGTGGACATCAGTCCATGAAAGATTTAAACAGAGGATAGGTCCATCAGAAACTCTTCTCAAGATGTCCTGTTCTTAAACACAAACAAGACAGGAGGGGTAGAGAGTACACTGTGTTCTTGTGTGCATCTCTTAACCCTCTGCTGTGTCAGAAATGTTTCACCTTGCACTAGGGACACACACACACACACACACACACACACACACACACACCACCAACAACACACGCACATTAAACTGGACAGGTGAATGACTGTACTATAGACCTTGTCAGTTCAGTTCAAACTATACCTGACAGTGAGATACATGCAGTGCAGTGTCCAGAAACAATCCCTTACCCTCTAAAAGAGCCAGTGCAAAGGACATGGCTTCATGTGTCGGCAGTCAGCCTCTGTTTTCTGATTTTGACACGTGCCATCCTTGACAGCTGATCTTTTCACCTATGTAGAAAATGTGTGTTCACAATGGGACCAAACCACCCAACTGATAATCAATTGTTCAAAAAAAAAAAATGTTTTAGAGTAAAAATGAACAGAGCAACCAGAGTTACAACTAAGACAAAATTGTCTAAATGAAAAAATTTAGCATAAAACATAGCTTATAAAACAATGTGCAGGCTGAAATCGCCTTAACTGGATATGAAATAATCAGGACATAAACCCATCACAAAATAAAAGTTCTAATGCTGCTTTGGTTTTGGTTGAGTGACGTTGATCTGCTCTCCTGCTAGTTGCCCAGATGACCTCTTAGTCGCCGACAGACGGTGGTAAGCAGAGTCGCCCGAATACCAAATTATTTATAAGCTGCACACCAGCCAACCACCCCCACCTTTGTACTCTAATTTGGCTTCATCAAAGTATGTGTGTCTTTTCTGTGCGAGGGAGTGCATGTACTCATCCACGGCACTAGTGTACATGGCTTTGCTTGCTCCTGCTGAGGTTTGCATTAATATGTGTATGTGTGTTTATTTCAAGTGCTTTAGTTGCCATAGATGTTTGATGCAGCAACAATGGCCCACTGACCTTTTGATCCACTAAATAGTTAATGAGTGATTTGATTAGGACCAAGAGGCCCCACTTATTACTGCAGATGAGATCAGTGTCTGGGTCAAAGAAGGAAAAGGGATAGCGGGTTGTCTGACAGAGAGACACATTTTCATCTTGAAGTGTCATCACTCTGTTGTTGATTGACATTGACTAACCTGCTTCCAACTTTTGAAAAGCATCTAAACAAGGTGCAGTACCACATGTACTTATTTTACTAAGTGTATGGAAATTACTATATGAAAGTAGACAGGTTTAGCAATTCAACATATTTTGAACTGGATTTCTAATACTTCTAAATGGATCAAAGATCATTTGGGACAGAATCTGTACCGGTGCAGTATGTATCAATTCACCTGACAGTGGCATGACAGTTCTTCCCCATTTCTTTCATTGACTATATAATTGTCATAAGCACACACAGAGACACACACACACACACACACATGTCATCTCAGTCCAGCTATAAGCTAGGCTGAGCAGCAGCCAAAACAACAAGCACTAATGTCACACCGTCCTCCTCTCTGCTTCTTTCCCTCCTCTACTCAATAATTCAGTGCAAGGTGTCAGACAAAGCTGCCCTGGCTCATACAACCCCTGTAAAAGACACCACTGCTTGCTTCGCTGATTTACATCTCTACCCCCCACCACCTCCTTGTCGCAATTAAACATTTGTGTTTAGAGGTTAGTGCATGCAGACAAAACAATAGTGGAAACTAAAATAAGGCCTGCTTAACAAGTTCATTGTTGACTTTTTCTAAATACCAAGTAAAAATGTACAATTAAATCATTATATGGGAGTATTTATTTTGGAAAATAACAACATTTGCAAGACTGTTCATGAATTTGACTTTTTTATTACAGTCTTGAGTGTTCTTTATTTCACATTAATGCTGTAATTTCCCAAAATGTAGCCCTGTAGCCCTCCTAATAGTTAAAAGCCACTTATCACTGCATCAACTGAGCAGTCCCACAATGCTGACTGGCCCCACAAAACTTTTCTATTTATTCCATTAACTATGGAGAATGAGAAGAATATGTAACACATCTGAACAGTGTGTGTCCCTGTCTTATATTTTGGGGGGTTTGTTGCTGTGACTAATGGTGTGAGGGGAACTCAATTTACACACTTGTCCTTGAGCAGGTAATTAGATCGGATCTGTGATGCAGAGGTCAATCCAGTTATTGCATTTAGGTAAAAAAAAAAAAAATAAAAAGCACATGCGTCATTTGCAACCCTCCCTCACTGACTGATAGAGGCGCGTACATGCAGACCGACATAAAGTGAGAGAGAGAGAAAGAGAGACAGCAGGTCACACAAGAAGACACTGAAAGGGCAGCAGGTACACATGTGAGCACATAAACACACGTGGTTAGCTTTGCAAAAGCTGACAGGGGCTATAGACACACGTTGTTTGGACACAGAAATGCACATACTCTGTAATCTAATCCAGTATAATGTGAGTAAAGGCCTGGCTGCCCTGAATGCAGAAGTGGTTGCTCTTTTTTGGCAAAGTGTTTGAACTTGGCAAAGGCAGAGAACAAGATGCTCAAGTGATGTAGCAGGTGTCTGAAGGGGGGTGGGGGGAGAGAGAGAGAGAGGAATGCAGAAAGAGAGACAGAGACAAACATTTGTTGTTTCTTCCATGGATATTTGCGTTGCTCCTGTCACCTGCCAATCCCCCACTAATTAAAAAAGGAGTTTAAAGGATTATTTTTGTTTATTACAACTTTAATCTTGTTGTTGTAGCTTTTGCAATCACTTCTATTGGTCATGATAAGATTGCACTAGACCAAACCAATTGCTGAGCAGTTGCTGTGGTGATGTTTCTGTAATCTAGGAATATGAAGATGTGAACGGTCAAATTATGCAACTGTAAGAAAGCCAAAAGTTTAGCCAGATTATCTGAAAGTAAGTGCATCCAAAATGTCAGTAATAATCATAAATTGCAAAGGAAAACTGTGCATGCTCACAACTGCAACAGCAAGGTAGGCTGAGTTGAACAAGAAAGTCAGACTGTAAACTTGTTAAATTTGGAAACGTACAGTTAATGTAATACTTTTACTGTTCACCTCTTTTATTTAAGGTTAGTTTGTTTAAAACCTCTTTGAGCATCTGCATGCTCATGTTTTGGTTGCTGTTGTTGTTGTTTTTAGCAATATTGCTGCATTAACTTGGTGAGTACAATAAAATGAAATACCTCAACAAAACTAATGACATTCCAGTCCAGAATCATAAAATCAGACACGTTCTAGAACTGAGATGCTGCAACTCAGAGTACTTTCCATTATCTGTGTTATGTGGGTTTCTCTACTGCCACGCTTATCTAGGAAACTAGCGGCTAGTCGTAAGCGTATTGATTCCAACTGGAGAAGTGAACGTGAACACAGACTATTACCTATTCTTTTGCCCCATAGTCCCCAAGGTTAATATTGGACTCATTTTTTCACAAGCCACACATCTCCCAAAACATTCTGACACTAAAATGGTATTTTTCAGATGGACAAAACAGGAGAAAATGTACTTTGTTTGAGACCTGTTTCTGTCTCAGGAACAAACTCTTGCGAGATTGTGCAACACAAATAAGCTAACGTTAGCTAACATTCACAAACACCATATCAAAACAAATTTTTGCAATGCTAAATATGGCTTTTAACTGTGTAAATATCTAATGTTAGCAAATAAAAAAAATATGACTAAATTAGGCATATATAACTTTTCATCCATTCACAAAACGTTCATTACACTTTTAAACAAATATTTTAAATTACAAAAATGACTGACAAGTCCAAAGAGCTTGATTGTTTTAATGAACATGTTATAGCCTTTTTATTTGAGTCATTCTATCCTCAACATGAGTGTTCCTCTACAGTTAAGTCTGTTTTATGGATCCTTCTAGTCAGTCTTTTAGTTTCAGTCCTATTACAGTTTCAGAGGTACATAAGCTGTCAGTTGGTTTGTTAATTACCTTACAGACAGAAGTCAGTGACTCAGGGCAGCACTTCTAGCTTTCTCAGAATAATAAAAGGCGTGCCTCAGGGGCAGTCCTGGGGCCACTCCTATTTATTCTCTATCTCAATAACATTAATCACAACGTGTCTAATGTGAATTTTCATGCTGATGACACTATACTGTATTGATCCACACCCGCCTCAGTCCAGGCACTCTCCCAGTTACAACTTGCTTTTAACACAGTTCAATAGAATCTTTATGATTTAAAACTTGTTTTAAATGCTGACAAAACTAATTTTCAAATTTGCAATCCAAACCACCAAACCTGCCTTCAATCCCCAATTCCCAGGGTATGAAGATTGAGTGTGTTTCTAAGTACAGATAGCTTGGCATTGTAATTGACAAATCTCTCTCTTTTACACATCATATTCAGCAGCTGGCAAAAAGATTAAAACTGAAAATAGGTTTTTATCTCAGAATCAAATCATGCCACTTTTATGTCTACACTTGCATACATGCATGTCTCGTCTCAAAGTTTACATGCACTGGACACTGTATACCATGGACCTCTGAGGTTCATCACTGGTTTTAAAGCCCTCACTCACCATTGTGAACTGTATGAACGTGTTGGATGGCCTTCTTTGTCAACACGTAGACTTAAACACTGGCATATCTTCATATACAAGGCTATTTTAGTTCTACTTCCATCCTACCTTCTGATCTATATCAGTGTAAATAGTACTGGGACTTACAATCTTCGTTCCCAGGATCTTTTCCTACTGTCTGTTCCAAAGGTTAGAACTGAACTGGCTGAATTGACTTGGAAGCAGACACATCTGGCTGTAAATGTTTTGCCTGACTTATTTATGATTGTGGTTGACTTTGAAATATTTGCTGATTCAGTTGTTTTATCTTTTTAATTTTTTGTGTACTTTGTGTTTGTGTGTATCTGTGGTTGTACTGCTGCATGGAGGGACGGACTGGGGCTAAAAAACAGCCCTGGACTTTCTCCCAAATAGGCCCATCATCCGGCCTTTCGCCCCTAGCCGTGCGTGACAGACACTAGCCAGGATGTGCTGATACTATGCCACAATACTCTAGCCTATAAGACAAGGTATTCACAGCAAGTAACATCTCAAAACCAATGATGAGAATTGGGGTTGTGTTTATTAATGAAGCCTCAGCCTTCAAATAAAAACAAAAAATGTACAATGCCATTACATCTGCATTGAAAATAAAATACAAATAATGAAATGTCACTGGCTACAGAAACCCCAAATGACACAAACTTTAATTATAAAACAGTACAGAGTATTACTGACAACGCTTTCAGAGATAAAGTAGGCTACTTGCTGTACCTGAACATGGGGATTAGATATATTGTAGGCCTATACCAAAACTACACTGAGAGTGTTAGTTACTATATACTATAACTATTCAAACATAAATGTATATAACATGTGTTGCTTTGTGTTAAAGTATTAGCATTGAATAACCTTTTCTCAATGTCATATTACACTTTTATTCATATTAAGGCTGTGAAATGATGAAAATGACTAGGCCCTATCAATGTTGTCTGTGCACAAAACTGGAGGCCTGTACTACGAAGCAGGATTTGGTGTTAGCGAGCTAACTTCAGGTTCAACCCAGGATTTTCTGTATCACGAAGGTGGATCACTTGTTATCGGGTTCAATCGCCATGGTAACTCATGCTGAACGCCTAACCTGTTCGGGAGCAGATTAAGTTGGAGATCAGAGATCAACCGGTGTAAAAGCACCGCCTACTGATCAATCAATACTTGATTGATAACGGCGTCACCGTTCTTAGAAGATCAGGCAGCGGTGCAGAGAGAGAGAGAGAGAGAGAGAGAGAGAGAGAGAGAGAGAGAGGGGCTCATAGAAGTTAAAACATTTAGAGACCGACAACCCCGTTAACATTCACTGATGGGTATTTTTATGAAACATATATATTTTAATGGGAGGGAATTACATATCGGCTTCTTGAGCCACGTGTCGCCAATGCGCAAATCGGTTTGAATTACGTTTTTATATTTTTTATTTGCTCTCACGACCGCTTCCCACTGCCAGGGTTGCAACTGAAATAATAGGCTTAAGCAACGACAGTTTATGGAAAGCACAAGTGTAATTATGGTCAGATCTTGGTCCTGACTGATGGGGAAGTGATATTGGAGTTGTGATTTAAACATCTACAGCGTCGGCTATTTTTTTTTGCCAGCTTTCCTTCCTGTTTTAGGAAGCAGCGACTGTATTGCGTTTTCCCTGTAAAACCGAGTCGGTGTTCTTCATATTTATGTAGAATTATAATTTGCTCTTCTTGGTGGTAGATGTTTGCGATTAGTCGTGGTGCGCAAACACCGCCTCTTTTATGTGAACACGCGCGCCGCTGGATTGGGAAACCCTGGGTTGACTGAACTAGTTGATAACCAGCGTCGTGATACAGCTTATGCGGGACCGCGGTTGTTAGGTTAGGTGAAGCCGGATAACTGAAAGAGATCCAGGGCATGTTGATCTTCCTTCGTAGTACAGGCCTCAGGATAAGGGATTAAGCCAGGATATTCAAGTTATCCTGGATGTATTTAGCTTTGATTTGGTTGCACAAAAGCAGGTTGAATTAAACCCAGTCAAGTAACCATGGAGATTTATTCTTTTTTTATTCTTTTTTCTTCTATTTATCCTCCCACACGTGCAGCGGTGGAGACTTTTAGCGTCAATAACAACGACAATGGCACCTGACCAAACATCCGTATTTTACGAGATGGGAGTGGGAATGTGTTGGAATGCCACAAAGCTTCTTAATCATTTTATTTTGGTGCTGTCACTTGTCCTCTTTGAGCTTGGGAGTGAGAAAAAAAAAAACATGAATAATAATAGGCTACATTGTTTTACAGATATGCTTACAGTGTGTATTGAAGTCACTTAGGCTACTTCTTTTTCTAGTTTTTGTCCAGTCATGTTTGTTCTGTATGATCATTATTTGTAGAAAGATATTTAGAATTAGAGATAGCTTATAGAGATTGGTGCATATGGTTGTAAAACATATTCTCGCATTATGAATAAGGGTTTGAAATTAAGCCTAGTCCTTAGGGTAAATTTCCCAAGGAACATTAATTCTATCTGCTCACTTTTAAGGCAAAGTAGGCTAAATAATAATTTTTTTTATTTATATAGTGATTTAGAGGCTACTCAAAGACACTTTACAGTAAAACCAGCACATTTAGCACATAAAAACAGATACAACAATAAAACCAACACTTAAAATAAGCATATTAAAAGCAATGCTGAAAGGTGAAACATATGCCGCACGCGTCTTCTCCATTTCTGCATCAGTAAATGTGTGATCGATACCGTGGTCTATTTAAGAAAGCTGTGAACGAGCACTTATCCTAGCTATCTACACCTGGCTTGACATTGCTTCACCGTCTGATCCTGGCTGGCAAACGTGCAACCGATTAAGCCGCGATGAGCGGATCACACTAAGTCAAGCTGCACTTTTTCAGTTATCCTGGATTTCTTCATTCTACTTTTGTGCAACAGGCCCCTGGTGTTTGCCATTTCCACAATAGTAAACACAAATATGAAAGACAAGGAAAAACTGCACTCTGATGGAAGACAGACAGAAAGTGCAAGCTAGGATTTTTTGGTTAAACTTTTGGTTAAATTTGGTGAATTATTTAGCCCCCTTCCCTGTTTCTTGGCACGTTTAGAGTGGTACCAATGCATTCCTGATGTTTTCCCATTTAATTTAATACCATAGTCTTCATCCTAGCAGCAAAACTGAGCTCACTACAACCTCTCATATACAACCAAGTGAAATCGCGGTCAACCCATGATTAATTTCTAACGCGTTTAATGTTTCAAATTAAACTAACAGAAATTATTAAATACGTTAAGTTTAACAGCACTAAATGGCACGATCATTTTCATAATCATGATGCACATTCATGTTAAGCTGACTATGAAATTCGCTAAGATAGGGATAAAGGCAGCCTATAATGTTTCCTGCTCCTGGCACTTACCAGTATTGCTGATGTGAAATTAACTCACGTCTAATGATGTAGGCCGACTCTTCTTCTTCAGTTTTATTTTTACACGTAGTATATAAGTGGTTATATTAGCGGCCACTGCTGTTGGCTGTTAATATCGCTTTAATAGACTTTTTTTTTTGTGCCGACTGCTGTCGGTTGGACGGCCGTTCTGGAGTTTTCCAGAACGCACAGATTGTCAGTCCGTCCCTGCCCTGGCTGCATGTCTTAGCCAGGACAGTCTTGAAAATGAGATTTCTAATCTCAATGAGTTTTTTCCCGGTTAAATAAAAAAAAAAAAAAACGAGGCCATGCTCATTTAGGAGACAGAAAGTGTGTTTCATTCCATTGATGCAGCTTGTAATGCGCAGCTTGAAATGTGCTGTAGTTATAGAGAATCTTTGATAAACTTAACAATGCCACTGTGAACATGTTAGCATGCTGACAATAGCATTTAGCTCAAAGCACAGCTGCACCTACAGCTTCATGGTGCCAGCGTGGCTGTAGACTTTCCATCTTGCCCCAAATTTTCTGTAATCTGTTTTCTCATTTGTTGCCTATTCCTCAGCAGCATACTCAATACTTAGGCACAGTAATGTATGTTTTTTGTCCCCTCTCCTGCATAATTTGATGGTCTTGTAAAAAATCAAAAATGCCACACCAGATGTGGAATAACACTCAATGACCACTAATAAGTGTTGCTGGCATGCATGAAAACACACAACCATACTAGTACCCTGACTCTGCCAGTCAGGGTACTAGTATGGCTGTGTGTCATAATGCTGACCGAAACTGGAAGGGTACTCTCTTCCTCTTTCACTTTCTTCATCGCTGCATTTACCAATGCCTCCTCCTTAACTCCTAAGCTGCCCTCTGTAGCTGGTGGGACATGGGGGATGCTGGGAGCCACCCTTGACAATGATGGATTTGACAAGAGGAAAGTGTTAATGATATTCCCCCTTTGATGGCTGGGGCTACTTCACACACATTTGCATTTCCATTCATCATCCCAGCATTTATCATTATGGGGTGGCTGCCAGATCTAATTACAGTCCTGGGCTAACGGGGGTGACGCGCCTGATATGAGGGCCCCCAGCCCCTTACTCATCTCTATTTCTCCGTGTTTGTCACTTCCTCTCATTCTCACTTGTTCACTTTAATTTTCTCATCTCACTCCCCGTCTTTCTGTTATTTGTTATCTTCTCCTCAATCTCTATCTGTTTTCTTTCATAATCTGCACCCCCATCCCTTCTCTCTGTGTACGGGGAAACATAGGAAAGTATCCAGGCAGGAAGTGCAGCCGTGTAGGACCAAACCCAATTAACTTCACTCTAAATGAAGTCATTTGAGGCCTCTTCATTAGAATTAGCCCAAGAAGAGAGGGAGAAGCTGGGAGGGAGATAAATAAATAAGGGATGAGTTTCAGTTTCATATCTCTGTTCTCGTACGCCTCTCTCCCTTCCTCTCCTGCGGGGTGATTTAAGCAGTGATCCAAGGAGATCACATTAGGTGGTTGGTGATTATCCCCTCATAAGTTTATCAACGCTAATTATTCGTGACCAATCACTTGTTGCAAAGAAAGTGTTGGATTTTACACCGTTAGTAGTAGTTATCAGTGGTAGTATTTGTGAGTAGTATTTCCCCCCCTTTTACTTACGATTGGTCTGTTTTAATATGTAAAAATGTAATCCATCTTTGCTGCTGCGGAAATATTGTCTTTGTCAATATGTTTTACGTGAGAAGTTGGATCAATCGTCTCCTGTGTTTTGGACTGTTCAAATGTAAAATATAATCTCTTTCTCTGCTTCCTCTCATCAAGCTTCTCATCGAAAGTGTTCAGCACATTGTTTATAGCTGTTTGTTCCAGGACAAAGTGCAGCACTGTAGTACCACAGGGGGGCTGCAAGGTCACGGTTGGACCTCCTATGAACCACTAAGACCATCTCTCTCTATTTATCATGCGCACAGCATGATCTAGGCAAGCCTGAGAAGAGTCATCCTTCAATAGGCAAGCACAAGCACACAACACAACAAAACAGACTGTCTGCCAAATCTGCTTGACACAACTGTTCCGTCTACAGTAACGCATGAGAAAGTGAACGTCCTTTGTTAAAACAAACATCAGGTGTCTGCGCTTTTGGTAGTGTTACAAGATGTAGCTTGTTTGCCACTAAACTGAAAGAACTGCATTCGGCCTGTTAAAGTAGGAACCAGAGGGGAAGTCTCATCTTTTCAATAAGAACAGTCTATTATAAGTGCAGCAATTTCTCCTTTTTAGGAAGAAACCACTGACATAAGAAATGAAGGAAAAAAGGAACGACCAGAAGACAAAAGTGGATAAGTAAAGTTTAAAATAAGTCAAATTATTGGCAGTTGAATGACATAAATCCTTGGTGAGGCAAGATGATACAGCACTCTAATTAGGAGAAAGTGGCGAAGGAGAAGACAGAAAGCGTTGGATTAAAGCAGGAAAGAATTAATACACCAACAAAGAAATTGAGGTTGAAAGAAGGATGCTGGAAATAAAGAACTGTAAAAGGTCCAACAGATCCTGTTTATTTTTTTGACTTAACGTTTTGTACCACCAAAAAGATAATTGTCACACATAAAAAAAAGGTTTTCTCAAGTCAAAGTTGTTACTTCCCTGAAACTATTTATGCACTTATCAGGTTTTTAAGATACATAAGTCAATGGTATAAAAGATACAAGCTGTTTAATCAGAATTTTCTTCAGATAAAGAAATGAGGGTTGGGGTGGTGGGTGGTGAGGGTGGAACAGGAGACCTTTAGTGAGTCAACCCATGCTGGACAAATTACCAAAAGACCCAGGGAGAAAGATAACGACAGCATGAATCGAGGCAACGCCTGGCTTGGAGGAAATGAAAGGTGCCCTGTACGCAGATAACCATCGTGTCGACTTACACAGCAAATTACTTGGCTGGCTGTTATAACTGGCATGAGACGCTCCATCGTTAGATGTGACATCGTTGGGGGAGGGAAGGAACAAAAGTCATGTTCTGAAAACAACTTCAACCAAGTTGTTTCCTTTTGCTGTTTGGCCGTCATAGCAGACGGGCCTCTGTGATAAGGAGCTGGTAACCTGAACAGCAGATAAAAAGATGTCAGACAAGGGTGCGCACACACGCGCACACATGCGAACGCATACACACATAAGACTGCCATATGTTTCAGGAAGCCGGGGACCCTTCAAGATGAGAGGGGCTTCTGAATTATTGATCAGTGATTAGCAAATGCAATAGAAATGTTACCCTTGATGTTGCCTGGCTGAGCAGTGTGTGTGTGTGTTTCTGTGTGTTTGTGTGTGTGTGTGTCACCACTCTCCTAATATTTGGTCAGCCCCTCAAAAGTGCATATGTTCACACGTTCAACATTAAAGCACATGTGTGCAGCAATGTTCATGTTTCTATGTACACAGGGTGCAAAGTGAATACTTTGGTTTTGTATCATATGCATCCACAATGTACGCATTTATGTGAGTGTGTGTGTGTGTGTGTGTGTGTGTGTGTGTGTCATGAGAGGCTACAAAGAGAGTCACCACTGCATTTGAAGGGGGATCTAATTCATTATTAAGTCAGGGACAAAACAGGCAGTATGGGAGGCGGGTAACAGTAGGTGATTTCAGGCCTGTATTGATTACTGGCAACACCAGGAGCCAAGTGTAGTGTGACGGGTTGAACAAAACCTGCAACGCGCACACACTCACAACACACACACAAACAGGCCATGGATGTAGAATGGCTATTGTCATTGCCTTTGAAGCATATTGTTCCGGCTGTTGTGATGCTCTTTCACTGAGGTGAGTCATTTGGCCTAGGTGGGTGGCAGGTTACCTCAGTCAGGAAGTTGATGGCTATAGCTAATGCACCGCACTGTTATTATTTGTGGTTAGGCAACCGATTGGAGCCTTTTGTTGCCGATAGGTGGGTTGAGGAGAAGAGGACCCTGGAATTGCTGGCTTTCTGAAATTAGCTGCAAAGTTGCAAGTGCCTTTTTAACTAAAGAAAATGTCCCATCATAAAACAACAAAAGACGCATTGCTTGGAAACACAAAGCAGTTACTCCTGATGCATGTTGTTAAGGAAAAACTCAGGAGCAGCACAACTCATTTCACATACGTGAAGATGATTCGGGAGATTTTGATGACTTACACAGAAGCACTTCATGAACACTCAATTGAGGATACAATTGAGCAGGCAGTACAGTTTAACCCCAATGTGTTGTTGTGCAGTGCCGTCCCAACTCTCTGAAGTTCCTGTCTTCCTGAAGGTGTATTTAAACTCAAGCTGGAGGCATTACGTTTAGCTGAACCAAAGTTAAACAAAGACTTTGCAGGCGCCTAAACACAGATACTAAAGCCTAGTTAGCTCAATGGTGTTTTAAGCCCCCAACGTCGACTTCAAGGCAGCGCTGTGACCATCGACTTCAAGGCACCTAACCCTAACCTTAACCTTAACCCTAACCCTACCCCTAACCATTGCCTAATTACGTTGGGGGCTTAAAACACCAAACACCCCCTAGTTAAGCCTATCTCTCTCACTGGGAAGCATGCAAAAGTGTGGCTGGTCCACCAGCTTCCAAAAGGAGACAGTCCTGAAACAAAACATTCCCTTATCATGCAGCTGTCTACGTAGACTCCCTGAATCTGTAGAGAGACAAACATTATTATACATGAACAGGTTTGGTTATTAGAGACTGGCTAATAAGTACCAACAACCAACACCACAATGGCTACAACATACTGTCCACAAAATAGGTAATGGATATCCCCAAACAATCCAAGGCACACTGCTTTGAAGAGTAATATAAGTTAAAAGCCTACACATAGTGTAAGGTCGAAGTATATATCAGACATGAATAAATATTTTTTCTTTGATAATTAGCATGCTAGTTAGTATACGTTCATATTTTTAGGTGAATGTAACTACAGATAAACAATGAGTCAATAATTCTATTAGTTGATCAACAGAAAATGTATCTTAACAATTTTGATAGTTTGCTAGTGACATTGTTTATTTTCATTTTTTAAGCACAAATGCAAAGAAATCTATAAATTCCAGCTCTTAAAATGTGAATATTTGCTGTTTTTTCTATGATAGTAGACCACATAGTATCTTTGGAGTTTGGATTGTTGATCAGACAAACCATGCAATTTAAAGATGTTAACTTAACACAATTGCAATTCTTCCCTTTTTTATGACCTAAAAACAAATAAATAAATTAATCCCGAAAATAACAAGCAGACTAACCGATAATGAAAACAACCTTTAATAGCCCTTAATATAACCTTAAGTTAACAGACCATAATTACAATTGTTAATTCCTTCAGTTTAGTAAAAATCCTTCACATTGCATCAACCTCCAGTGATCACTTTTGGTCTGTCATTCAACACAACCAAAATGAACTCAACTGGCTTACAACCCTACATGTACCCCTCTATCTGGGACAGTTGTATTGAATGTGTGTGTCTTTTTGGAAGATGTATTAGACGTTAATAGCATTTGATCAACGCGTTTAAAGTCAAATTGAATCATATCCGTAAGTGGATAGGGGTTGACATATGTTTCAGTATCTCCCAGAGAGTGATACATTATTCTGTGGCCAGTATAAAAACATAATGAAATATAAATATCCATTAATCCTCACATTTCATCCAGTCAGTCACCACACAGCCCGGCTCAGCCTCAGCCTGCTGTTAACACGGGATGATGTCCATGTGTATTTTGCATGAGGAGAATTACAGTTGTGTGTGTTATGTGCGTGCTGTGCCTGCGCTCTCCATGTGTCTGTGTGTGTGTGTGTGTGTGTCTGTCTGGTTTCCTAGCCATCGGAGAGCAGTTCACACTGTGAAAGAGTCATCTTTATTATAATCTGCCAGAAGAAGTGGCAGCTTGGGAGAGGAACTGCCACAACTAGGTAATCGAAAGCTGCTAGGCTGGGACGGCAAGGGGCACTTGTGAGACGTACCCACACAAGCCATATGGCATACTGGCTGGGCAAAACTGGCAACTCTCCTCTCTATTTCGAAACATTTCTTTTTTTGTGTGTGTGTAAAAAAAACGGCCACAGGACAATTTTCCATCGTTTTAATTCATACTGTAGAGTGTAAGTTCTTTGTTTTCTGCTTCTTGTTATCCTCATTCCTTCAAGAAATGATCTCAACCTGCAACAAATGTCACAGCATGCACACGATCCCACATGTTATTTAAGGGTGCAGTCTACTGTAAATAAACAGAAAAAAGGAAGAAAATGATATGCAACTTGATCACATTAGTAATACTGACTCTCATTTGACCCCAGCGTATTTGCTGTAAACACAAGGGTAATACAAACCAAAATAAATATTAGCATAATGCCGGGGGCAAGAGAGTGCTTTTCCCATAGAGTGATTAAAATATGAGAACAGAACACAACCCAAAGTGAAGTCCCGTGGCACGACGGCAGTTAGCGTAGAAAAGCTAATTTCATGATAAATTAAAGAACGCAGTGGTGTCTCCCGTGAGATATCATTCCCTGGTATTTGTTTTATGAAAAGGAGTAAAATTAGCCTTATCTTTTATTATCTTAAACATAATTAATAAAACATTAATTTCCTGGTGAATTCTTTGTATGTTTTTCTTCTTCTATTCTTTCTTTTTCTTCGCTGTAGGTTCAACTCTCTCAAGGCGTGATTTGCATATTCTTCCAACACAAAAGAACAATAACTTATGATTGTTATGAAGGTTAACTCAGAGTACAATGAGAACCATGCTGAAGAGTCAAGATACGTTGGATCACTGGCATCCGAGTTCAGGCTTAATATTATTTATTATTTTATGCATAAAATCACTATTACCAATTATATATGTATCTGTATTTAGTCATTCAAATATAAGAGCTATTAAATGTGTTATTATTGCTTTTGTGTTGAGACATACTTAGAGTTAGTGTTTTCTGAATATTTATACAGTATTCATGTTTAGCTAACAACTAAATCTGATTCATCACCGAGTACTTGGCGATGTAGACATCTCTTATTAGGTCCCTACTATTTTATGAATTATGGCTGCTCTGCATTCTGTGCTTAACTTACTGCCTCTACCTACCAGGGTAGAAATGCAGTGAATAAAAATGGAGTCAATAGATCATGGGGGATACTTAACCGCAGACAGGCGTGATTATGAGGTGCGGGAATGTGCCACAAACTTACTCCAGGCCAATATGTTTTGCTTACGCTTATAATAAATGTTATCTTTCTGAGGAGAAAAAAGCTGTCAAGTTGATGAAAGACACAGATGAGCATCTATATGGCTGACCAACCATGCATAGATATGCACAAATGCAGTTTTCAGTGAGGAAGCGAAGGAGAGGGAAAATATGCTGCTATATCAGCCCTTTCAATGAGCATGAGTAATTGTTTTAACTTGTTTGGGTCTTGATTCTCTAAGTAGTGTGTTAGTAAAGAACAAAGCAGGTGAAAAAAAATCTAATGAATTAATATGAAATACAACAAGATTATAGATCGATAGAGAGATTATATATATATATATATATATATATATATATATATATATATATATAAATAATTCTTCAAATTCTTTTGATGGACTGAAGGTTTATTTGTGTGTTTTTCTCTCCCTTGTTCTTAAAAATACATGCTGGCTTGGCCTCCAGTTCCCATTTGACCCTGGATAGAATAAAATGGATGTGGAAAATGAATGGGTTTTTGTGAGAGAAAGGGGTAACTGTAGCGACCCATGGACCAGTTTGCTATGAAATGAAAAGAAAAGATTAATAAAGTTTAGACCTTTCTTGGGAATTGTCACATAGCTTCCTAAATGTGCAACTTGATCCCTGTGGGATTTATGGGAAGTATGAGCCTTCCACGTGTATTCTATCTAAGATGGCCGACACTGTAACCATGCCCAACCAAGTCATGCAATCCTATTTTGTCCTTTAAATGTTATAATGACAGTGCTTAGACAACAACAAGACATTCTCTGCCTCTCCCTGCTCCATTACCCAGGCCTGCATCTTAGCTATGGGTGTTAGAAGCTGTACTAGTTGTTTGTAATGAATATGTCTACTTTGCCCGGCGTATCAAATAGCAGTGTTAACATGACGTAGAGAGAACATGAGACGGTCTGGAAACTAAAACCTGTGTCGGAATATCACCGTTGTCCTTCTCTCTCCTCACCTGGCTTAAAGGATCATTCATGTAACCTCTCATGGCTAATAGGAATTAGCCGTCCTCTTCGTCTCAAACATCACAGTGGAAAGAAGTAAAAGAGGGAGGCCCGTTGCCTCTGGAATCAATCATCCTAGACTCTGTTGTAAAAGGGTACCCAAAATGTGAAAATGTTTCTGAAGCGAAAGCAGGTCATTTGTGTCAGAAAGGGTTATTCAGGTAGGTTTTTACACAAGAGACTTGACAAGAACAAAGCAAAGAATTGTACAGGATCTTGTTTTGAAGAAGTGTAGTGTAAAATCAAGTTGAAGACTGAGTCTAGATTGGTGCCAAGAGGGTTGTTGGCTGGAAGTGCTTGAGGAAATGCCTCAGGAGAAAAAGACAGGGAAAAAAAGTCATATTGCTTAGTTCTTCTTCATTGTGAATCATTTTAGGTTGGTTTGACATTTCCCCTGCTGTTTTAAAAATGTGAGTTACCTGAACTTAGGTTAAATAATAGTTCAATAATAGTTTGTCTTATGAGTTTTTAAAGATATAAACCAATTAAGTTTACCAAACTGAGAAAACAAGCTCAATCAACTTAAGATGTGAGTGAATTTATTAAATTATAAGTGGGACTTGGTTTTATTCCAGCTTTAATTACGGTTAGCATTGTTTTTAGTATTATGAAAAGAAACAACCATGGCTTTACGTGTTTTAAAGACAAACAGCAAGT
Organism: Perca fluviatilis; assembly: GCF_010015445.1. Classification (NCBI taxonomy): domain Eukaryota; kingdom Metazoa; phylum Chordata; class Actinopteri; order Perciformes; family Percidae; genus Perca; species Perca fluviatilis. Next base: position 15,461,293 of record NC_053118.1, read on the forward strand.
TTCCATTGCATATTTTTTCTTCAAACTACAAAACAGAGCGGTCTCTAGAGAGTTTTTACTCTCAAACACTGCATGCTCGGAAGTCAGTACAGTCATTTAACTCATTATTTTAAGTCAGAAGAACTCATGTTTGAGTTAAATTAATTTGGGATTAATAAAACATATATATTCATGTAAAGTTAATAAGAAAAGAGTATGTGATTCCACTAAATGCCTCATTGATATTGTATAAAGGTATAGGAAAACTTTATGTAAATTATGAATACGACTGACAGTTTCATTGGGCAAAAGATTCCAGCAACTCCTTCTGCTAAATGCATTTATGCTAATTATCTTTTCTTTCTTCTTTATTTCTGATAAATGAAGTGATGATGACCTACCACAGAGGTGTATGAACTAATGGGTGATGAGTAACCCAGAATTAGATGGAACCTCTGAAACATAACCACAGGAATGTGAAGCCATGCACTTAATTAAATTAACTCTGATCCTCGTTTACTGTGACCATAGCATGTTAATATTAAAGAATATATAATTAATTAACATATAGGTCATATGCATACTATATTATTATGCCACAGGGCATGATAGGAGTCCCATGATGATGAATTAAGGCAGTTTCCCTATCTCTCTAGGCAGCAACGTGTGAAGTAGGAAAGGTTTGTGTGTGCCTATAAGAGCCATTAAGGGCTTTACTGAAAAACAAGAAGCATACAGTTATTGTTTGGACAATACTATGGCCACATATAATTTAAAAATGTTTGGATTTGATACTTAATTTGTACTAGAATACCTTAATTTCCTAAGAGGGGAAATATGGACCTAGATTCACCAATCTCACATTTGATTTACAATATGCTGAATTATTTTATGAAGGAAATTGGTCTTTTTTTATTATAAAATACTATCTAACGATGAATGAAAAAGTTACAAATGCTGGGGGAAGTTCTGCTGTATCCACAAATAACTGTTCTCCTGTGGCTTGTTTGCCTCCTGAATTTGCGACCAGCACTGTAACATGGGACTCCTTTTCCTGTTTTCTGGTACTCAGGCCCCAGGCCAGCCCTAAAGGAGCCCTGCTTCCAACATCAGGAGATAAATACATTGTTCCCTGTAGTATTACTTTTGCCTGAATACAGAGCAAATACAAAATGATCTGCACTGCAGTGATGAAAGAAACTTTTAAATGCAGTCAAAACTTGAAAATGCACCCTTCCTACAATACAAAAAAGGCATACTTTGAACATCTTAAAATGTATGTAACATGTAATCACACTAAATTAAAACATCAATCAATTCAGATATGCCTTAGGATAATATATCGCATATGCAATATTCATATATAATTGTGCACTTAACACTTCAGAGACCAACAGCTGGATAATTGACATTAATCTTTAAATACTTCATGACTAATCAGTAAAATATTGATGGTTAGTTCATTCGTAAAGGGCCTCTCATTCCTTAAGACCTATCATTAGGCTGATTGCATATGTCAACCACATGTTAATGTCAGAAAGACATGAATATCTCTCTGGTCACAGGAAGTATTTCTGGCTTCTGTAATCCATGCTGCAGTCGAAGAACATGGTTATTTTCCATGGAATGAATGTTTGTTTGGGAGAAACCCTCAATACTGCTAAACCAATTTATAGAGAGTCAACCGCAGTAATTAACCACCAAAACTTTGTTTTTGAAGCTTAATGATGCATTGATGTATCACCCAAATACAATTGTATCACAATCTCTTCATAATTCTGTTTATTTCTGTCTAAAAGCAGCTGCTCCAATAATTTCTTTACCCAGATAAACTCAGAGAAGAGAATAACAGGTCCCGATGGAACCACTTTTATTTGCCTTCTCCTTAATTTGAACTGAAAGGAAGAATGCGTGCAGTCTCTGTATTTGCACCCATCCTGCATCGTGTGTATTTGCATTTTTGTAACAACAAAGCCTGTCGATGTCAGATCACTCATTGCTGGATGTTGTTTGCCGATGTAATGAACATGCCTCTGAAGTTCTGAAATAAGAATCAAATTCCCATTTAGGGAGAGTCTAATTTAACTCATGGAGAGCTATTGTATGTAGATTGTTAGGCTTTCCTCAAAGAGCCTGATCTGATTGTATACAGCTTATACTGTGATATTTAATGACGGACCAGAAGAAAAAAAATGTTCTTCTTTGTTCTGTAAGAAGCTGGCATTCATACAGTGTTAAAAGTCAAATATTAAATGTAATTTACAGCTCTAAAAAGAATGTAAGGGATGTTTAAAGGAACATTTAAGGAACTGTTTCTGTTCTACAGTAATCTGATATTCTTTTAAAATATATATGTTTTCACAGGGTTATAATCCAGCCGTTGAGGTAGAAGAAAGGTCTATTATGAGATGTAAACCCAAATTCTTATTTGTGGTTTTACTTGAATATGATTTCTTTAAATCCCTCAAATTGGAGTGGAGGATACTGTAAAGCAGCATTTGGAAATGAGACACTTAAGCTCTCAAGAATCAACATTTCTCTGTAGGGGTGTTTAGCATTATTTTGCTCTCTGTATCAAATCCAATTACCGCATTGGAAATGAAATATATAGTATAATCAGACGGAGGAGTGACATAAAAGGAGAAAGAGAAGAGGTTGCCAGTGTCCCTTTCAGACAGGTAAGCTTCCTTATTTTTGTAAGATGTTTCCCAAAAAGATATCAGGCATCGAAAGTGTATGTTTCTTGCAATGAGAGTTAGATCAGGAAAATAAACTGTGTAAAAGGCAGTATATTATGTTCTAAAGTTTAGGGTTAGTTGGGTAACAAATTAGCATTGAATCTAGTATTAAGGATAGTAGAATTGAACTGGTATCAAACCCTATCCTAACCCTCATAATGATAGAATAATCAACCTGTGTGTGCATACAGTATGCGTGTGTATGTGAGCAAATGGATCTGTTCATACACATACGTACGTGTGTGTGTGTGTGTGTGTGTGTGTGTGTCTGTGTGTGTGTGTGTGTGTGTGTGTGTGTGTGTGTGTGTGTAGTTGCCCTGAACCCAAATATCTAAAAATGAAGTGCCTCACAGCTCATTGAACAGGCACTGTGAAATCCGAAAGTTGATTTATTTTTAAGCGCACCTACTTTCAGATTTGTTACTCAGCTGCCAACATGGGCATCAGTTTCCTATTTACAAAAGGAAGCAAAAATATTCACTTACCGATTGTGACCATATACCTTAAAATGAGTTTCCTCCCTCATTCTGTCAGTCAGGTAGCTCCACTCATCTGGCTGGATAATTTCAATTACAGCTTTCCAAACATCACGCTCGTGTTGTTGTGATTGAGGGAGCCGGCTGCACATATTGATAGTGTTTGGTCTGAATGTCAGAGAAAAACATGCTTACATGCATTTCAAGAAGAGGTATACATGATTAAAAGACATTTAAATGTGTTAATTACACTGATTTCCAAAGCAGTTAGTTTGTGATGAGTTTACTGTAATAAACGCCACCTTTCTAAATCTTTGTGATGTTTAAACCTTTTTGACTTCACTTAGCTTTTCAATAGAAACACTATTAGAAACACCAGCGTTCACACACAATCAATCCAAATAATAATCTGAAATGACTCATGTTGGCTGATTGCCTGGCGACATATTTCTCATTCCTTACAGATGTGTGACGCGGAGAGGTTTTTGTGAAGCATACCTATACTTTAACCAGCCTCTTTATCTCAATAATAGAGATAGTCCCCCTGAAATCACAAAGCATAAATAACACAAAAGTCCCAAAACCATGGAAATATATTACTTATACCCCACAGTTTATAAGACCAATCTCTCTTTACTGATGTTCATGCTGTGATCTGCGCCTTAGACAAGAATATCCACTACTGTACATACCATAGCGGTCCTTAATAAGTCTGTCTGAGCCAATCCTGATAAAGACGTATACTTTATATTCCCCCCCTTTCCCATTTATTCTCTCAGTAGCTGTAGAGGTAAATGCTATGAACTCCAAGCAAATGCACCAATTGCATTTTGAAAGTGATAAATATTTCAGAGGCACTGAGAACATATTTAAACCACATTCAAGTCTTCCCCCTCTTGTGAGATTATCATCCTCCTCTCACCTTTTAGAGATAATCAATGACTCTTGTTATCCCTCTCGCCAGAGCCTTCTTTGGGTGTTGAGTGGTATAAAGTGTGTGTGTGTGTGTGTGTGTGTGTGTGTGTGTGTGTGTGTGTGTGTGTGTGTGTGTGTGTGTGTGTGTGTGTGTGTGTGTGTAATGAATGCCCAAGATGTGGCATGGTGTGAACACCATTAATCTACATGTTCTGGAAATGTAACCAATTGTCAGATTGACGCTCAGAGATATTCCATCACCTATGCAATTGGCTTTTACCAAGCTCTACAATTCATTTGCGGTGTAATGCACCCAATAAAAATGTATTCTGACTGCTCTATTGATTGTGAAATTGCTTAATCTTTTCATAGACAAAGAGATGTATTCCACCCATTTCGGCCGAGAAAGATTACTATATTCTAATTTGAAATATTGCTGCTCACAGGAGTGCATTTCTTTTCACCTCTGGCACTTTATTTTGTTCTGTTAAGTTTTTGGCATTATATATAGATGAAAAGGATGAATAATTGTACAACATGTGCTAGTAGAGTATTTGTCAGATAAGCACTGAAAAGCCAAAGGGCATCTCATTCACCATATCCTTTAAAGGAAGACGGGGGTCAATAATTGTGCACATGTGATGTAACCAATTGTGTAATCAAACAAATTGGTGGGCTGCACTGTGTATGAACTAATCACAAGTTGATATCAAATCAAATTATTTGAAATTTTGAATTTTTTTGCCCACAACTATGCCAAAATCAGATTACATTTTTTGCCTTGCCATAATAAATCTACAGCTGGCCCGTTTTATTTGTGGGGCCATTACATTCATGACAAAATGGTTACTGTTGATTTTGGATATGGGTCACTCCCTGCTGGTTATAAGTAATAATTGTATCTCTTCTTGTTCAAATGTGACACAGTGGCATGACCTGTTGTATCTTTTCATTTAAATATGTGAACAGCCAAGTGAATAGATCTAGGCTAATAGTATTGTATAACTGCCTATTCAAATATACAGTATATTTGAACAGCAGAGGCACCATTATTTGCTCTTGGTCTTTCTTCCTTTCTTTCTCTTTTAACCTCTCCCTTTTGCTTTATTCTCTCTAGCCTCTTCTCCCACATCCCCACCTCCTCCCACCTCTCGCTCTGTCACCCTGCTTACAGTATGTGCGGATCATTAGCTCCTTTTCTCCATTATCTGCAGCCATCTAGTGTTGGCTTTGCGCCCTAGAAATTATGCTGCCTCTCTGCAAGCTTTCATTCCTTCACAGTACAAATACAGCAGCACTGTGTTTAATGTCAATTTATAAACTATAGGTTGATAATAAAAGTTGGTTAATCCAATAGAATCCAAATGAGTATTTTCCACAACAAATGCTGGTTGTTTGTTGCCGCTGGCTGTTTGTTGCCTCCAAATTTTTTTTTGCTCATGCAGGTGTGATTTACACAACACATTCTCAAAAGGTTTTAAAATGTGTACAAGGACAACAGGATAGGGCAGGAACCAATGCCAGTAATGCTTCTCAGCAGTGAAAGTTATGAAGATCTCATGTTAAACATTATTTCGAAACAAAGTGTCTGCCTGTGTGCATGCGAAAGATCAGAGAGCAAGCAGAAAGTCAGTCAGACGAAGCTGCCAGACTGAGAGCTTAACCTGAAACATTACATTAACTGATATCTGTGCTGTTCTCTTTCCAGCTGGGACAGACAGTCAGTAATAACTGTGAACACCTGGGCAGGGTCCAGGCTCTACACCCAAGCCCCTGGGGCTCTTCACCTGGGACAGGAGGCCCTACGCAGCTTCCCTTAACGCTGGAGAGCTGCCTGGAGCAGGCAGATTATCACACATCGCCCAGGAGGGACATGAGGCCTGGAATTCTGTCAAACTCTTTTACATTAATCATCAGGACAGAGTGACAGCGCGGTGATAATAAAGATACGTATCACCAATGTACCGCAAACCCTCCCACAGTATCAAAAAGTCAACTTTTCCAAAGTTACAGTGGAAAAAGGGTAACCTTTACTACTTATCCCTTATTAGTTCTATGATTTGCTGGATCGGAATCCATCTGCAGAACATAGATATATAGATATGACATAGCAAACCACACAAAATCAAAAATATACAGCTTTTTAGCTTGAGTGTGCAGGCAGGCATGTAGAAACATAACACAAATATGCAGACCTGATATCCTTTAAATAATACAGTCAATTGTTCAACTTTATATTCTGTCTCATCATATTCATGTTGCATATTCAACAACAATAAAAACAGAGATGAGTGCAGCATTGAGGGTTGTTTTAACCACAAATGTCAATAACTGAGTGTGTCTTTGGGACGCCTCTGCTCAGGGAACTGCTGGTGTGCTTGTGTGCAGTGAAGATTTGAGGCAAAAGAAGTTGACAGGGAAGATGCATTCCTCCTTTACACCAAAGATAAAGAAAAAGATCAATAGCACTTTGTAGCCAGCCCTACCTTAGCTTTTAGCGGTTCATACTTCTTCTTTGAGCTTCACTTTTGACACACTTACTCAGCTGTCTGTGTGGGAAGAGAAGAGGGGGGGGGGGGAACTAAACAATGTTTAACTCTAGAGATCATACAGACGCAATGGACTCAAGAGATGTATGGTCAACTTCAATCAATCAATAAAATAAGACAATCCATTTAAAAAGTGTTAAAAAGTTAACAGTAGCAACTCATAGAGGCAATCTTTGCCCCAGTGAAGCATTCATGAATATCTTGCATGTCAATAATATTGCCAAAGAAATGTGGCAGAAAATCAAAATGAACACATATACAGTATTTGGGTATAACTCATGCACACAGAAAATATTCCACCAACTTGTTTGCATGTATTGACACAAGGCATTCAGGGTCAAATGAAAAACTAATGAAATGAAAACATGTGCTAAGCTCTGTGCTGTATGGGCTTCTACTGTACACACAGGGCTCTGTTAGACATTTGTAACCTAATTCTGTTATGTTTCAATTACCAGACGCACCTTTGGAGTCCACAGGAAGGTTAAGCAAACATGACGTAGTATATATACTTAAGCTGTATAGGTGCACACATTTCCAGCCTAAATGCTCCTATCTGCCTATTTAATTAAGTTAAGCCCAGACTTATGGTAAATATGAGCTTGGGCTTGTTTGTGAGGGAGCTGGTAATTTGGGTTGTGGCCCCAAAGCTTTAAGGTCACCAAGAAGTCAATTTTACTGAAAGACGACTTCATTACAGTTTTACACCCACTGTAAAACATCACCGGCTATATTTACCTTACCTTATTATCAGAACTGTAAATGTCAACTTTGCTCAAATGTTCTATTGTACAATTTATTATAGGGACTCATTTATTGTTCAGTAAGTATTTTGTAAGTACTAGGTCAGTAAAAGTAATTATCACAACTTAGTTGTGGTAAAGAGAACTAAAAAACCCAAAGATGAATTATGTGCATATATATTATAAGACACAGAAGGCCTGTGATTAGTAAGAGTGCATGATCAGTACAGAACATCACTAGCTGGTTGAAGTGTGATTTTCTTATGACATAAAGTCTAAAGTTCATGTTTTTTTTCTGGACAATTCATCTTGTGGTTGGATCTTAAGAATGCCAGCAGAGCGCCAACATAAAACGTGTAATATTTAATCTTTTCTTTGTTTTCCTAAGTCCTGCTCAGGTGGGTCTGTCTCAAAATTCCAAATGCATAGCCAAAGGCAAACTATTCAGTCTTGAAACATTGTTATTGCATTGAATAATTGATGATATGTCTGGCTAAGGCTGTGAGCCACCTATTAAATGTTTGGATAGCCTTCAAACCCTTTAACAGGGAAAAGGAAATGAGGGACCACCAACGTTTCATGACATGGTGTTGTGGGTAAGAGATATCAAAGATAGACAGAGGCTGTAGCTTCCAGACATGACGTTCAGTATGTATGCGTGTGTGCGCTCATTAGACTTTCGATTATTCAAAAATAGCACACATTTTTTGCACTATATGTGTAAGAGAAACGGATTTATTCCAAGTAAAGCGTTGTTTCTATCTCTATCTCTAAGACAACAAAGGTTTCAGTCTAAAACGCATTGTGATTTGCCTTGGTTCATGCTCACTCTAACAATGATGAGCATCTAGCCACCGCACTGGTAAGTAGCAAATTCACTTCTGCACAGAGCTGAAATTAATAGAAGAGTCCCCTTAATTCAAAATACCGCACCTGGAGAAAATTATTTTGCTGAGCATCCATGAGAGTTGCAGCCAGAGTCAACATGAATTTTCAGGCATGAAAGATTATTTCTACTAAAGCAACATTATCAAATAGCACTATCAAAATGCCATTTTAGGCATACTGAAGGAAATTACCTGGATATAATACCTCAAAATCCATTCTGTGAAGTCTAATTCTTTGCTCTCAGCTTCCCTTCCACTGCAAAGCTAGTGTTTCCCCGCATCCCAAGCTAGAGGGGGGAGATAAATGTGATTTAAATTAATAGCCGCTACTAAATAACTCCTCGGCTGGTAAACGATGCATTCATCAGATACAGACAGCCAATATCCTGTGATTCATGGCACTCCTTACCACGTGAAGGATGCCAACAAAAAATTGTATTACTTTTTAATAAAGTGTACCAGTCACTAATCCTCTCATTTATCAGTGGAAGGCAGTCGGTATGGAGCGAGCTGGTGTGAAACGGTGTGCCTGGCTGCTCTGATGGAGAGGAATAAGAATAGCATAAAAATAAAGAATAAAGATGTAGTTAATGTAGATGGGCTACTTTATAATGGAGCATTCAATACATCAGCACTCAGAAATCACACAATGGTCAGACACATAATCAGTATTACTGAATACTTATATGGTCATTGTAGAGCATACAGTAAGACTGTGGTAAAGGAGCTACCTGCCAAACCATGTGGGTTGTCAGATGTTACAACTGCACAGTGATGATTTCCATTGAAGTACATAGATTAAGAGTATTTCCCTGACACATTTGAGAATGTGGCTTGGTAAGGGTAAAGACCATTGCCTGGCATTATATGGCTTTTTATTGAATAGTATTGTTAGAGTTATAATTCTTAAGATTTTCTTGAAATCAAACCCTATTTTTTATACTATTTATGTGTGGTACTTTTCCAGCAATAGCCATTTAATGTATTTACATTCTGCAATTTCCTCTCTTTATAATAGTTTTTATTGTTTGAAGCAGGGTCCGCCATACCTGCGCTGGATTCAAATTGCTCTCACATGCACAAGGGATCGTTGACATGAGCATAACTGTTTACTGTTCCCTCTCCTATAGGGGTCATTTACTTTTTTTTTTTTACTTTCTACTGCAACTTGAGTTTGTTTGCTTGCACTGTAAATGGATATAATAGTTGCTCTTCTGTTGTATTTCTAAGAAGCAGCCCGGAGTGTTTGCTGTAGCATTAAACCGCACATGCTGCTACCAACCATTAAACAAAGGTTTCGCCAAATCAACCAGGAGTGAAATCTTAAGGATAACTTATTTTTTTCTATCAAACCCAGTCAAAGACTTCCAAGCAATGCAAGAAATCATCCTTTACCAGGTCAGTGGAAGAAGAAACAGTGGTTCTTAATTCAATATCCTCGCCAACCCATCAATAGACTGTTCCAGCTTCTATGTTCAGGCAAACACCTCTGTAGCACACGTCCAACACAGATCCACTAAAAAATAGATTCTTTCCTCTCAACATTAATATAGTGAACTCTGTCCTCAAATTAGTTTCCCTTAATCCTACTGTATTGGTGTTTGCCTTAAAATTGTGACATAGTGTACTGTATGTGCGTTTAACATTTTCACATATATCTTGAATTTGACATTACACCTTGAATTTATATCCTGCCATTTGAATGTGTGTAAAGTTTAACACACTGACTAAGAATGAAAACTGCTGTCTTTTTCATAGTCCAATTGTTTCCTTGGATTACGTCCACTGCGTACACAGCATAAAGTGAAAGCACCACCCACCACCTCAGGATAAAGCCATCACTGTGAGGTACAGTGATTAAAGACTGTGTCTCGACCTTGTATCCTTGACTGAGATAAACCCTCCAAAATTCCTAGAACAAACAAGCCACAGCTCTGTTAATTTAGCCTTCCGGCAGAAGCACCGAGGCTGTTGAAGCAGCCGTGGATGATTCCCCTTGTGTACGGGCCAATGTTAAGCCTCGAGAACAGGTAACAGTCAATCCATTAACCTTAGCTTTTAGCGGCTGCTTCATGTCACTACCTTCTGAGTCTTGCACACACATACAAATGTGCACACTGCCGCGTGGACACACACACACACACACACACACACACACACACACACACACACACACACACACACACACACACACCATCCCCCACCTTGATACATTTTTTAATAGTTGCTAGGCAAAGACTTGAAAAGGTCAGTGGAGCTCCTCTTGACATTGACTCTGCCATTGTAATAATAAGCTCTTTTCCCTTTATTTCCTCTAACATCACCAATACCCTATCACTGAGCCTGAAGCCAGCCATCCACCTCCCATATGTTGGCTGGCTATGGACACACACACACACACACACACACACACACACACACACACACACACACACACACACACACACACACACACACACACACACAAATGCAAAGGAACATAAACACACATGAGAAAGTGAGTGGAAACACAGATATAACAATGGACACACACACACACACACACACACACACACACACACACACACACACACACACACACCCCTCCCAGCCTAAGTGGGTGTCAGCAGCCATCTTCAGCTAGGTAATATGAAGGGGGGCCCAAAGGGGGGGGCTGGGGAAATGGGGGGGGGGGGGGGGGTCCCACAATTTCCTTGGGGGGGGGGGAGGCCCGGGGGGGGGGGGGGGGGGGGGGGGGAGGTTTTTTTTTTTTTTTGTGCCTCCCCCCCCCCCCCCCCCCCACCCCCCCCCCCCCCCCCCCCCCCCCCCCCCTTCCTTCACACTGCACTGACACACATCTATTTATATTTCTATATCTGCTAATTACAAAAATTACTTGTGACTGTGCAAAGTCAGACTTTTCCCTGTGACAAACCCATTTAAATTCTATATAGTTAATTGAATGTACGAACGTTAAAACGTTTAAGTCTTACAAACTGCTGAATTAACATAGAGGTAGGGGAAGTATATTTCCCTCCCTACTGCTTATGGACATATTTAAACATAGCAATGAGAACCAGGTCAGCATTTTCTCCTTAGTTATTTTCAGAAGAATCCCCCATCCCATGAATTCTTCTGGTGGCTGCCCAGTTGGGACCTGGGGAGTTTCTCAAGTGAATTTAATGAAAAACTCTGCTGTGATTGGCAGCTGAATGCCTAAGCTAACAAAGGCTTGCCTCAGTGAGGGGTCAGAAGTGAAAATAGCATTGCCCTTTGCCAGTGGCCTCCCCTGCCTGGCTCACTGGATATTACAAGTTACCAAATTTATATTTGCAATAACAAATTGACTCCAATTGGTCTAAGTGGGGATCAGGACCTGGCTGGAAATTTGCAGTGCCACTAGGAAATCGGTTTGTGGACCTTTGTGGAAACAAGGGGTCATTGACTGAAGCCTGAGGGGACACAAGGACAGAGGAGAGGACAGAGAGAAACACACGCACACACACACACACACACACACACATATATATGTGCTTGTATCTGTGCACACATTCTCACGAACGTCAATAACACACATACACACAGTTTTTTTCTCTTACACACACAAGGACACACGCATTCAGTTACATCGCTTTTAATCTGCCTTGAATGTATGGAAGTAAATCCATGCCATATGTTTCCAACACACAATTTTGTTATGAACAATCATGACTTTTGAACAATTTATGAAATCCCTTCACACTCACACCACACCAAAAATAGGTGATATCAGTCTTTAAATACAAAGCTATTGCTCATTGAGGTCATTTTAACAGAGTCCACAAAGTAACCTAATCACAATGCCTTGAGTATGACTCAATAATTATATATGGAAGAATGGTTTCCCTCAGAACATTTTGCAACTAATAGCTGAATAATAGTAACTATGGCTGTAACCCCGACTTCTGTCAGGGACTGATTGTTCTCAGCCCCATCCTTTCCTCTCTCTTTTATTCCGTCTTTCACATCATTTCTCTTATCACTTTCTTCTGTTGTAAGCCACGTTGGTTCGTCCCCATGGCTACGGCCGATGGTATCGTGTTATCAATGTAATAAAACTAAAGTGCCGGGCAGGAAATTGAAAGTGTATTCGTACAGGAAATAACAGTGCTCCGTCATAATCTACAGTTGAAAACATATGTTCATCCACGTATTGTCTCCTTATCTGATGGTGCAGGAAACGTTGTGGTCAACCATCTTTTTTTTCCTTCTTCTATTTAGCTGTTCTATTGTTTTTCCTTCTTTTGTTTCCTACACGTTATGCCCAATCGGGGCTTATTATGAGTCGTGGTGAGATTGCCCCATCTTATATCTGTTTGAAAACACTAAAGTGTCCACTGCAGTTTCTGTTGAAACGATAATCAAATATGTGCATTACAGTATTTAAGCAAACTCACCTCTGAAAGAATAGGATTCATGTTTTCCAAGTGTGAAACAATTCGTTGTCTTAGTTGTGATACAGCTTCACCTCAGTATAAGGTGACATATAAAAAAATTGTTAGATCACTCTTTAAAAAACCGACTGAAAGTATTTAAAATCAAAACAGCAGCAAAAGCTCTAATTGATTTGATTGAACACATCGTTATTGCCCACACCAACTAAGGCATATACAAAAAAAAGCATTGAATTCCTTAAATTATGTCCGTCTAAACTGCTTATTCTCATTTGTCGTGCAACAGTGTGACACTATATAATACATAGTAAAACAACTCTGTTTAAAATAATAATACTAAAAAAATAACTGTCATGTATGGAGACAAACTTTTAAGATGAAATGGTCTTTCTCCTACTTCCAGAGACAGAGTTGTCTCAAAACACGTTTCTGATCTCCTGTGTTCCTCCTTGTAACAGGCAGAAGAGAGAGGGAGAGGAAGAGAGGGAGGTAGCTGACACAAGGCCGCCCTCTGTCTGAAGTAATAGAAAACGCCCTCTACTGTACATGCTGTATTTGGATAGCTTTCAGACTGTGTGCTTGTGTGTGAGTGTGTGCCTCTATAATATCGTTCATAATTTCAGTGAGTGGGTGGGCTGCCATTGGCACAGAAGGGGATCCTGGGTTGATGAGCCTATAATCACTAATATGATTTACTAATGAATATAAAGTCAGGGACCAAGAAACAAAGCCAGAGGATGGTTTGACACTCCCGATTTGCAGCCCATTGGAAAGATTGTGTGCCAGACAGTAGCTTACATTATGGATTTGAAGAATCAACACCCCCTTACAGTCACCGTAACAACATTAAATGCGTAATTAAAAAGCAAGGAATAGCAAATATTAAAGACATACAAAGATGCCCAAAAGAAAAAAAAAGAAAAATCACATAGATCTATCTGCTCTTTACTCGCTTTTCACACATTGCACAATCTACATTGTTATTAGATTAATCCTTTCCCTCCATGCTTTCTCTTTCAGCAGTGACATGCTGGCTCTCTAATTGGCTGACGTGGGACAGTGGTAGTAGTAAAGTGGCTAAAGCGGCACAGGAACATATAGCAAAACGTCTCATTTGCATTAAATTAATTAAAGGCCACTCTCTGAGCTATATTTAAACTAAGATTGACTAGAGCAACATCTATGAATTTTCTTTCTCTCTCTCACATATTCTCCATATAATTCTCTTTCTCACACTCTCTGTTACACACACATTGTCTCTCGTCCTCTCTCTTTCTCAGATGTGTGTGTGTGTGTGTGTGTGTGTCGGCCCAAGGCACAGCTCTACCTCTCTTAGTTCTAATTGATGTAAATGGAAAGAGTGGAGAAGGCTTGGCGAGGGCTGACCTTGCTATGTCAGGGGTAGCTCACCCCAATTAATCACAAGATCCTTGCCCAGATGCTTCAAGCTAATAAACAGCACTCCGAATCAAAAAGTCCCCGCAGTTGTACAGCCACTCTAAAGATTGTGCTACCTGCTCAAGATTAAAGCCCACTGTGAATAGAAAGAGGGCATGTAGCACTTCTAACAAAGCAGGGTGGCCAGATGAGTTAGTTAAAAGCAGATGAGAAGCCTATGGAGCCGACCCTTTTTTTCTTTTCCTTTTTGAAGCATTTTACAACCAATTGCATGTCAAATTACCCTTGCAGTGAAAAACCCTTAATGATTCCCTCTTTTCTTGTGTAAATAGTCATTTTCCATCCATTTCTTACCCTGTAATACTTACTGGGGATTTTAGGGATTATGTGAACAAAAATTATTTCACACATTTTAAAAGGATTATTTTAACAATGTGGGACATGTCAGTCTCCTCTACAACATACAATGGCCTCTCTGTGATTTTACCATTTGAAAACACTACAGAAGCGCAAACAATTGAACTGAATAGAACACACAACATTAGGGACTACAATGTGTTCATATCATAATTACATTCAATATGGCATGTCCTGTCGTGATTTAAAAAAAGAAGGCAACAATGTGGCATTAAGTTGTGGAACACACACAAATCCCTCTGCGTATATGTGCAGTATGTGTCTGGGTGCAGCTGCTAACCGCGCTTTCGCAACTTCTCTGAATATTTTACGGGTTATTATCTGAGATTGCTGCGTGCCATAGCAGCTGCTGTTTGGGAGCAAGCAAGAAAACGGCTTCCATTATTACACACAATTATGTAAACATACTAAAATCTAATAACAAGTACTCAAAATCTGATACAAATACCCAAGGTTCCACCAATCAGGACATACGAGAGAGAGAAAAATATAAGACTGATTCATATCATTTTGATGTGTGCCTGAATCCATTTCCATTTTAAATGAGGTTAGCCTTCATGGTGTCTCTGAATCATGGTTTGTTTATGAATCGTCTTCATTTATTACAGGAATTGATTGCACTGTCTAAGGGAGTGGGCCCTGATGGCCTCCACAGCTGGACCCCTTAGTACTGCACAGTACAGTAGGTGTCCTCTTCGAGCCGTTACTGGAGTATCCATGGCTCGTATTATGAAAAAAAAAGAGAGGGAAAAACAATACATTAAATAAGGCAGAGACAGGTCAAGACATAGAATATACAGTAAGTAAGGGCAGAGCGTAAGAGCAAGAGGGAACGTAGACAAGGGCTTGTAGGTAATATGAAAGCAGATGGGAAGTGAAAGAGAGAGTCAACATCCTGGCCAGCATCCCAGGCTACACCAGCTGTTGCTGTAACTTCACCCCACACGCCCCCTTTTCTCCCCTCCACCCCACTTTTTTCACTGCCTCTTTTTTTTTCTAACTCTTTAGGCCAGGAGAAGTGAGAGTTGGTGACATGCTCCTTCTTTTAAGTAGCTCATGATATTACATCACAAGGGCTGGATTCCTGCAGCACATTTAACAGGGTATCTTTTACATATAATCGGTTGCTGCTGCCACGCTTGCCTTTGCGATGACATTTAAAAAAAGGCAGCGCCATGAAAGGATTATCAAATTGGTGATAAATGCTTGTTCAGATATAATAGAATAGATAGAATAGAGCTCAGCCTTGACAAGCTGGAGGCGGCTACAGAGTGGACACAAGCTGATGACTGTGTCAACTATACATGCTGCTGTTTCCATAAAACTGTGGGACCTGAGACAAGTTGAAGAGTCTGAGTTAAGGCACTTGAATTGCCCAGAGGAACAGCCTGAGCGGAGCACCTGTGATCAGGAATAACATTTAGTCCATTGCTGATTTTGCTCATTTGACACACTTCTGCACGATATTTTGGATTTTTGATGCAGTTTTCATATGCGGTTACTATATTGCATCAGTAAACCTTTTAAATTCTAACAATGTGCAGTGGTACTTCCCGGAACCCTTTTTCATTTTTATTAATTCAATAATTATTTAAATTTTAATATTTTCAATAATATATTTTTTTTCATTTTTCAAATAAACAATTGTCTTCATGTAGTTTTTTTTATTAAGAAGCTCCAAGAAGCTTCTTGTATTTGTGTTTTGTTTATTTTAAAGCATGCTGTTGGTATTTGTTTAATTTGCAGTCCTATTTTTCTCCAAAACAATTATTCAAACATTCATGTGATGTTGTGTTAAATGTTTCATAACCTAATCGTAGTGCTACTTTAATCATTTTAAAGGTCCATTGTGTTTATTGCAACTTTTGTGACCACCACAACTTCAGGGAGCTGTATGTTATATGATTCTTATAATTTAGAGGAATGGTCAACTTAAATTAAAGCTTACATTTAGAGATGTTTTTTCTTGCTAATTAAAAATAAGCAAAAATAATCTTGCTATTCTAACCACACTCCATTTCATCATCTCTCTAAATTTCTCTCCCTCTACCAACCTGAATTAAACATAAAAGGAATAAACGTTCTTGTTTTTTCAGATTTGCTTGGTCATCAAGCGTAATACAAAGCAGTTTTTCTTACCCAAAAAGCCCACAATAAGTTCCTATCGATTAGATAACACATATGTACTTTGTGTTTGACAAATCTTTCATTCTTTATTCACATTCATGTAGACAAACAATGTAAAACCGGCTTTGATCAATTACCTTCTACATTTCCTGTATACAATGAAACAGCAAACAAACACGGGGGAGCAAATTAAAAAGCAAGTAGCCTAACATAAGGAAACCAAAGAAATGGTTGCAAAATTAATGAACCGACATATAAACAAAGTGGATCGCACATGTGTGTATGTGCGTTTGAACAGGTGCATGCGTGTACAAAGGGTTTGTCTTTGGAACAAACAGTGACGTGTGCGCAGCACTTTCTGTCTTCCTCTCTTCTCTCTCTCTCTCTCTCTCTCTCTCTCTCTCTCTCTCTCTCTTTCTCTCTCTTTTTGTCTCACATAAAAGTCTGAGGCCTGTTGGCTTGACTTACACCTCATCCAATTAGTCAGCAGTATCTCAGCGACCCTGAAGAATAGCCGGCTCTTTTCAAGGATCCACCGTCACTTGATCCCAGGTAACACAATACCCAGGGCTGTGGACACACACACACACACACACACACACACACACACACACACACACATATGAACACACGCACACACAAACACCTGATACCTAAGGCTCATGGTGTAATGATAAAATGAGGCAGGGAAAGGGAGTGGGCACAGACGTCAACAGCATTAGCCAAACAAAAAAACACGAGAGGAGGGGAGAAAGGGCGGAGGAAGGAGCCAGGTACAAAATTGATGGCTCACAATACAGCGGGCATTGTAACAAAATGAATTTGTCGCCCTATTGTCTGTAACAAAAGACCTAATTGATGCCGGGCCTCCTGCCCCTTGTCTGTCGTTCTTTTTGGCATGTTAAGTATGCTGTAAGATATGCTGATTCTCACTTGGACTGAATTATTTAGGTGGGCAAGAAGCTGCAACTGAACAAGTAGGAACAAAAGAGCAGAGGATGTGCTGTGCTCACTGCACAGGTGTGTGTCCGTGGGTGGGGTGGGGGTGCAACATATTGAACGTGGCTTGATGTGTACTGTAACGGTGCTTACCAGACTTTGAAACGGTCAGAATAGATCTAAAATGGCCTCGCTTTACAAAAAAGGAAATACTGCATGCTGTCTGCCAAAGGGTGCACAATCTATGGATGGGAAAATCATTTCCACATTGCAAACCCACATCAAATTTAAACTTTTCCCCCATTTTATTTTCTTCTTCATTTTAACATCATTGCGGCTCGTTCTCTAGCCACCATGACACAGCATTATCAAGCTTGCAAGGACATCTCGGTTCCCTGTACCGCATGTCTGGAATCCAATTACTAGGCAGCAATTTATGCTGTGTGAGGATGCATTACTATTTCAATATTGAGATGTCAAATTACACACAGGGCCTCTAATGCACTCTGGCAATCATAGCCCACTGCTCAGACTGCCGGCAACAAAACTGTCAGAGGACCTAGTCACAGGGGGAGGGAAATCTGATTCGCTCACTCTCTCTCTCTCTTTTTTGACCATGACTTCCTTGAGTTATTTAGTGCCATTGTGTTCTCTCTCCTTTTCCTCTCCTCTCTCTATCTCTCTGGTATTCCTCGGGAAGGGTTTCATTGCCCAGAGCTCCATGGCAGGGCGATTGATGAGGAGGCCTCAATTCTCTGACAGTTGACATTTACCAGGAGACTCTCCTTGGCATGCCCACATTGTTGGCTTCACTGCAAACAGACAACCAGACAGCTAGACATGCCTCTGAAAAGAAAGGATGAAATTTCCTCACTTAATAACCTTCCTAACCTTCTAAATACCTTTCACGCAACCACACCACAATGTCATCAAGTTTTCTAACATTTGAATGAGTGTTTTGCTTGTAAAGCTTTTACTAAATCAAGGTGTACGGATAGCCAGAGAGGACATGATGTTTTAGAGTGTGTTATCTTCAACAAGGAAACGTCCTATTTGTTTTGTGATCTTATTAAAAATAAAAGCTTTACCAATAAACATGTCATCTGAACATGTTTTTTTTGGATTTTGTCATGACCACAATATCACATGAAAACAAACTTGATGTTGACATCACAAAATAATGACCACGAGGAAGCATGAGGACATAACTTTGAGAAAAAATCTGTTTTACTTGACTCCAGTTTTCTATCATCCACATTTGCTCTGTTTGTCCACCGTCAGTTTCGTCTGGTACGTTCTGTTGTATTCTTCTTCTCTGCCTGGGTGGCACTGAAGGTCTCAGCGTTGGTCCTCCGGTACAAAAGCTGACGTGTGGGCGTTTTACTCAGAGGAAGGCTCACCCCGTGAACACAAAACAGAGACGGTTCCTGACATCTTGTGAAGTTGTCTCCGTCCCTGGGTATACCTTTGGGGAGGGAGAGCGGATGGGGAGCGGCAGCAGCACTGAGGCCATCAGGGCCCTCTATACTTGCCAGGCACTGAATTTTTAATGCGCAAGGCCCCCACAAATGCACGGGCAGCATGGTGTTGTCACCTCGGCATATTTTATCACTGATCAAACATTAGTCGGCAGCTGTTGTAAACTTGTAGCTGTCTCGGTAGCAGTGGTGGTGACAGGCTCCGACACACTGCTGAGAGACTGAGGCCCAGCTGGCTGCTTTACTTACTTACATTCTGGCTTTGTGTAAAAATAAATAAATAAAGGAGTGTGTCCTCCTCCACTGACGAAGTGGTCTCTCTCTCTCTCTCTCTCTCTCTCTCTCTCTCTCTCTCTCTCTCTCTCTCTCTCTCTCTCTCTTTCTCTCTCTATCTCTCTCTCTCTCTTTCACGCATTCCCTCGTTTGTTCGTAACTTCTTTCTCATCTCCGTTACTCTGTCGCTTGTACTTTTCCGTTGTTTTCACACGCACGGCTCCTCTCTTTCCTCCTCCCTCTTTTCTCTCTTTCTCTGTCGTGTCTGACATTTCCCCCAGCTGCATGTTTTGTGTCCTTGCGGTGTCAGTGGAGAGACACACGTTGTGCATCGTACAGCGGCTACCTGAGGGTGACAAAAAAATGAAAAGAACGAGGAGCAAACATTGTACCTCTAGAGTCTTTGCGGAGCTCAAAAAGAGAAGGCTTGAGGGAGACATTTTGACAGCGTGGCGAGAGAAGGTGGGAACGAACTGTGGCACTACAAATACTCAGCGAGTTTCATTGGCGCAGTTCGCTCTCTGTAGAGTTTCAAATGTGATTTTGAAGGGATGAGGGACTGGGATGGCTACCTGATATACCATCTGCTCCAATCTTAACTGGTTAAGTTATCACCAAAATAATAAGTTTAGTTTTTAACTGGCTTAAAATTGCAATGAACGCAATGACAGCAATTGAAGTGACCATTTTCTAGACCAAGATTAATTAAGTTACACATTCTGAGAAAAGCTTTTTTTTCCTCTTTCATTCATGTATTTATTCATTCATAAAGGTGAAATCAGCTTCCAACTATGAAATTCAGAATGTGTGTTGGTGTTGCTCTGTCCTGCTTCCATGTGGACATATTGTTAGATGCATGTTTGTGCAGAGTAAAACATCATTCCAGGCAAATATATCAATATTTCATTTCTTCATTTATTATGTAAATTCCTCAACTGAATATTTCAGTAATTGGTCAGGACATGAGACCCCCCCTTCTCCCTCGCTCCATGTGTCTCTTTTGCACAAAGGCAGTGGTTAGACAGCTCACTGGTGGGAATTACCTTTTGGCTGGCGCTAAATAATTTTTATTTCTAATTTATTTCATGACAACGGGCACACGCAAAGGGAGAGTCCCCTCGGCCAGCCAAGTGCCTTGTTGGCAATGATTGATTACCCAATATCTAATTAGCTGAGATCCAATCACTTATTATGCAGAGTGTGGGACAAACAAACTTGAGTCAACTGTCAGCCGACTGATTGATGACACTACCAATCCTGCTTTTGTTTGCTCAAATGTCCCGATGCTTGTTACAACCACCAAAGCTCGCTCGGACAATGCAGTCTGTCACTCTGATGGTGAGTTGCCGCCCTCCCATCTTTCTCACCAACGGAAACACTCATTTTTAGTGATTGTGTTTTGAGAACGTGTGTGGTATATGTGTATATCTGGTGTGTGGGTGTGTGTGCGTGTGTGTGTGTGTGTGTGTGTGTGTGTGTGTGTGTGTGTGTAAGAGAAAATATATTGTTGAAGACAGAGCCAGATTTGTCAGGTTGTTGGCCCTATTAAAGGCAGGTCTCCTCTCCTCACCCCGAGGGCAAGTTGTATTTTAACAAAGGGTGAGAGGGGACAGGGAGCCATATCATGATTAAAAACAAAACAATGATGAATGAAACGGGAGGGACATTGTTCATCACAATGTCTTGATCCTTTACTTGTGAAATTTTCTGATTTGTTTTAAAAACCTTTTCAAATCTAGATTTTTTATTTATTTTTATTTTATTATATTATATATATATATATATATATATATATATATATATATTTTTTTTTTTTAAATGTTCACCATGCTGATTTGTAGATGGACAATTAGCTTCAAAATCACTTGGCATAAAAACTAACCTCCTATGTAAGCATAACCTTTCGAACTTTCAATTTCAATTTTGTTTTGACATGAGCCAAAAAGTAAGTTAAAAGAAGGCAAGTGTCAAACAAGCACAAGAATGAAACGGTAGTGTTTTACTCACAGTACAGAACAAGCAATCACATTCACATTAACATTCTGTTTCCAGGTCAGACACTAAGAGGATGTATCCAACTAACGTATAAGGGCATTGTAATGTGTTTTGTTTGATGTGGAGTCTGGCGTAAGATGCAATGGTTGTCATTTGGAATCTTCTGTGTGGCAACAAGTGTTATCAGTTCTTCCAGCAAAGTAAGTAACAATCAGTGTTGGGAGAAATGCGCTACAAAGTTACGCGTTACTGTAATTCCAGTACTTTTAGCAGTAACGAGCATGTAACTCAATTTTTTTTTTTTATCAAGTAACGCAATAACAATTACTGAAATTTAAAGGTCCCAAGGAATGCTGCTTTTTGGATACTTTTATATAGGCCTTAGTGGTCCCCTGATACTGTATCTGAAGATCCTTTCACGAAATCCAGCCTTGGTGCAGAATTACAGCCACTAGAGCCAGTCCCACAATGAGCTTTCCTCAGGGTGTGCCATTTCTGTGTCTGTAGCTTTAAATGATATTAAGGAGGAGAGAGGGGGGGCAAGGTGGAGGGTGGGGGTGTGGCCTTGACCAACTGCCACTTTGCTTGTTTGCAAGCCATGATGTCTCTCTCTCATGGGTGGGCAAAATTCTCTGGGTGGGCAAAGCAGAGAAAGGGGAGGTAACCTTGCTCCTTATGACCTCATAAGGAACAGATTCCAGATTGGCCCATCTGAGCTTTCATTTTCTCAAAGGCAGAGCAGGATACCCAGGGCTCGGTTTACACCTATCACCATTTCTAGCCACTGGGGGACCATAGGCAGGCTGGGGGAACTTATATTAAAGTTAAAAAACCTCATAAAGTGAAATTTTCATGCCACGGGACCTTTAAATGAGTTTGTTACTTGCGTTACTCTCTTTTGTGAAAAATGAACGCTTGCAGACAAGAAGACAGATAGGCCTACTTTAGCTGCTTCTGATCTAACGTCGCAGGACCTTATGGCGGCTCAATGATACACCAATCGAACAATGAGCATTAAACCACAGCATGGCCGATAGTGCAGATAAAATGACCTATCTTTCCTGGAAGTATGGACATTGTAAAATGATAACGAAGGAGGCAGTTTATCATTTAGTCTTCTTTACCCTGAACTCGCGATGCAAGTAACAAGTGAGAAGTGACACACACGTTTTGGGTGCTACCGTATATATCACACTATATGCACAGACGCATTTTAACTACCATATATATCACAGTATATGTGATATTCACAGTATATATCACAGACATTTCTTTTCGCTCATCGAAATTAAAGACAAAAATGTAGTGGTGAGTTGACAGTGTTGTGCAGGTGTAAAGAACCTATCCACATCTAAGAGAAGCAATTCAAATCTTATGAAGCACCTGTTGAAACAACACGCTTCGACAAAGCTAGTAGCGAAACACCCGAGCCCTACAGATGCTGAAGGGACCCCTCCATGCAAACAACCAAAGCTAGATTTTACAGACTGTAGTCCAACCGATAAGCTTAAAAGTTACTTTCCCTAGTAACTAATTACTTTTGATATACAGTAATTGGTAAAGTAAGTCAATTCCTTTAAAAAGAAGTAACTAGTAACTGTAACTAATTACAAATTTTCAGTAACTTGACCAGCAGTGGTAACAATCAAGATGTGTAAGACTTGTCTTTACTAATTTATGGTTTCAGCACGTAGGCCTACAGAACTTTACAAACAACTAAATTGCTGCGTTAGTGGTGCATTCAAGGAGACAATAAATCTAAAATATTGTTTAAAGTCTGACACAACAACAACAACAATAACTCTTCTATACAAATATAATATTTCCCCGTAGTTTGTCTCCACAGTTGTTTGTGAATTGAAAACTCCTCTGCTTGGAGATTAACTGTTACAATAAGCAACATAGCATACGAATAGCTGTAACTTCTGTGCTGTCCAATAAAAACCATGTCCAAATTTTGTGATCTGGACTTTTGTAGATAAACTGAATAATGAAGTGTTCCTATAAATTTAACCATTTATGAATCCGTTGGATTGTCTAGAAAATGAATTGTTACAATGGTAAAAACAGGACAGTGAAAAATGTATGTTTTACTAGTTTTTCACAGGACTGCAACATTGTGCTCTTGTTTCCATCCTGTTTACATTGTCAACATGTGTATTAACATTATATTCAACCCATAACTCATCATTCTTCAATGACATCAAATTTTACTTATTTACTGTTATCAACTTGTTCATATGCCATGCTTTCACAACAAATGCCTACAAATAATAGCCACTACTGTAGTGAACGTTTGGTAATGTTTTGGTTACTTTTGGTGTCATCCAAAATTGAATCTCGACAATCTCCATGTCGAACAGCCATGTTTTTTTTGTTCTAAATTGTGTGTGCACACAATTTATTACATTTGTATTTGATTCAACATTTGTTTTCCTTTGAACAGCAAACAGCAGAGTGAAATGACAATTTGACATCATTAAAAATGCATCACGACTCAGGGGCCTTAGAGGTTTCCATTAGTAAATAGGGTCGAAAACTCACTCAAATATCAGCACACACACACACACACACACACACACACACACACACACACACACACATAGAGGGTTTTGACATGTTCAGGGTTCAAGGATGAGGGCCTCTGAGATCCAGCTGTAATTTATTGTGAGATATTCAGCATCTGATCTCAGTGACAGTAGCCTCTGGCTTCATTCATAAGAGCTAAAACGTCTCTCTTCTAACCCTGGCTGTGTGTATGTGTGCATTTGTGATCGCGAGCCTGTCCGTCTTTTCTGTGTGTGTGTGTGTGTGTGTGTGTGTGTGTGTGTGTGTGTGTGTGTGTGTGTGTGTGTGTGTGCATGTGCGTAAAGGTCGGACAGAGAGACAGCGAGGGTTGATTTCTGACATACATCAAACAACTGAAGACAGATGCCCAGACAGTATTAATCAAAACTTTCCCATTTCCCAAAGAATTAATCATTAAATAATTAATTTGGCAGCTACAGGCAGCAGTTAAAGGGGGCTTGTGCCTTCCCGCTGGTTAGAATTAGTCCTTGTCGAGAGTCTAGATTGATATATTTATTATTTATCAGATTAATCATGGCGAGAGACATTAGGATCCACTGTTGGGATCATAGCAGGCATGGCGTAGGAGGGGGTGAGAGAGAGAAGGTAGGACCAAACGAGAGAAAGAGAGAGGCAGGTGGCAGCTGTGTGTGGTGATTACTGTGCAAGGTGGTCAAGGGTACACAAGAAGGCCTGAACACACACACACACACACACACACACACACACACACACACACACACACACACACACACACATCAACACAATCTAAAGAGTGGGTGGTGAGAAGGATGGGTGTGTAGCCTCGAGCAACTTCTTGTTTCCAAAGCCAGTGCGGCAGAACGGAGTGTGTGTGTGTGTGTGTGTGTGTGTGTGTGTGTGTGTGTGGGGGGGGTTGGGTGTCATTGATCCAACAGCTTCACTGAGGTCAGGGCAGGTCCCGGGGTCATTTCTGTTCACGATAAATGTCTGGAGAATACCCCTGAGGGTGTGGTGACTGACCATCTCATATCAAAACAATATCTGTCTCTCTCACTCTCTTATTACCCCTCCCTCCCCCATCTCAAGCAGATTTGTCTTTTTTTATGCTTAATGTGAGTTTAGGGTCTAACTAAATCTCCTCGTATCTTTTTTTACTTTTATAGTTGATGGAACTATTCACATGTCTCATGCCTAAAGTAAATTTAGTTTTATAGAATAAGTTGGAAAACATGGTAATAACTATATCTCATCAACACAATGTCACATGCTTCTAAACAACATCATTGATGCAAAGCAGAAGAACCCACGTTATCCAAGTTTTCACTATTAGGGGGACAACATGCATTCTATTACACTGTATGTGATTCTGAAACTGCTCAGAAAAAAAAACATATTACATATATACTGTAAAGCTATACATATTGTTTGTCTAAACACATATTGTCAGCAAACAGTCAGCGTACATACAGTAAACTAAAAACAAAATTGTTAGGGATCTTTCAATGTCAGCTCTGACATGGAACTGCTTCATGATTACTTCATCAACATAAGTTGCTATGCAAGCTTCCTCTTGCAGGGGTACTTTTTTATATACTGGCAAACCTCAACATTTTCCTCTGACTGCAGCATATGAAGTGCTTTACCATAATCTTATCTGACAGACAAAGCTTGGAATAATAGTATTCCCTCCAAACTGTTACTCTATCCCCAGTGACAAGTGTGTCGCTGGCACATTATATAATACCTTCATATCATAATCAGTGCCCAGTGGTTTAAAAAAGATGGTACGGATGTTAACAAATAATGTAAATTTTATTAAAAGTATTCTTTGACAGAGGGCTCTTTTTGTAGAGACAAATAACCACCTAAAAATGCATATTTTAAAATGCTTGTCAGCAGAAAAAAAGAAGTGTTTAATTCACTGTTTCCAAAAATGTATGCTGGCATCTAAATGGATTGTTTTCATACATAAAGATAATAAGAGTTGCAACCACGTAGTGAAATGCTTAATGTCACCAAACAGTATAAACCACAGAAAGCAGATTATTAATGGTATAACATGACTGCAACATTTACAGGTTAAAATAATAATAATGACAAAAGTAATAATATAAACAAAAGTAGTTTCTCAAGTCTGTTACAATTAGTTAGAACTATCTATACAGTGCTATGTCAGCGCCAGAGTATGGTCTGGCTTAGTCTATATCCTTGACTTTCCACTTCCGGGAGGAAATTCCGCGGGATGCATGTATTTTCGCCGATTTCCGTTTCCTTCCGCTTTCTTTTTTGTTGGAATTTTAAACTCCAGTGGATTTATGAGGACTATGGTTAACTGCTCCTCAGATCTCTGCAGGGTAAATTAAGACAGCTAGCCAGACTATCTGTCCAATCTGAGTTTTCTCTCACACAACTATTTTGCAGCGGCTCTGTCCGGCGCTTAGCACCGCCCAAGACGATTGTGATTGGTTTAAAGAAATGCCAATAAACCAGAGCACGTTTTTCTCCCATCCCAGAATGCTGTGTAGACTAGCCAGACCGCCGGATGTCAGGCTTTAACCCAGCCATATACATCCGTTGAGGCAGACTACAGTTCCTTTGAATAAATTAGGATTTTAAGTAGTACTATAGAAAACACTGTGAACTGTGCATAATACAGTGCATAACATATGTATAGATTGACAAATGCAGTATTGTATAAAGTACTTGGAAGGAATATTGTAAAAGTATCTGGAGTGCCCTGGTAGCTCACCAGGTTAAACGTGCGTCCCATGTACCAACGCTCAGTCCTTACTGCAGTGGTCCTGTCTTCATCAGTGTTCAGCCAATAACGGGCAGGGAACGGGAGGAGCAAGAGGGAGGAGCGAGCTAGTCTTCATTTTGTTTGAAAATACTTTGAACGTCAACAAGAAGAAACGTCACCCAACATCGCTTAGAGCACCTTTAATTATTAGAAGTAAAAGTAAAAAAAACACTTGGAATATGAACTTTATTGTGGCTTCTTTATAGTAAAGCATAATATCCAGAGTTTCCACACCTTCTTAAACATCAAATTTAAGGCATAATTCCCTCAAGTTAAAGGACCAAACACTGCATATTTTGAGAGAGCTGACATCACCAAAGAGAAACATTTTATTTAACTTTTTTGTGAGGAAGAATCTTTCCCTCCAACGTACAAAAACATTTCTTGCAAATATGGCTACAGATGTGTAACGTTAGCTTCATCACCACCCCATTCACCGCTGTTGTTGGGGTGGTCATCGCCTGTTACGTTGGCAGTGGAGCCTGCAGCAGGTGCTTCCATGACGCTATCAGTTATCGTGGCCTATGGTTTTGGCGCTTGGCAACAAACAGGCATTACGTCACCAACTGGAATGGAGCGTGCATTAATTTGCGCTCTATAAGCAATGATTCGCCAAACCTGCTTTTTTTGCAGTCTAACAAATGTCTTCTGATTTTATTTTGTAGTAATGAGTAACAAAGATGCTTAGGGGAAATGTATGGGAGTAAAAGTTTAAGTTTCCAGAAATATAAATAACGAAGTAAAGTACAGATACGTGAAAAATCTACTTAAGTACAGTAACAAAGTATTTGTAGTTTGTTACATTACAACACTGTGTGTCTCCTAAAAACTTACGCTCCCATCCAACTAAACTGCATTCTCAATTACGTTTCAAGGGACACATATTCAGGTAAGCAAGTTAAGTAAGTTAAGTTACGTAACAAAACATGGTTTTATCCTAAACCTAACCCAACCACGTGTTTAAGACTGTGACTGTTACATTATATATAAGGAAATCTGCTTACATGACCCAGAGGGTCATGATATGGGGTAGGATGGAGAGAGACATACACACATTACAACATGATATACAGTAGGTGTGTACCAACTACTGCAATGCATTACATTAAATGCATCGCAGCATCAGTTACTCTTGATGGGGTCTGGATGTTCAGTTGTCTTACAATAATTATGGCCATCAGTAGGCTATATTACTTGTTGTTGGACAATATTTTAAGTGCTCATATTATGCTTTTTTGGCTTTTCCCCTTTCCTTTATTGTGTTGTATGTCTTTTTTGTGCACATTATAGGTTTACAAAGTGAAAAAGCCAAAAGTCCACCCCAAAGGGACTTACCATCTCCAACAGAAAACACTGTTCACAAACTGCTCCAAACAGCTCTATTGTAGTCCAGCCTTTACTTCCGTGATGAACGTGCGTCACTTTATACCACACGTTATAATGCTCGCCTAGCTGCTAGTGTGGCACGGTGTTTGGTGTTTTAAGCCCCCAACGTCACACTAGGATTAGGCAATGGTTAGGGTTAGGGTTAAGGTTAGGGTTAGGTGCCTTAAAGTCAACGGTCACAGCGCTGCCTTGAAGTCAACGTTGGGGGCATAAAACACCATTGAGCGCGTGGCACTCCCTCATACTCTGCTTCTGATTAGCTAGTAGTCCTTACCTAGGTACTGCGCATGTGCGACTCCCAACAAAGATTGAATAGAAGTGAGATGCCTCACTCGGTAGCTTAAACAGAGAGCTCAACACACAGGGTGAAAAGAGGGGCTGCAATAATGTGCTGAAAATGAACATACTATGAGCACTTCAAGCCAAACTCTCCAATAATCATGCCAAAAGCTATAATGCTGTTTGCCCCTTTTGCCCCTCATGTCATACCACACTTCCACAGGGGATGTATTTGAACTGCTCAGCACAGAAAGCAGCTGTACTTGCCACAATGTGTTAATTGAAGCGTAGAGAGTGAAATTACTATTCTACCCCATTCACCTTTCATCTCCTCTCCCTCCTCTCTTATCTCACAAATGGATCAGGCCAGCAAATTTAGAGACGTAATTGTACATCACAACACAGATACTGAGATGAGAAGTGAGAGCGGGCGCTCCCCGTACTGGGCCTGGCTCATACTCCTTCGCCACCACAATCAAAAACGGGTTCATGTCCGCGTGAAAAACCCATTTGTGTTCAAAAACAAAATACATCCTCGACTAATAATGGGCTACATCACTCAGTTATCACCAGCCATGCAAAGCAAGACCTCATCAAGAGGGCTGCTAGACCCGGGTCTCCGCTCTCTGTTGGAAAGGAGGGCGGTTGAGAACGAGGGGGGCAGCGATGGAGGGAGGAATAAAAGGTAGGGACTTGGAAAAGGCTACCCCTTTTGTGGAGAGGAAGAATCCATTTTGCGAGATGATTTGGCTTCAAATCTGCAGGGACTAACCCTTGACATGAAGTCATATTGTGTTTGAGTTTTAGCCCTAAATTCATACATCAATTATTTACTGTCAACGGCGATTGTATAAGTGTAGGAAATTACGAGAGATTGTTATTTTCTCTCAGGCAGAAAGAATGTGATACAGCGGATGCACCCCACCTAATGTGCCGGGCCCAGTGTCCACGCAGCGTCCGAGGGAAGAATTATTTATGCATTAGAAAACAGTGTGCTGGGGCAAAAGGGGGAGAAAAAAAAGGCAGACACATTATTTTAAACCTTTCATAACATGCATCAATATTTCAGCAGAAATAAATAAAGGATGGCGGGCTTGTTTGGAGGACAGCTGTAGCTCTCTCCGCTTGGGTAGCTTGGAGCGGGGGCTCTTGGGATGCCACGCATACCAGCCCCCAGTAAAACCCCTCCATCTCTTTTTAATCATCCACTTAGAACGGGGTGACTGGAGGAGCTGTCAAGGTGAGCTCCATCGACAGCAGAGGATGGATATATTGTGAGACGGAAGGAAACGAGGAGGGAGGAGTCGCTTTTTGTTTGGGAGACAAACACAAAAAAAAAACATGTTGCTTTGTTCAGCTATGTCTGTTGCTTCAGTTTAAACTATATGTCCCGGGATTTAGTCGGTGCTAACCAGAATGATGGAGTAAAAATTTCAGCGGGCCATGAACCGCTCGCTGGCTGCACAGTCCCACAGTCTGCACAGTCCCACTCTGAATTAGTTCTCACTAATTCACTTTGACACAACACACATCTTTTTTTTTTTTTACAGTTGCTGTGGTGTCTTTCTGATTTTAGCAGCTTTCCCCTCATCAACTTCTCACAAAACTTCATCTGACTTTATTTTCATTTTGTGGGTTTTTGTTTTCGTAGGCCGAGTCTCGCCGTCTCCATTCCTGCCTTAGCACTCGCGCAGGCAGGGGGGCGCTGTTTTACCAAACCCCAAATATCACTATAAACAATGAGTGTAAAAAAAACACAAAACTCATATTTTTTGCGGGTGTGGGCAGGAGCAGACACACCATGCAGGCGGGAGCAGGATTAGGGGAAACCGTCCCGCACAGGGCTCTAGAGTATGGCATTGGCAGAGGTCTGCGCTCTCTAAATGCCCTTCTAGTCAGTCCTTCCAGAAAAATGCGGAGTTTTTTTGTGATTGTTGCGGGCAAAAATCCTTGATTATGTGGCGCGTTTTCTTAAAAAAATGCGATGGAATATGCAGGATATTTATGCAATTTTATGCAATGAAATTGCAGGAACTTGCAAAAATTGCGGGAACTTGCAAAAACTGTGGTTTGATGAAAAAGAGAAAAGAAAGTAAGAAAAAAGAAAGAAACACCCTGCTTTTCGATGATGTTCATGTCGCGTAATTACGTCACTTCA
Organism: Perca fluviatilis; assembly: GCF_010015445.1. Lineage (NCBI taxonomy): Eukaryota > Metazoa > Chordata > Actinopteri > Perciformes > Percidae > Perca > Perca fluviatilis. The sequence continues at coordinate 15,491,792 of NC_053118.1, forward strand.
TAACGTTCCCATGGCAACAGGGGGAAATGGCTGCTCTTGTGTGAAGTAAACTTTTTTCAACTTTCTGCTAAGATATATGTGACGTTTTTGCAACGATCGCGTTTTTCTGGAGGGACTCTCTAGTTTCAGTTGCGGTGCTGTAGTTACCAAAGCCACCTGTCCTTTACTGTGTCTGTGTAACTAGGGAAAAGTCACTCTTGGAACAGGAAGGTTACCGAAATGCTCTGATTCTAATTCATTGTTGATGATAGGAGAAGAGAGTTAGTGAAACAAAAAATTAAATGTGAGAGAGGGAGCCCTCTCAATGACTTTTGGAGGTGGTAAGTACAGTAGTCTTGATTCAGTGCAGAACAAGAGCTGCTGGCTGTGATTGCAAAAATACCTTTGCATCCAATTACTTTGTGTCTTGATTACTTTAACGTTGATGCATGTTCCACAACTCACCTCTTGACAATTTTTAAAGGCTTCGCCAACTCAGTGTCCCTGTTTTTGTTTATCAAGTTTGTAATTACTACAGAGCAATGTGTTGCTAACTCATTACATAATGGTCCAAAAAATTCTTGTAATGTAAAGGAAAACATTGCTGAGTTAATAGTCAAATTGATTACAATGCCATGTCTGCCGTTTCTCTTTGTAACACAATCATTCTGTCCTTTGATTTGTTCCCCAGCATTTGGAAAAATCAATTCTCCCAGGACTTAGAGAGAGGGAGGAAGAGAGAGAGAGAGAGAGAGCGAGAAAGAGAGCTTCTGTTGCAGGACAAGGTGTAATGTGTTCTATTACAATCCCAATTGAGCCAGCAGGATGCTAAATTAAAGCTCATTTAAACGGTCCACCGCAGAGTGAATTCAAACCCAGGCTCCACGGCTGTTAGCCAGAGATGTGTGTGTGTGTGTGTGTGTGTGTGTGTGTGTGTGTGTGTGTGCACACACACATCAGACAGAGTTTCTCTCCCCCTGCCCTGCCCTCCTCACATGCATGTGCCCACATAGGGAGCTATAAGGCTGTGGGAATGCACTGCTTTTTTTTTCACGCTGACATATTGTAAAGGTCAAAACTCTGTGAGGAAATGTAGAGAAAGGACAGCTAACACGAGCTGGATTTTGTCCTGTTTGTTTGACAGCTCTGCGCAGTGGTTAGCTTCCGCAGGAAAAAAGGAGTTTTGCCAGGAGAGATGCATTTACATCATTGATTGGGCCCGAGCACCGCTGTAAATATCAAGTAACAACAGGAGGGAGAGAATGTGACATTGCTCCTGTGATTTCACTGCATCTGTTCCCTCGGTGGAGTAAAAGTAGCTTTCTGTTTTCTAGATATTTTATCGTTAATCAGAGTGAAGTTACAGCCTACTGTAAATAGGAATGGCAAAATATAAACAGGAAGAAACATTTGTCCTTGACTTGATAACAGTGATCACAGCAATATGCACAGGTGTTTATTTTATTTGTTTTACCATTATATAAGGAAAGTTCATGTTGCTATAAGTCAAATTGATGGGGCCATGGTCCCACACGTTATAGCAGAGAGTAAACAGCTCCAAATCCATTTGTTTGCTCCCTGTCACGGTGAAGTAGTTTAGGGTTTTAACCCCTAAAACCTTTATAACTTCTACATGGGGATGTTAGCATGCATTTGGCTCATGGTAATGCCCCACTAATCTATACCAGCCCCGGGGCTATTTAGTGTGACTGTGGTCCCTTCATCTTGTACAGACAAAGACGTTTTTTTTTCAACCAACAATGTCTGAGGGAACGGGCCTCCACTGCAGTTTGTCTGAGCAGCCATCTCCATCTTTTTTTAAAAAGCCCTTGCCACTTACTCTCCCACAAGCCAATTGGATCAACACTGCTTATAACAGGCAGAGGCAAGTCTTCTCTGAATATAAAACATTTGTACTGCTGCCCTCTAGGGATTCGGTAAAGGCACCGAATCTCATTCCCCAACAACAAATGTTATCAAGGACCTTCTTCTGTGTCTGCTTTCTCTAGGGGTGCCACAATACACAGACTATCTGTAAGGCGCGACACCAGAGCGTAGACAGAGAATGTACTTCAAGGGAAATACGAAGAGGCCGAGAGAGACCTACTCTGAGTGTTTGCATGCGCGTGTATGTTTATTTTTGACAAGTTAACACGTGTCGACTCGACTGATGCCCACTTGAGAATCATAGCTGCTGCTGACGGATGACTACTACGTTGGCATTTACCAGTGTAACATTTATTTTTAGTGTAGTACAACAAGAAGTTATGTCATTGAAACCGGTACGCATCAAAAAGTAAAATGTGGAGGGCAACTTAATCTGGCATTTTAGGAGAAGTAGGTTGTATGCCAGACATTGAGTATTCGAAGTGAACATAGTTGCATTTTGGTCGATACAATGAAATAGGTTTATGTAACGAAATAAATATTAAATATAGAAATACGGTAGAATAAAAAATAAAACTCTCTGCATGTACAACTTCTAATTCAAAACATGCCCCATACATTGTTGACTCAGCTCTTTCAGGAGTGCCTGGCATTGCATGCATCACAGCTCAATGAGGCTGGAGGAGAATAGATGGATGATTTCTTCCCTCTTGGACACCTGAAGAGAATAAAAGGTGCCAGATTGAGTCTTTCAGATCTTTACACCCTCCTCCAGTGCTGCGCTCCTTACAATAAACTGTCCTTTTTTATGCGTTTTTAGTTCACCCACTTATAATCTGGATGAGATAGCTCCCTCTCCATAGCTGTAAGCGGTGTAACTCTTCCCTGCCTTGCTTTATCTCCATGTTCCTACAAGCCGGCTTGAATGGGGAAACCATTATCTCTGGGCTCACAAAGGAGCCAGACGTCCACATTCAAGATGTTCTTTACATGATATATTGATCAATTCGCAGAGACTAATGGCATTGTAATGAATGGAGAAGGGGACGGAGTTAATGTCTCCAGGGTTCACGCAAACTGCAAACTGCAAATGAAGCTCTCACTGACACAAAAGGTCTGGTCCGGTGAATTATAATTAGACCCCGGCCTCAATAAAAGTCAAGGGGTTGTTGCTCAGCCCTCTGCTTAATTTACTACCGACTCCGATGACAGCCTAAAGAAAAGGCTGCGGTTAGTTGAGGGTAAGATGTTTGAGTCATTTAGAGTGCTGATATAATAGCAGCAACCTTTGAGAGCTACATTAAGCTTTTAGGGCAAACAGTTAGCTAATATTTTAGGATCACTCACATAAAAGTGTTCAAGTTGGAGGAGTTGTTACTCACGGTTGAGCTTTATTGTTGAGTAAAGCCCCAATAAGAAATAATTGTGAAATTAACCAATTTCAGAGCCAGCCAGGTTTTTTTTTTTTCTATTCCTAAGAGCTTAAGGGAGGAACACAGAGGAGCTTGAGGAGTGGAGAGAAGAAAAAAGAGGTGCCAAGAATGAGATTAGCCTTTCAAACCCTTTGGAGTGGTGCTGCTTTCAAGCGAACAACTGACTACGCTGGAAACCATATCTTCAACACATGGTTGCACAGAGGAGCGTTTTGCCGAACAAAACTGGTTGAACAGCATTTTATCAACTTCTTTATTTATTGACAGAAGGAACAAGGAAAATACTCAGGAACAAAAGTTTTGTTTGCTCCCAAGAAATAGGTACATTTTACTAAAACATAACATGTGGATTTTTATGGATAAGCCCCAGATGTAATTTCTCTAGCCATTACGTTTTACAAACTTGTACTATAGATGGTGGATGCACAAAATAAGAACAAAATAACAAGGAAAAATATAAAGAGATCATAGCATAACAAATAAACAAAAACAGTAACAAACTCATTGTGAATATGACAATATTCTTCATTTATACTCTTTATACTTTATAAAGTTGAACAGTAATAAGAAATAAGAAAGCACTGTAATTTGCACTAGCTGCCAAAACATCTGGTATAGTGATGCATTACTGTGCCTGTCATTTGTTGTCTTCATATCACTACAATGGCATGCACAGTGGATACAACCCCAGGGATATATATTTCTGACAATTGCAGCAGATAAAGAAAATCACATTAGGCCATATGTAACTGCTGTGTCAGCCACAGAGTCAAGTACTTTTTCAATACCAGCCCACCTTTTAATCTTCTCCTCTTCTTTATGAATAATGCTAAGTATATTACTCACTGACAACAATGCCTCTCCCCTCAATTTATGTTCCGGCAACCTCACAGCACGAGAGACAATTTGTATCTTTCTATGCAGGCTCTCAGCTATACGTTAGAAGAAGAAGGATGGGGGGATCTGTAGGCATCTGATACGCTTGGGTTTAGTAGGTAAGACAATGGGGGCCTCTGGAGTAATGTGTGATTTTCTTTTCCTTTCAGAGGCCCCTGGAGTAATGTTGTGTGATTTTCCTTCTCCTTTATGAAAACCACTCGAGGCAAAGCCCACCTACAGCTCGATGTGCGAACACGCCTCTTTTTTTTTTTTTTTTTATCCGCTGCCATTCATTGGCAGAGAGAACTAACAAAGATGACTTTTGACAACCTGAGAAATCAAACCGCAGCTGTCAGAGCTTTTCTTGAAGAAAAAACACAGAGGAAAAGGAGCAGCCTACACAGTCAGCGCTCTTCACAGTTACCCTCTTCACTTAGCCAACACTTACACACAGACACACCCACACAGACGCACACCGGATCATTCCTAGAAGCCTCGTCCTTCCCTGCCTCTCCTTCTGCTGCTCAACAAGAACTTTTGCTGACACTTCCCTAGGAGAAGAGGGTAAAAAAAACCCGGAGAGGATATAGAAAGAGTAAAGAGGGGTGGGGGGGGGGGGGTAGGGGGTTGAGTGAGGACGAAAGGGGAAGAAATGGCAGCTAAAAGGATTAAATAGAGAATTAGCTCACGTTTCAGAGGGTTCACTTTGCTGATCTGGTGAGCATTTCAGTCAGAGAACCTCTATCCATCCCTTCACTCTCCCTCCCTCCCACAATCCATCCCTCACTCCACTCCTCCACTCTATTTTCCTGTCTCAATAGGTTGGTGGAATTAGTGAGACTCTTGGCAGTCACTCCGGGTGTCACTTCATGGGTTCACTAAGGGCACCGCCGCTCCTTTTCCTCCGGCTCGGGGTCGCGGAGACGATGAAATCTATGTGCGGTTCAAGCAGAACAATGGCTGCCCTGCAAAAAACGTCTTGCTTGGGGGTGGTGGCTTGTGAAAAACTATGTTGTTCTGGGGCCCCATGCTCCTTGAATAGATTTGTTAAAGCCCCTATGGTTGGTTTATGCTAAACAGAGCACAGGCATGAGGGAGAGGCCAAGGCAAGCCCAAGCCAGAACATCACTACTTTGTGAGCACCACATCCACCCCCACCATGCAGCGCACACTTTGATGCTTTTTTTTTTTTTTTTGGGAGATGCCCACTGAAATCCAAATCTTCCCCCCCTCCCTCTCTTCTCTTTCCTCTCTGCTCCCTCCATCCTCCTCCTTCAGTTCCCTGGCTTCCCCTTTTCTTCTATTTCTGCCATGCAAAGATAATCAGGTTTATGTAAAGTATGTGTGCTCTTTTGACAGTCGGCGATACCTCATTAATTCAATCACACCAAGCACCATTGTTCCCAAAGTGTTTGAAATGCGTAACGGGGAAGGGGGCCTTTTTTAATCCTGTCAATCAATGTTAACATTTTTCTAGCTGTTGCCATGGCTGGGGCCAGAGTTCATGAAAACAGAGAATATGAGCCAACAAAACAAGAATAAAGACTTATTTGAGATTGGTCTTTTTAAAAGGACATCTACCATGCACAAAAACACGAGAAGCAAATGTAGACAAGTTTGGACACTATAGCGTGGCTGAGAGGGGGTGAGAGAAAAGAGCATTTGGAAACCAAACAGGAACCATAAAACCTTGACCCGGGAGGGCTCTGGGAAAAACCTAATGAATCGCCCTCCGGAAGGACCGTGGTTTTTCTCCCCCTGTGCATCCTCCAATAGCACAATGACTAATACATTTCAACACATGACTCTAAGGGTTCCACACTGTTGTAATGCCCTGCTGGAATGCTGGTACTACACCATGGAAAAATATAACTTGGTCACTCAATAACTCGGTAGCTTTATTTGGAAGGATGAAGGCTATACATGGCAGCATGCTTTTTAGTTTGTTTATTTATCAAAAATATGTATGATATACTGAAAATCACCCTCCTTAACTTTTTCAGCAAAAATCATAATACATGCACATATTATATTATCATTCTATATCAATGATGAATACACAAAACGTTAAACAGTGTTTTACAGCTCCCAATGAACAGGATTAATAGACGCAATAAAACAGAGATCATTCATTTAAATCAATGTTTTAACTGGAATTATCTCAAAGTATAGGCATCAGAAACACAGTCACATATTCATACACATGCATACACACACACATGTTGACACACAGACACATTTTTACAATGGAGACAAATAGTCATGTCTGCCCTCTAGTTGTCAGTTACACTACTGTATATTAGTCTGACAGAGACACAGCACACAAGAAAGAGAGTTTATACTGTCCACTGTTACAACACTGTCTTCCAGTGTGCTACAAAATTCCAAATGAAATGTTGAATTTATTATGAATTTATGAGGATACATTAAAAGCAATTACACCTGATTGCTTAGTAGTGTGGATCCATAGCAATTTCATTGTAATTTTAAAAACACATTTCATTTATTTGAACGACAAGATGTTTTACCAGTTAAATCCTTTACCTGTCAAATCATTCTTGCTTCTCATAGAGGTGCAAAACACCTTTTGATGTGTCCTCATATAATAAGAAAAAGGCAACATTTGCAATTTTCATTTCATGTTTATTTGAACAGGGACAGATGCTACAACATAAACATTTGTGCACAGCATCACAGCATTTATAGCTATTGCTAGTTTCCAATGCCCGTCCCTAAAACGCAAACGCAATTGTTAAATAGCACTAAGCTAATAAACCCAGAGCATTATAAAGTTCTCAGATCAGCAGTTTTGTGGCCCCATCCCAAATTTTGAAACTAGTCAGCGACTTATTTTTCAGATACCCAGACTTGTACAAATTAAAATATCACTTCATCATAATGCAATTAGAAGTATCCACACAAACCATACTGGTGTATGGATTATACATTCACAAATATTTTTTTGATCTTACACATCTCTCAGTAAGACGTTTTGGTGTGCAATAAGTTTGTCATAATTGGTCAAAAGGAATTCAGCCTAAAATCAGACACGCAGGTCAAACACACAGTCAGACAATATTATTTAACTGCCCACACACCAGTCTCCTCAAACCTGCAGCTAATCATTGAAATACCACAAAATCATGTCAGGGTGGAAAGTTCTAATGTCGGGGAGATCCCGATCCCTTCTTCTCTGTCCATTTACAACCTAATCTGTTGTGAGAAAGTGAAAAAGTAGAGTGAGAAGGAGGCAGATTAAGCCATTGAAGCGCCGGGGTGCTTCCTACGCATCACTGATTCCTTTCAGGCCAATTTAAACACTGTTTGTTTATTAGTGTCTTGTGCACGGCATTAGCGCCCTAGCTTATCTCGGCACACACACAGAGTGGCACAATACGGCACTGTTCAAAGCCCAGATATGACCATGTATGTGTGTGTGTGGATGCTCAGTTGTTCACATTGCTGCTCTGACCTTGTTTAAGTAGTGAAAGACCATGTGAGACACGAATTATTGGACACCGATGCTCTTATGCTTTGTGTAAACATGCTCAAAACACCCGGTTGCTACACAGCCTCTGTGGCACTGACAAAAGACTTAAAGGTGCACAGAGGAGATTTGGTTTTAAACTAATCTCTCTTCACTGTTTACCATATATGCATGGACATATCAGCTGCTGCTGCCATTGTTTGAGAAATACCTATGGTTGCTATATCTGATAATAGTCAGTGTAATCCCTTTTTCTCTCTTTGACCCCCACCAAGCCATCCCTGTGTTTTTCTAACTCCGTTTGTACTTTGCCACCTGTCTACTTTTCTGCCTCTGTCCCATTTTTATATTTTTTTTAGATTTAATTTATTATTATTATTCATGTTTCTCTCTGTCAATCATTTTTCTTTTGGCATCGTGGCCTGCGGACATCGTTGGCTTAATTTATAGCATAGGCAAAGTGAAATATAATACAATACTGGTAGAATGTAATTCAAACACCTACACCTGTTAAATAAAAGGAAAACATGTTTGCCTGGTTGATTTCCTCAGAAGTGACCACTGCAAGGCCGTGTTGTGTGTCAGACAATGTCACCATGTTTGAGATAACTCTTCGACAAAACTGCTGCCTGAAATTACAGGAAGCACATACACACATTAGTGATCACATTGTTAATTAATTTTAAATGTCTCCAACATGTCCTTATCCGGCAGAGAGAGAATTGCCTTTCTTCTGACATATCATTCAGCGTGTCCCACTGTGAGAAACAGAGAGAGGGATAGAGATAATAGGCTACTAACTTTCAATTTTGCTTTATTATGCTGTAGCGCTTTATTTAATTTTCAGCCCTGCTAAATGTGTGTGTGTGTGTGTGTGTGTGTGTGTGTGTGTGTGTGTGTGTGTGTGTGTGTGTGTGTGTGTGTTTGTGTGTGTGTGTGTGCAGTGTTGGAACTATACCGTGGCCTTAGGGGGAGCCCACTTTCTTTCTTTTTTTCATGTGCTTTTGGCTTACAATGACTTACAAAGATACATAACAGCAACAAGTGCATGCACTATACAGGATTGACCCTATTATACTTTATTGACAGGAATTGATAGGTCAAACTTGCCAGCCACAAATAGTCTATAAACAAAGCATCAGGCTGTCTTTGAGATTTCACATGAACAACGGTCAGGCTACCGAAGAATACCATAATTCCTCCGTTCAATTAGGCCTAAGCGATGCAGCCCAAGCTTCCATCCTTAACAAACAGCCATGTATATCGGCTCTTCCAATCTCTCCACTGCTGGCTGTTCCAATTTAACGGGAGAGAGGAGCAAGATGGGTTAGGATCGTGACCGGCCTCCGACGAGCTGTTACAAACTCCATCTTCAGCCAGAGGACATTATTTCTTCAGCTTCTTCTTGCGTTGTCACCCCGGTGGGAGGTGTGCTAACGGGGCTTGCAGCAGGTGAATCGGTCGTGCTATTAACGTCATCGCTACACAGCTTCTTAGTAAAACCAAAATTAATTAAACTGCCTTGTTTTCTTTTTGCCATGGCTATATGATGCTTACTGCAGAATGGATTCAAGGAATTTGCGTGCCGATTAATGGCCTCCAACGTTCATATTTTTTCTACGAATCTTTGAGTTAACATGTAGCCTACTAAACATGAGTTGAATTTGCACCGCAGCGCCTCCACGCCTTGATGCTCATGACAAGAATAGCATGTATAGTTATCTTTATTGAAGTGAATTAGGTTTAAATCACTGACATGCAGGAATGAATGATATTTTTGCAATAGTACACATAATAATCCACAATGATTACGTTACACAAAACTGAAATCGCTCGTCAAAATGACACATTGTCAATATTTTTAGAGACCCCCAAAATTTCACAAATCACGTTTTCAGGGAGTCCATGTCTTATTAAGGGGAGCCGAGCTCCCCCTAGCTCCCCCGTAGTTCGCACCCTGTGTGTGTGTGTTTACTGCATGCTTCAAACCACTTTCGCATTCAAACACCATTGTTACCTGATGTGATGAGTTTGGTGTCCTTCAATAATGCCCAATTACATCAGATCCTCTCATTGACATCAAAAGCAGCAGAAAATGATGCTGATATCACATATATATATATATATATATATATATATATATATATATATATATATATATATATATATATATATATATATTAAATGAATTAAAACAAAGTCAAAGAGGAAAAACTCAATATACATGAAAATGTCATTTTGTGATACGGGAGAAGTATTTGTCACCTCTGTCAGAGCTACAAAAATTGCTCTTGTACTTGTGATATGAGTTTTAACAAGCAAAAATGAAAGTGCGGTTCCACTCCACACTTGCCAGAACTGCACTGCCAGCACAACCTCAGTTGCACCACTTGCACAAGGCACGCTTGTGACGACAATAGCTTTGGGTTATAATTGTGCTACTGCCTGCCTGGCACAGGCACAAAATTAGGGCCTACATGACCAATAGTGTTGTTGTTTTTTAATTAAACTCGTTATGCTTTTATTGGTAAAGCATGTTTTTAGTAGCATCAGTCATCACAGTGTACATTCACATGCTTTCTTATCTTTCCACTGCCACTGAAGGAAAGTAAAAGTTGGTCCAATAATCTACTCAGTACAGCATATTTTTACCCAGAGGAGTACAGAGGGCAGCTGGTGAGTTTTAGGAAGCTTTCAGAGCCATTTCTGGCACAGATACTTATCAACATCTTCCAAGAGTGACAATATAACATTACAATAGCATGCCACCATGTTTTTGGATAAAGGGATCACAATGTATTTTTAGTTGGCAAACAACACATCAGCTACACATACTGCCAACGACTGATCTCTTGTACCTTTGACTACTTCTGGTTCAGCATATACCAGACATGGGGGACTCGAGTCACATGACTTGACTTAATAAGACTTGCTTAATAAACATTAATAAAAGACTCAACTTGACTTTGACTTGATATTCATGACTTAGACTTGAGTCAAATGACTTGAAATGACTATACTTTCTGTTTAATAAATATATATTTTTTCCCCTCTGATATTGAGGAGGAGTTAACGTTACGATTTTAGTGCTGTTGCATGCGGGGGAACCCGTTGATATGATGACGCGGCACACGGCGGCAGACCATCAGTAAACGAGACTGGCAACGGATAGTAACTTAACGTCATGGACCCCTCTGCACCGAAAGTAATAGAGTTTGGCTATAAGCATTACATATCTGACCAGACGAAGAAGAAAAGAACGGCAGTTTGCAAGGTCTGCACTACAAATTTTTCCGACGTCAACCACCACCACGTCGAATTTCACTTCAAGTCGGGAGAGATTTGGGTTCCAGCCCCCATGTGATAAATACACTAAGTTGATCTCTCCAAATTACACAAAGGTGGTGGGATTCAGCTTCTCTTAAAGAATGTTTTTATTCTTCTTTAAGAGAAGGAAAGGTTAAAGAATGTGTTTCTGTCCCATAAAAGTGAGGCATGTTTGAAGAATATTATTTGACTTAGAAACCATTATACTTGAATTCATGATTTGATGCCATGTTTGAGGCATACTGAACAAATATGTATGTTGATTTATTGTTGGCCTAATATCAGTTTTAGGCTGTGCTTTTTCATCTGTATAAATTTAAACTGTTCAGATGTATGTGGCTTGGACGCAATGTCTTTTGAATATTGAGTAGGAAAAAAATGCTAATAAAACTCCAGCAGTTCATAACCACTGTCTTTAGCTTGTTTAAAAATGGAAGCTTTTGTATGACTTGACTTGTGACTTGCTTGACCAAAGCTATGACTTGACTTTCTTGATTGTCATAAAAAATGACTTGGACTTCCTTGAGACTTGAAGGTTAAGACTTGAGACTTGCTTGTGACTTGCCCATGTGTGACTTACTCCCATCTCTGGCATATACAAACTCACCATAAATCAATAGTACACTTAACAAAATAAGTTATAATTTCCATCTGAATTTTTAAGTAATAGTTAGGAGATGCAATTAAAGATGATATATTCACTGTAACAGATTACTTAACAAGCCTCTGCAAGCTGATTTTCATGCCGACTAAACTGCAACTAGAGTGATGCAATATGTAAACCACATTAAACTGCCTTTTGTGTATGAAATGTGCTATATAAATAAATTGAAAAAGACCAATATTAGTATGAATTGTATTATATTTTGGGGACAATTCTAATAAAAGAAACTAGACACACTAGACAAAAGGCAGACACATATACGTGTGAGACACCAATGATTTTTTCAGTCATCTTTCAGCCATATTTTCACTTAGATAAATGAATACATGCACAGGTCACAATTTACAGGTTTTCCTGAATAATTGTATATTTTTAATAGCATAGATTTCTAAGGCTATATAGTCACTTTCCTGTTTGCTGGATGGCACTTTTTCACAAGCACACGTACATACATTGTTAAATAAAAGTCATGCAATACACTATAAAATAAAATAAAAACCACAATGACCTATGCACTGAATATATTTACCGTAATTATCTTCCTCATGCAACAGTAGAGAAAGCAGTATGCACAGTACACACAATGCATGGCACAAACATTGAACAGCTTCTATTTCAAACCACAAACACGCTTAACTACTCAGTATGTCTAAATATGATTTCATCTGCTGACAAAAAAAGAAACAAATCAAATGGTATAAAACCATTTTGATGGAGTGTAATGATATTACTGAAATGTTTCCAGTCAAAGTTTTTTTTTTTTTTTTGTGTTTTATATGCGATTAATCTTCAGGGCAGGAATATATTGAATACACTGCATGTAACACACATGTCGGAAGCAATCTCTGCCGCAGAATCTGAGACATCTTCATTGTGTGAGTGAAGACAACATCCATCAACGTTGCATGAAAATAATTTGCCAGCTTTATTCAATCTACATACGTCTTGGCCCCCCTCTTTGCTCTACCTCCAAAACTCACTGAGATGAGACGCCATGAGATTGTTATCTTGCCTCGCCTTTGTATGAAAATCAAATTGGGAATTGCTTTTTTCCTTGATTCACTTCCATGCAAACAAAGAAGTTGTTTTCTTATTTTCATGTAAATGTCTTTTTTATAGGAGGCGACAAGTGTAATCAATCTTCCTCAAGACAAGGTAGGAGGGCCTGCCGAGGGGGGATTATTGGTGCTTAGTAGCCCGGGGATCATAAAACAAGGAAATTGAAAGTGATATTTAATTGACACTGCCATTTCCACTGCACGGGGGAAGACTCGTCCCCCCATCGCCACGTCTCTCCCACACGCCAGGCCATCTTGCTTGGCGCAGGTGAAGAGAGGGAAGGAAAGGACTCGCCGGAGCAAATTTCCTTTCAAACCCTCCACTAGAACCCGGAGAGCAAGCTGTCAATCTCGGAGCACAGCGCTGTGAGAGAGACAAGGAGGGGAAAGTTTTACGTTGAGAAAAATAGGTTTCAAAATGTCACCTCATCGGTGTGGTGAAACCATACTCAGTGAAGCGGAACATGGTCAACATTATAGCTGAAAAAAATAACATACCTGTTTCATTCGGCTTTGCCTGCACAGACAATAACAACGAATGTCAATGCGTGCTCCTATATAGTAAATGTTGTACATTCAACATCTCCAAATTAGGAAACAAAAACCTCAAAGGGGTGAATCATGCTTTCAAATACCAATTCTACGGTTATTGCTTTTTGTTTAAGAAATGTGACGCTAAAATCAAACATTTCTACTCTCTGAATTCCTCTACAGTAAATCCCCTCCCTACCACCTGTGAAATTGTACACTTTGTGTCTGTCACTTCCCGCCACCAATTTCAGCAATTAACAACCCCTTAAATTAATCAGCCTTCATTCAATTATAACTCAGACAGTCTCTGGTCTCACGCAGCAATAAAAGAAGGAGACAGAGTCAAGCAGAATTACAACCTGACTTACTGACTCTGAAATAGAAAGTGACACTGTCTAATTGGAGTAACGTAATGAGATCAGCGGGTGTCTTTGTCCAGAGACTTGTCGTAGGAAAGGGCCCGGTTTGCCTTTCTGAACCCTAAATACCGTCTCATGACCTGACCTGAGAACCTGGTAGGTGCCCTGTGTCAACTTACTCCATGATACGTCTGGTCATTAAGTAAAATCACCTAAAATATTATCAGTTTAAAACTTCGAAGTGATTTAATGAGTTTCCAAATACATTGAGAGTTTTCAGCTTTCAGTTTGTAGTGATTGTGTTTGCCAGGTGTTGTTTATTTAAATGTTTTAAAGTGAAGAGTTAAGTTACTGCCAGTGTTGCCAACTCTTTTCCAATGGAAAGTAAATAAAGCCTGCTTGAAAAGTCGCTAGATGGCGTCACATCCAAATCTATTTGTGATGCTTAACTATTTACATTCAAGATACAAACAATTAAAAAAATAAAGTTTAAAATTTTTTTTTGCCTTGTATGTTTAGGCCATTTCAAGTGTAGATTGTGGAACTGCAGCTCACACTGGTTACCGATACTCTGCTAAACTAGTTAGCTTTCCCCTGCGTTTAGCTAAGTATGTCCATCAATTTCGGATTTGGCTACCTAATTTAGTCATGCAGAATAACTAACTGATTGATGAAGATTTTGGTTTATCAAAATCCATATTTTTTCAATTACAAGGAAAAAGCAATAGGTGTAAATTAGCTTTAGCTTTAGCTAAGGCTAGCCTTGGCTAGTACTCCAGCTAACACCTGGTAAAGCTTTCATGCTTAAGATGTCTGGTTGTCTCTTTGTGACACAAAGTTAAGTGTGACAGCGGGTTCTAGAGAACCGAGATTACCAGGCCAAAGAGCGATACTGCAGTTTTGGCTTCTTTTTTTTGTTTGTTACTGCAAATCTATGTTGAATAATAGGCTACAATGTTTTTTTCTAAATGGTAAAACAAATGTGAAAAAGTCAGAACTCAATTTTGACTAGATATGCTTTGTAGGACAGTGAAAATGTTTTTTAGCTTTATTTTGCATTGTCTCTGATCATTATGGAAGATAGTTTTACATGTTTAGCATGGTACCATCACATATTCCATTGCAGCAGCCGCAACTATCTGCCCAGCCTGTCTGTCTGACAAGATGTATAAAGAGCTTGCTGCTGACCTACAGAGGCTTTAGGCAGGCTTTGGGGACAGGCAGCAATTGGTGTCAAAGAGAGGCCAAACGGCAATGATTTATAGCCAGGAAGATTTGACTGGCGAGAAGCTGCTGCTGCCACAATTACCTTTACTGCTAAACTCACACACAGACTGCATGTTATTTCACCGGCTGCTGCCACACACAGACACACACACACACACACACACACACACACACACACACACTCCTTTCTCTTGTGCTGTTCATGTTTGAGTGGTTGGGCCTCTGTGTCTTTGGCCTGCCTTGTCCACTTAAAAGGGCATTAATCAACGGCTACTTTATAAATCAGGAGGTCCTTGCAGGCTCAAAGCGATTATGAGGTCAGGGCTCTGCAGAAGTACTTAACCAATTCCCAAACCCACCCAGACTTGGTATATTTTGCTTCCTCACGGCCAGGCGATTCATCATCATTCTCCCACTGAGGCATAAT
The DNA here is from genome assembly GCF_010015445.1 of Perca fluviatilis. Lineage (NCBI taxonomy): Eukaryota > Metazoa > Chordata > Actinopteri > Perciformes > Percidae > Perca > Perca fluviatilis. Next base: position 15,507,050 of record NC_053118.1, read on the forward strand.
GGAACAGGCAGGGAGGGAGGACTGGAAAAGGTATAGAAGATGAGTAGAAGGCAATTGGGGGAGTAAAGGAGAACGATCGAGGTATAACGTGCTTCATTCTCTACCCCTCTCTCCCACCACTATCTATCTATTCTTCTTCCCCCCCTCTACTCAGTCTCCAGCTCTCGCTCTGTTCTCTGTCTCTCTTTGCCTAAGTCCCTGGACACTTTGGGGGCACTTAACGCCAGGCAGGCCCATTCATCCCGGCCTACCAGCTCCCCCAAATTATTTCAGACAAAGCTGAGACAAATGTCTGGAGGATGTATTTACTGCTCTAAATGTGGGAGCTATGTGGGCCATCAGGAAAGACAGCACTTTTGGCCTCTGTCTGGTTAGACAGAACCAGGAAAGAAAGGAAAGGGATGGGGGGGGGTAGAGAAGAGGACAGCAGAAGGCAGAGTGTGAGGAAGAGGAACAAAGTGTTTCAAAAATAAAGTGGCAGAGAAAGAAAGGAAAGTAGGAGGAGCCTTTAAAAATAAAAGGTTAGAGGCTAGATGTCTTTCCTCTTATGGAGCCCATAAGGCCTGTTGTAAGTCATGCTAAAAGGCCATGAATAGTCCAATCTAGAGGTGGGGGGGAAATGGTTTTGTGCAAAATGTAGGGAGAAACTGGAAGGGGCGAAGTACAAAATGCTTTCCTTTCACTTGTCTTTTGAGCTGAACTAATCGGCAGTATCCACGGCCTACAGTATGAGGCCATAAACGGATTTGCTTTTTGATTCGTGAAAAACTCGATGAAAACCACAGTACATCACGCCGGAAATATGTCATTGCTCAGTCAGTTAAATAAATTGAGTAAGACAGCATCCTGTCAGTACTACTGCATCTAGAAACAAATCGAATAGACGCCTGAGTGCCGCTCCTTCGGTTACCTGTATGATGTCTAATTTAGCAACAATGTCAGCCTGAGGAGACACACTGGAGTCCTTTTGATTTAAAAACAGAGGAGAGAACAAAGGGCAAAGGGAAGGGGGGAAACAAAGAAGTGAAGAAAGTAGCAAGGAAAGGAAAATGAGAGGAAGGATGGAAGGGAGGAGAAGGAAAAAACATGGAGAAGGAAAGAAGGAAAAAGAAGTGCTTCTTCTTCACCACTTCTAGAGACAGACACTTGGTGTGGTTTTGACAGAGCAGGAGAGGCGCCGAACGTAAAGTGGAGAAGACAGTTTCCATTACCCCTGGCACCCACCAGAGAATAATTTGCTGAGGCTGGGTAAATTGTGATTTAAGAAGTGTAATGACGTGTAATAATTTTCTGTCACTGTTGTCAGTTAGTAGACAAGGCAGGTCTCCTCAGCAGGAGGAGGACTATAGAGACAGAAAAAAAAACAGGAAGTTGGATGTAATCCAAACAAATGAGAGGAGACATATTGTGTAATGTGGGAAGCGGCAACAATTAAATCAGTTACTGGTGTATCAAAGCAATAGTAAATGCTGTAGAATACAGGTGTTGGAGTGAGATTACAGAAGTAAACCCCAATCAGAATGTATTGTATCGCACATTTGATTTCCTTTTTCAGGAGTCTCAGAGAAATAAGGTCAAGTTCCCTGGTGACTGCCACAGTAAGCAGTTAAAAGGGTTTCAAATAAACTGGAAATGACCCTTGTTGAAAATAACTCTTACTTAATCCCCCGATAAGCCAACCCAAGTTTGCCCTCAGCAGCTTAAATCCATACTACCAAGTAAAGAGTTCTTAGAAGAAACCATGCAGCTGCACTCCCGTAGCTTTTATTGTGAAATGCATTGTCAAACATTTGTTTGACTACCTTTCATTTAGTTTCTTGTAATTGTATGATTCAGAAAGCAAAAGGTTAACATTTAAAAAAAAATGTCTGTTTCAAATTTATTGCTGCATCTTTCTGTTTTTTTATTCAAAATGACTGAAATCGGATGTCCTTTAGAATTATGTGTACCTTTATTATCCCAGTGCCCAACCCAACCTATGGGCATTCAACAAAGCAGTTTTATCTTTGACATATGTAATTTATGAAAAGTAAAGCACCAGCTTCACTGTTATTAATGCCTCATCACAAGCTCCAATAGAGCAGGGAGTCGTGGGCTTTGAGTGATTATGTTATCACTTTAAGTGTATGTTTTGCATAGACGTGCACAGGTTTTCGAAGAAGGAGACTCGGAGAAAAGGGAAGGTAGACTTTTTGCAAATGTGAAACAGTACCTAAAGATAGGTGCTCTTACATGGATGCAAGATATTAAAATACAAGGATGCAAACCAAATTTCAAATATATAAAAGTTTTGATATATTTGCATTCTATTCCATTTCTATTTAAGGGTTAGAAAAATTAACATAGTTGACAAGTAGCATATTAAAGATAATCAAAAGGGCTTATTTGAAATGGAAATATGGGGAGGGTGAGTCCATTTCAATTATTCAATTCACTTTATCACTGAAAACATATGGTGCAGTACAATAACGTCACTGACAATCAGTGTGATGCAAATTGTAATGCCTCATGTTTATCTGCTTTTTGGTGGACTGTATAATGTAACTACTTATAGTTACCATCAAATTGTCATTAATACATTGCAAAGCGAGAACAAAAAAAACAACATATTTCGACTTTTTTTCAGCTGAGCAGATAACTGCATTGGGCGTACATATTGTTATCACAGTAATATCTCTATTACAAGTCCCTCGCTTAACAGGAATGCATAATGTATCCATGCAGAACACAAAATGCCATAAATGAAAATGAAATGGATTGCAATGCAGCATGGTGACTAAGGGGCGCTGACAAGACTAATTCCACATCTTTTATGGTCAAAGGCTTGAGTTTCTGCTCACACATTCGCTAAATTACCAGAGCACACCCTGCCCCCTTTTGTCTTACTCCATTCTCTCTATATCTTCTTCACTCTCTTTCTCTCTCTATCTTTCTGTCCTTTTTCCAAAACCAAAGTTGTTGGATCATGAATTGTTGAAGTGCAATGACTTGTCTCCTCTACTTTCACTCAGTGGTCCTAGTAGTAGCAAGAGCAGATTAAAAAGTCTGCCACACTACCCAACCGGTCTCAGCATACCATTAGCATATATATGAGATTTGAGACATTTTCTAATATTCTCCAGCAGGACTCATCTGTCATGGCCTGGTGATGAATTATAAAATGCTTGTTTGGGTGTGAGGGAGCTGGAAAAGTGGCAGTGTGCCTCCCCTCCTTCTCCATACTTCTATAACCTTTACTATGTCTGTGTTTAAAAAAAGGAGGGGGAGAAAATCAATGTTGGGACAATTCAATACAAAAATGAAGTTTGTATTACTTATGCCATTAGTCAATATGTGTGGGAACTGGTAACAACTTATGTGCCCTTAGTGTAACTTAGTCACAGAAGAATCGAATGGAGACAGCAGGGAGACGTTGCACTGCCTGTACTTGGATCTTCTTTCTGTTCAAACCAACAATCAACAGGAATAAATAAAACTGTCAACAACACATAAACACATTTGTCGAATTTTAAGGATCTGGAGGATAACGGTACAGACTTTCTTACAAGCCTAGTTATTATTAATTAAAAGTACAACTCAAGTGAAGAATACAGGATATGCTATTTATTTCTCTTTGCATTATTGATTCAAATAATTTCTCAGCATGAAAAGTCAGACCCAAATTGACATGAACATAAACCAAAATAAACAAACAAGACTAGTGCCCCCTCCTGCATCCAGGCATGGCAGGAGAGCTCATACATAGACAAGTGCCTGGTGGCTGGGCGTGTACTGGTTATGAAAACTGTCTCTTGGGAACTATCTCTGTCCTTTCTCCATAGCCCATCATGATATGGAATTTTACTCTGTCTGGCCGCAACCCAGTACCGGTCCGTGCACTGTTGCCAACCGGGCCATCTACTTGCCTGAGCAATGAAGGCCAGATGATAAGGAGTGACAGTGTGCATAAATGATACATTAAATTTAGCGTCCTCTTCTCCTGATGCCGTCCCTGGTTCTGAACCACTCTTCAACACTGATGTGTGTACGCTGAGCTAACAAGGGAATCAGCTTTCTTTTGAAGTAGAATGAATGAGCTTGCCGGTCCCAACACCCAAAAAGGTTAAGAACCCCCTGCTATTTGACTGCAGGAAGCAGGTTAATTGCCACATAGACCTGATAAATGCAAATTAGTAGTTTGGACTTTCAGGCCTGGTTGGGTCAGGGATACATCTAGTCTATATCCATGATGTTCCACTTCCAGGATTGCTCACGTTCTGCCAGAAATTCCACCGTCACTCTTTTCGGATGTCCGTTTTTGGATGTCCCGCTACCTTCCGCTTTCTTTGTGTTGGAATTTTAAACTCTGATCGAATTATGAGGCCTATGGTTAACTGCTCCTCAGATCTCTGCAGGGTAAATCTAGACAGCTAGCTAGACTATCTGTCCAATCTAAGTTTTCTGTTGCACGACTAAAACAACTTTTAAACATACAAATGTTCCAACAAAAAAAGTTCCTTCCTGAGGCTATATTGCAGCGGCATCCGCTCGATGCTGAGCAGCGGCAAAGACGATTGTGATTGGTTTAAAGAAATGCCAATAAACGAGAGCATGTTTTTCTCTCATCCGGGAATGCTGTGTGGACTATACAGACCCTCGTTCGCAGCGCTGTGGAAGATGGTCTGGCAAAGCGAGACTAGGGAACACTCGACTCGGCAGACTGGTATTAGGGGACCAGTGGGGTGAGGACCGCAGGAAGTTCAAGAAGACTGCGGCAAAGGATCTGGCTAACCGTCAAATGACGAAGCACTCTTCCCATTGGGAGGCAGGGTTCATCCCGGGGCTGTTCTCAGCCCCTGGGAGGACCTCAGAGTGCTGAGGGGTATTGTCAGGCAGTAGAAGGAACACTCTGAGGAACTCCTAAATGTGACCAACATGTCCTCAGTGGAGGGGACAAAGTCGGACAACTTGGGGGAGCCTTGCCTACCTTTCTGGCAGGGATCACCAAGGTAGTCAAAAAAGCTCCACAGTATATTAAATATTAAAACTGACGCATATGTGTCTCCCTACAAAATGAGAGGGTTTCTAGTGCTGCTGATGTCAATATTGATTGACACCCAACTCTGCAGCTTTTTAAGAAGTTTCAGTTTGTTGTTTTGGTTTGCTGATCCATTTGATTGTGTCCTAACAAGCTCTTACTGACCTAACCCTGTACTGTACATGACCATGGTCCTATTCCAACAAATAAAGCTATACATAACAACAGTTTGCTTCCCATTGCAAAATGGTACATGACCATACATGCTATAATACTTCATTATTGGAACTTGTATTGCCTTTAGTATTAAATCATTGGTATACAATTTGCAAGACTATGTTTACTAAAGAACCCACTGGTCAGTTTTTACATCTTAGGAAAACAATATACTAAAATATACAGTGCATAAAGTGTAGTTCATTACATATATATTTAAATAAACTAGTAAACAAGTTCAATTACAGCTTACACTATGTATAATTTACCTCAGAGAGAGTTTAACCACCACATATCATGGTGTGACAGGGGAGGTGTAATACTTTATAAAGCTTTATATTCCAACTCCTTGCAAATATCCCATGTGTTAATTAAATGAGTAAAAAGTGCAGTGGCCTGTGTCCTAAATTAATTGCTTTCTATTAGATTACATTATTGTAGATAGACCAAGCCATATTATTAAAATTGTTGTACATTCTCCTACATTCAATTTCCTTGAACATTATTATTGAGAGAAATCTCTCTCTCTTTCTCATGCTGTCTCTCTCTTTCTTCCTTCTCGAGATTGTTCCAAATTTCTGTCATGGTGCATTCTGCTCAGTTAATTAAAGGGGGCTAAAGTGCAGTGGCCTGTATCCTATTGCCATCAAATCCATAACTTAGAGAGAAAACATTTACATTAACTTGCCATTAATACCGCCTATGCCGACTTTTCAATTCCCGCTAAGTATGATCTTATACAATAATTGCTGTTGCCTGTAAGACAAAAAGGCGATGAGGTCCATGAAGGGGACAAGAAGAATTTGATGCCACTGTTAATTAAATGAATAAAAGTGCACCAGGCTGTGTCTTGGAAAACAGCTTTCAGTAATAAAAAATATAGCTGACAATCTCTCCCTCTTCTTCCTTTCAATTCAGTTTTGAATGCTATTACACAAGGTAATGGAGTTTGGGAATGGGAACTTCTTGATAGCTGTCAGAAAGAAAGAGAGAGCGAGAGAGCAGAGAATGCCTTGTATTTCTTTCTCTTTTTTAAATAAAACAACTAAGCTCAGCAGTCTGTATCCTATCTCAGCTATTGGATTGGATTATTTTACATTTTGATTGAAATGATGTCCGCGCCAGATAAAAGCACAGACCCCAGCTGTTGTAATTGAATCAGGGTGGAGTTGTTTATTCGGTTGATCTACAGCAGTGATTTGCTTGTCCTAACACCCAATGCATAAAAGATCCACTCTTGTTTAACACACTGCTGATTAGATCTGTTTAAAATGGCGAAACAAGAGGCGTCTGTGTCCAGAGATGGGCAGGCATAAAGATAATACATATAACGGCATCGGGAGAAGGGGGGAGGAATAGAGAGTAGAAGAGGAGAGGAGAGAAAGGAGGATACAAAGGGGCCCCACGCTCCCTGGCTCTCTTGATGGTGTTGTGCGCATATGTGTGTGTGTGTGTGTGTGTGTGTGTGTGTGTGTGTGGGTGTGCGTGTGTGTGTGTGTGTGTGTATATGTGTGTGTGTGTGTGTGTGTGTGCTGTAGATGCACCATCTGCTTAACTTTCCATGTGTGACCAAAACTTTCAATAAATAAATTTCACATGGCATGGATGCCAGATGCAGAGGGGCCCTTGAATAACATTTAAATAACATCTAATTGGAAGTAAGAGTAAGTGTTCTTATCCCTCCAAAAACAGGCATCTTCTGAGAATTTAAAACCGCATGTGTGTTTGAATAGCACTAAGGATACGGTGGGCCACTCTATATATACCACGATGTTGATGTAATATTACGCAGCATTAGGTCATACACATACACGATTTATTGAACCTTATTTATGAAGACTACTAAATATATGCTATACAATGGATGGTTGATCATCAAATAATGACTCTTATCACTTTGGTGTAGGATGCACATCCATCATGTTGAGAAAAAGGTGAAGTACGCTCCAGTGCGCAATGCATGCTAATTTCAATATCACTCCTTGAGGGACCACATATGAAAACATAATCTGCTTAGATTGTGTTGCCCCTCATACAACAATAACTGTGTCAAGGGCACAGGCAAAATCTCCAATATGTTTGCATTTTTTGCATGTCAAATATGTGATAAGAGGCACTCTTTTAGGTAAATATCAATATCACATCACGACTAGGCAGAGTTCCATGTTACCTTTGGGATGATCCCTGTCCAGTTTAATATGATAGATGAGCTATTTTCTCCTAAAGAAAGATACACAAGGTATACGCACGTGCTATTTACATATTGATAAAAGTAAAGCAAAGCACTTTGATTTTGTCCAATAAAGACAACAATATGTTTGTGTATACCACATTCATTGGAAAAAACAATATGTATCAGCATTGAACAGTCACAATAAACTACAGATAACTTCATCGCATATGGTGTTATCATGAAATCCACTTGCATAATAAACGTGTAATCTTCATATAAACTGGTCAGGTTTGGCAAAAGCATAAAACTGTAAACAGGATATGTATCAACAGTGAACTTTACTTGGGACACAAAACACTGTGTAAGCTTTGACATTTACTGATATTCAGATTAGGCCAACATTTGTCAGAAAGCCTAACCTTTGTCCTTCCTTGTCTGTATATTAGCTGCATATTAAACCTTTGCATCTGACTCTATCATTTCCCCCAAAAAACAGCTTTTGTTGCAAAACGCAGATCATATGTTTAATAATTTCTCATGTTTCAGACGCTATTGGGTCGGCCCCGCTATAATCAATCATCTCTATTAACTACCATATCTCGCGCTCCGCCAGCCGTGACCCCTGGACAGCTGAGCTCAGATTTTATCGCTGCATGCATGCCACGTTTTACTTACCCTGACATCCCTGTGTTGCTTTACACCTCTCTGTGCTGTCTGCTCATGTGGTGTTATAAGCATCCTGTCGTCTCGCAGTTGTTTTATCGGACTGCTACGATTGCTCATTGTGGCCCCGTGGTAACCTGAATAACCTGAAACATCTCAGACGCCTGAATTCCCCACAGATAGCTGAGAGATACACTTTTATCACTTTAAAATTACGGAAGTCTAGAATGTGTACTTTGTTAGCCTATGTCAAATGAATATCAATGCACAACACAGTGTTCTTGATGAGAACAAAATATACCTAACACCTACAGTACCAGTCAAAAGTTTGGATACGTTTTCGCATTCACTTAAATGGGAAAGCGTGTCCAAACTTTTGACTGGTACTGTATGTAAATACAAAAAAAAGAAAAGAAATGCACTCCATGTCCATGTACCTCATTGTGTTGTTGCATTATTCATATATTTCTCTTTTTTACTTTTTTTTTTACACGTTTATTACCTAAACAGGTGTTTTGAAGTATTACCGTATTGCTTATTTCTATTTTGATGCAAAAAGATCAAAAATGGTAGCATATTTTAAAGGTGCTGTAGGTAGGATTGCAAAGATCCAGGACTTATTCAAAAAATTTAAACATCAACAACTTGTCAGTCCCTCCCCCTTTTCTGCTAAAGCCCAAAACGGTCTCCTAAGCCCCTCCCCCAACAAGGGAGAATGAATGCATGTGCATGAGCAGTGATTGACACACAGTTAGACACCCCCCCTGGCCCTGACTGGTGCATCTGAACAGGGAGTGGTGGATTTTTGCAAATCACACTACAGGATGTAGGTGGTGCCAGAGGAGCCAGATTATTTTTTTTATTACCAGCTTTATGTAGCTCTACTGGAACATAGGGTCAGTTTCAGCAAATATGACAGAATGTTAGTTTTATAAGGCTTACCTACTGCACCTTTAATACTTCCACTACTACTACTTCTTCTAATTCTGCTAATAATAACAATAATAGTACATCAAAACGAATTCATTGAAGGGGTTTAAAGGCTGAGCTCTCAAAGGCATCAGCAGCTTCTGAAGTTCAAATGAGGTAAACATGCTGAGATGAGCCTATCATAGTAGCTGTTTAAATATTATCTGGTTGTAAGTCTCATCATAAAGACTTTTGAAATACAATTTAAAAAATGAGTTTCTGTTACAAATTATATAACTTTTTTTTCATATTTTACGGTCTGAGCACTGTTTGGTGGGTTTGGAACGATGAAAAGGAAGAATGTCGGCAGAGTAAGATTGTTGTTTCTTGTTTACTAGACTGAAAGCTGTCACATGCTTTGTGTTGCAAACTTGAAATGTGGTAGACTAATTAGATGTTCGTATGACCCAAGTTTTAATTGCTGTATTTATGTAATGACGTTATGCAACTGCACGTGCATGCTGTATGACAAGTGCTAAAAAACAAAACAAAGGCCCCAGTCTTGAGCTTTTTCCATGTACTCTGCCTTTATCGCTTAGTGACATACATAGCGGTAAAATTACCGTACAACCAGAGTGCAATTAAAATACACACGTGTCTTCTTCAGTATTTGGTGTCTACTGTATAGATCACATTCAATAGCAATGCACATCGACTACATTACTCAGGCTAGTGTCATGTTGGAGATATTTACATCTGAGCTAGAAAGGATGGAACAGAAACATTCTCAGCTCGTAGACACCAGCGGCTGACCTTTTCTCTCACTGTTGGTAGCAACCCTTCAAACGTTAAACACACACACACACGCACACCCACACACACACACACACACACACACGCACACACGAACACTTGGAGGAAGAAAAAAACACAAAGCAATAATGTGGAAATGTTAACTGCTTACAATTAAAAATGTGATTTATGTTCCGTGCAGCTGTTAAATGACACTGCAGCCCAACGATATCGATTTCCATATCATTAGCATAATAGTTTTATTGTGGTATAATTACTAAATAAAAAGGCTCCTACCTGGCAAACCTTACTGCATATCAGGGACTCTTAAACGAGCAAAATGTTGCCTCACACAAGTAACATGGGTCAATTGCAGCCGGGGATAGTCAGGGGTAATGATTAGATCATTAAAATTTAGTCTATGCTTCACAGAGCATAGAGAAAATTAACTTCCCCCCACCAAGCTCATTTTTCTGCTGAACATGAAATAATGATTTTCTGCCAGTATAATTACAAAGCTAACATCTGATAGAGTCAGCATCCAGGGGGGATTATCACATGCATGAGTATTAGACCTCATTACCAGCTTGACTGCAAAATTATTACATCTTGTAATTGGATGGCGAGATTTATACACAGATTGGGCCAGGGTTCCTCGGTAAGATTGTAATTACAGGCTTCGCTGGTTTGCTACTTATCACACTGCGTGCAGGAGGGAGGAGGGCCGAAAAACAAGCAGAGACGAGGAGAAGGAAGGACCGTTTCATTAAGCAGGGCTACCCTATCAATGGCAAAATGGCGTCGCGGCCAGGCTGCGCGGATTGCTGGGGCGAGTGGGTAACATCTTCCCTCTCCTTCTCTATTTATGAGGCCAAACAGTGGAGGTGTTTGCAGAGGGAGGGGGCGTGGAGGGGGGCATTTATTATTACCAGGGTTCCTCTCCCTGACAAATGGGATTTCATTTATTTAACCTCTGCTGATCTATTCCAGTGAAACGTATAAACAAGCCATCCGTTTTTTTACGACCGTCGCAGAGTCAACGCCTCAATTATCTAAAGGCTAACTGAGTGTTAAAGTGAGCCATCTGCCAGTGGGAAGCCCATTGATTTAATTTGCCTTGTGGTTTTACCCCTGATGCAACCGAGGCCCCGCTTTGTGCCTATAGAAAAAGAGTCGACAGATACACATATCCCTCATTGAACTTGAGTTCAAAGAGAGTGGTCATGGGGTGCTTGTGTGCATGCAGTTGTTGCCATGTCATCACAATCTGCCATGTTCCTCCTCATTGCATACTTCCACTACACGTCATACTCTTCTGTGAAATGCAAGTGAAGTGGAGAGATGGAGTAAGAGAGAGGAAGAGAAAGAGCGGTTAATGGAAATCAATATCTGGGCTTAAATTTGATGAGGAGGATGTCAGGCTGCCAATGGAGGGGACACCTTTGTTCTCCTGTAGCCAGCTAATCTCTGTCTACATGCTGAATTACTATTGACACAATATGTGTGTGTATGTGGGTGTGGGCTCGTCTGCGTGAATTTGTAATGTCTGTGCCGTCCATGCATATGTTTACCCGGTACCTGATTGGATAGTATGTGAGTATCTGTAAGCATGTATGTTTTGTGTGTGTGTGTGTGTGTGTGTGTGTGTGTGTGTGTGTGTGTGTGTGCGTGTGTGTGTGCGTGTGTGTTTGCATCCTAGAAGGCTCCTTTGCAGCTAATTTTATAGTCGGCCCCACACACTAATCAGTGTGCCAGCAGTAATGGAGTTGTTATTGGAGTCCATTACAAAGACCCAGGTTGGATCAATGCTGGTATCAGTGTTCACAGATGCAGCTGGTTCAACCCTATAAAGACAGAGATTCAGAAGGGTGTGTGTGTGTGTGTGTGTGTGTGTGTGTGTGTGTGTGTGTGTGTGTGTGTGTGTGTGTGTGTGTGTGTGTGTGTGTGTGTAAATACTTGCTCACTGTGTGCTCAGTGGCTGGTTCCAAGAGGCCTTTTAATATAGCGTTCAGTTAAATAATGTCATGTATCAGATGATATACAAATACAGAAAATCACTTTGGAGTTATGTTATTTTCTAATGTGTTGACTGTTCACACCTGTACCTACTGTGAAGTAATTTTATAAAATGCTCAAAACTCAGGTTTTCAAAACAATTCTTCCTGGGGTCATGCTATACTTTATGTATTATGTTATGTTATGTAGGATACATGTTGGAAAATGTCATTGACATTTTCCGAGGCTAGTTTGCAGCGGCATGGCTACCAAATTCGGCCAAATAATCACCTGCTGCTAGCACTGTGAGTGTTATTGGCAGGCATATGAGAGAAAATCCCTTCAAGTGACATTCAATCCTTTCCTGAGCAACAGCTACAGTAAAGAACACATGGCTTACTCTAGTAGACAGTGAGCGTGTGTATTTACTCACGTGCACCTGAATGTGCACACACTGGACACACAGAGATAGGTACAACATTCCTAAATTACTGCTTTGTTCCATTTTCATGTATAATTTAACCACTTTATGAATATGAAATCTCAAATCTGAAACCAAAATGTAAACGTGCAAATTTACAGTGTTAATGATGATATTTGAATCCTCATTCACATAATTAGTCACTCTCCATGCATTAATGTCTTTACAAGTATTTTCTCCTCCCTCATTTCCTCTCTTCCTCGTTTTTTCCATCTCCCTCTATCTTTTACACTGGCATCTATCCCCACCCCACCCCTTTTACACTGCCTCAATTATTCATCCTCCCCCTTCCTTCTTTCCCCAATACTTCTTTATATTTTCCTTTTTTCTTTCTTATATCTTATCTTCTCTTCTTCCTTTTCCTCTATTTTTTACAGTCCCTCTCCCCACCCCTTCTCTCCCTCCATCTCTGTCTCCCCAGAGTCACTCATATGGTATTTAAGTGGAATGGGGCCCATTAACCCTGCCAGCTTGTGTCTCTTCTCTCCTCCATTGATCAGAATGCACACTGGAGATATTTTATTACTGCTGGTTGTGGGGGACTGACGCAGCCGTTTAAGCAACTCCTCATTTTTAGTCATGATGGAGCGGTATCGTGTGTGTGTGTGTGTGTGTGTGTGTGTGTGTGTGTGTGTGTGTGTGTGTGTGTGTGTGTGTGTGTGTGTGTGTGCGTGCTTGTGAGTGAATGTAGGACTGCACACAGACTGAAAAGAATGTTGTTCCCCAGGGAACTATCAGAGGGAATTATGAGTGCATTTAGGCTTGCAGGATATGAAAAGAGCTTTTTTCATTTTATTTTTCTTTGAGTATTAGTTAGTGTCTTGATTAATTCTTTCAATCAATTCCAAGTGTCTCTTCTTTATAGTTCTGCAACAGTCTATCATTTCCTCTCCCATACGTGATGTGCTGTGTATTTAATGTTTACTTCAAATATGTAATATTGTGATAGCATCTTTTTTCTCTCTTTGGCTATTTGTTTGACAATTTTCAAACTGTAGTGCTTAACAATGCCCAATTAAAGGAATCCCATCACGGATTACAGTATGGGACATTTAATTAATAATTATGTAATTGTTCGTTGCCTGTAGGCTCAAAAGTTATCTCTGGAAAGTTTTTTGCTCACTTATTTGTGGAGCGGAGCAGCTGTAGTCAAATTGGACTCACATAATTAAAAATGTATTCTGATGGAGCGCCAATTAATAGTGAATACGTTTTGGAAATGTTCATACAAACTAAAGCCCAATCCATTACTCTAACATCTGCCCATTGTTGCCTTATATTGCAACAGCATCGACTGTTTACATGTTTTGTATAAATTTGCTGTAATGTCTAAATGCCATACAATATATTGATCTACTACTATATGGGAGGTACTATACATTTGCACCGTAAGCTTATAGTAGTTTATGATCTCTGTCCAATCTTACATTTCCACATCCAATGGACAATAATCTTAATAATCTCCAATCTTAAACTATTCCAACTGCACATTGTTCCAAAATGCCACTGGCCACTTTTGCATGTAGCAAGTCTGTTGTTTCTTGTGGTGTGGTTTGCTAGAAGTTTTTAAATTCACAATAAATGGCTGCAACTGTAGAGGAACTATAGAGGAAGGACTTGGCAGCATAGACAGATAAATGAAAGGTGAGCAGAAAGACGTCAGGAAAAGCTCTCCAGGTAAATGTCAAGGGGGCTTAAATCCAACTGCTCATAACTCTGCATAGATAGAGTCATCCATGGCTCTCTGTAACAATCCCATAGCTCACAGGGCCTCTCTCCTGCTATGATATGGGGTACTTCACCTCACTGCTTCTCTCTCTTTCTATCATGGTTATTCCATACCCTTTAGGCAGGATTGCACAACCGAAGAGTGGATGAGTCATGGAATAATTCCAGGTTAAAGCACCGTTCAATTATTAGATGCTCCGAAGTAATAGTTCTTCTCCCAGTAATATTCAGCATGTGCTCATACTGTATGCTGAAGGCCTGCTTATAGAAATATAGAGAGGGGTCAACCAGGGACATCACATCTCACTTACAGTAGTTACTGAAGATCAACACACACAAAATAATTGTACCTTTATAAGTGTAATACGTTTTGCTTGTTTATGTAATAATAATAGTAATTACTGTATAATGATTATAATAATGTCAGGCATAATTTTCTTAAGTAGTAAGAAAATAAACATATTTTAAAAAGTGAATTAAATTGATGATTTATAGGGTGAAGAAGCTATCATATCAATAAAATGTGTAAAATATTGTATGCCCTGAGACTGATAATTGATGAGCCCTTGGGACATACAGCTGGTTGGCAAAAGGTAATACTACACTGTCACATGTGTACAAATCTGGATCCATCATTCTTATTGCAGAACCAAAAATCTCAAACACCGGCCACCAAAAAATGCACTGCAGATGCAGAGGTACAATTTATGGCTGAGTCAAGACTGGACTTCTTCCAGGTGCACTGAAACCAAAACACAGCGGGAAACAGCTGGAAGTAATTGCTAAGGTTACCAAAGTGATTTGACCCATCAGCTTTAAAACAAATTGTTTCTCGTCTTTGTAATTAATAAAACATGCATGTTATAAGTTCAAAAAGCTTGATGAACATTAGACTCAGTTGTTAATTTAATTTGCAGTGCATTTAAAATGTTGAAAACAGTTATATAACTGTAGGTTAAAGATTCATCCTATGTGTATGTTGCTTCATGGAACCCGTTGTTTTACTTCACTGCCAGTTTTCTTTAGAAGTGAAGGCCATGGTGGCTGCACATACTTTATTTTATTTTTTATACATTTTGCTATGACAGCTACTGAGATTGAAACTGTGTATCAGGTACTGTGTGAGCCACTTTGGGGACGGGAACAAATGAGGAGATAATGAAAGAAGTGAGCCTGGGGAGAAAACCAAAACAGAGTCAATGAGTTTGTTCTAATTTCTCCTTAGCTCAGCAGTTCTTGGCGTGTGAGTTTGACTTGATTCAACATGAGGATAAATGTCAAAATGCAGGGAGTTTTACTGTAATAAGCACAAGTACACACAAAGGCATGCACTTCAATAGAAATGCATACTGTTCATGTAAGCTGGAGTGCACACTTACATGCACACACACACACATGTTAAGCTCTTAAGCCTTTATTACTTGCTGGGATACCGAAGAATTGTATTAACTTTGAAAGCTGTAGGTAAGAGAAAAAAATACCTCTCATGGTAACTGGTAGCATTGTATTTGATTTGAACAATGCCATTCAATGTAATAACCCACAGCTCTACATAATAGATTGCACTGCACAACACTCTACTGTGTACCCAGTTGTATTTCATTGTAATGTACCTTGTATGGCAGCAGACCAAAGTGAGATCTCAATCATTCACACGGAACAGTTTTATTGTTATTGTTGCTGACATCTACATGTTGACACATTGTCAGCAGGAAAAGAGAGAGAGAGAGAGAGACAGAGAGAGAGAAAGAGGAAAGAGTGTGCTTTGGCAGCTCTGTTGCGTGTGGAAGAAAAAAAAAATCTACTGGATGTGGAGTCGGCTCAGCACAAGCAACTGGCCAATTATTTCTGAAATGGCAGGGGAGTTTTTGAAATGTGAGAATGTTTCCCTGGATATATGCCGCAGACAGCGAATAAATGACAAGCACATAAACAAGACGTTCTAGTGATGATTTTTTCCCCTTCCTTTTCTCTTCACACGCACACACACACACACACACACACACACACACACACACAATGGGCGGAATACTGTTTCTGATATCAAAATTATTGACTCCAAAGCTCTGACTGTTCACTAAAAGCATTCCGCTTGTGTGTGTGTGCTTCTAAGCTTTTGTGTGTGTGTTTCGGTATGTTTGTTTGTGTGTGCACACACATTCCATTCACTTGAAGCGGCGATTCAAAGGTTGGCTTGTGTATCATAAACCTGTGCTGTTTGACATTTGATTAAATAGCATTACTGCCAATCTGCAAAGCAAGATGCTGAGTGTTGGGTCACACAGGTTATGGATTCTTTCCCTTACTGTTGACAGGCAGCACGTTATAAGCCCAAATAAAAATGTTTGCACGTCCGTGTCTGCAGTTTATGTCCACAATCAACTGGTTGTACATATTATAATGTGTTGCGACCAGCCAATCATATGCAGGGTAGTTAGTGTTCTTTTGCTTCTAGTCCAAAACAAAAATGTATTTTGCAAAGTGCAAAAGATAAATTGGCATCTCTCTTGGCTATATCACTTTGATTAGCTTTCAAATTGTGCATATTTAGTGTAGTTTTTTTTTTTCACACTGTCTGACAGTATCAGCTATTTTTTAACTCTTTATGGAAGCTCATTTTACAAGGATCATTTTATACACCTTTCCCCAATATAAAAAACATTGTACTGTTGGAAACATTTTGATTTACACTAGAATTTAAAATGGCTCCATAGCATCAGTTTTACGGGAAATCATGCATACTTTACACTGAAGAGTCAATTTGGAACTCATGATGGATTTTTGGACACATTTTTCCTATTGTCCAGGCACCCTGTAGTTTCCGTTCATTTTTGCATGGTAAAACAAAATATTTAGCAGAATCTTAAAACTTGCTTCAATCATACTGAAATTAAGACAGCGTTTGATTCTTTCAATGTTAACATCACTACAACGCAATGCAGTGCCAACTTCAATTCATTTGCACTTGCAACTGCATTGCCTTGCATTAACCATTTATTCAAAACATATATATACAAGAATTACAAAACCGTGTGTACTATACACATACAGTACATACATGCATATATGGGTCAAACAAACACAGGACTCACCCAGGAGATGGGGTGCATCTGTTGTTGGAAAATAAAAGTAAACGGCAAATTTTTTACAACTTTATGGAACCGGAATTTAAGTAAAGTAATATATGTACTAATTTTAGACAAAACCACAATGTTTTTCTAAACTTAACCAAGACATTTTTGTGCCTGAACTGCAATCTTTTCGCAACGTTAATGTGTTTAAAACATTACGTTCTCTTGTTAGATATGAGGACAGAAAACGCTCCTGTGGGTCGTATTTCCTGCCACTGATAAGGGTGCTAATTAATATAATTCTCCTATGGATTATGTTAGAGTGTAGGAATAAACAACCTATATGGTCGTATGGTTTAGAAGACTTCTTGGAAAACCTTTACATCCACACACACACACACACACACACACACACACACACACACACACACACACACACACACACACACACACACACACACACCTGCATATGTACACATTCAGAGATTTTCCACCCTGTGATTGCAATTATGAATGTCAAAATGGTCAGAAGAAACATGATACGCAATGCACACGGAGACACTGTCAGAACATATGGACTGAAAGCAAAACCATCCTGTTAAAGAGGTTACTTTCTGTATTTGACGAGCCAAGCATTATAATACAGATTTTTACATTTTAAATGACTGTTAATCCAATATCTAACCTTCTTGCTCTTTGGCCAACTGTTCCAGAAATAGATGATCCTACTTTCCCTTTAACTATTGACATTTTGATCAAAACACAAGAGTCAGGTATCAGACCAAAAAAAACAAAAAAAAAACAGCAGTATTTATTTGTTTTCGGGTCAAGCTTCATCCACAATAAAGGTTGACCCGTGACCCCTCTCTCCATTAATCAATGTAGAGATGAATACATAAGTGGGATATGTGGCAGCTGGCTTTCCAACAAGCCGTCTACAACTGTCCAAACCACTTCAGAGTCATTTGCCAAAGAGAGGCCTATAGATCAGCCAAATGGAGTTTGAAACCTAAAGAGTGACCGGGGGATTGGAGAGCAGAGGAGAGGGATGATAGCATGACAATCTGCTACTGGTGCGGGGGGTCTCACTGAGGAGGGGAGACGTGGAGAGAGGAGGAGAGGAGATAGGCGAGTGGGAGCGGAGAATGAAAGGGTACTGGGATATTGTAAAGAGGAGAGGAGATGTATAACAAGTATTCAGACAAGTAATCAGATACTGGATGATCTGTTGCCTTGGGTGGTCTGGGGAGGCTAACATGCAAAAACAGACAGGGTGACAGAACAGACTTTTGGGGAGAAGAGTGAGCGGGGAAGGTTATGATGGTGAGGAATTTATAGAAGTGAGAGGACAGTAAGAGGAAGATTTAAAGGAGGACTTAAAAAGCAATCTCTCGTGGGTGTATCTGACAGAGGACTTGATTAGATGCAGAGTAGTCAGATTTGACTGGGGGCGGTCGCTTGTATATGCGGGGGGAATTTGAAAAAAACAAATTCTCATTAAAAGATATTTCTTATTAGCCATGCAATTTGCTAAATGTCTACAAATGACACTGTCACCTCACAGTAGGAAGGTTCTTGGTAAAATCAGTAGATAGAGAGAGCAATAGATTAATGGACAAATGAAAGAAGGAAAAATAAGAGAGGTGTGGAGTAGACAGAGGAGAGGGAGTAACAGTGCACTCTACTCCTTCCATTATTGATTATGATCTGAGCCCACCAGAGGCACCAGATGTCAGCCAGGCAGTTTAAGTTTCCATTGGCCTGTTTAAAGCTGCCAAAACTCATCTCCCTTTCTCATCCTCTCTGTAATTCCCCCTCCTCTTTGCTCCAAAATCTCAAATGTTGTTTTTGTAATGAACATTGTATTTCCTTAAAGGGCCAGTCCAGCTATTTAGTATTGCATTTCCACAAAGTTCACAGGCTTTCAAGAGACATATTAGAGATATTTAAAAAAAAGAGTGGTCAAAGATCAAAGCAGCAGAGGCTGTGATATCCTGACTTGTAGTCCCTAGGTTTGGTCAAGCTCCACATTGCCCATATTTCAACCCAATAGTATTTTGCATTCACAATTGTCTCCTAGAAATTATGTTTATATAGAACACATTTGCATTAGCAAATATATGAGAAGACCTTGATGATGACACCAGGGTTTATTTCTTAAATGTTTAGAGCCACAGAAGACAGTAGTAGTAGCAGAGAGTAGTACTCGCTATGACAAGTAAACTCAACTTCATGTTTAAAATCAGCAGATTGCCACTAAAATGTATGTTGACCATGACCACTCTCCCCATTCTACATGCTGTATTGTGTTAAATCTTCCTCTCTCTATTTATGTCCCTCTAACAACCACCCGCCATTATTTCTAATGATCAAATTGATTTAGGGCTAATGACTTGATGATACTCAGCACTTCATAATTAACAGAACAGTGAAGAAATGGAAGAAAAGATGTTTAAGTGTGTGTGGAGGTGTCTATATGTGCACTCTTTAAACATTGCCAAGTGTAGGTTTTTGTTTGAGAGTGTGTGTGTGTGTGTGTGTGTGTGTGTGTGTGTGTGTGTGTGTGTGTGTGTGTGTGTTTCCTCTCTGTATTTCACCGGTAGCATCTCTGGGATACATCATGGTGTCTCAGAGACCTGATCCTGAACAAATGAAATAGTAACGCTTTGGATGGGAAACAAGAGCAGCCAGATAATTCTATTTGAAGAGAAAATCAATTCAACACCAAAACACAGGTCCCCCATCAACCACACTATGTCTCCACTATGGTTGTATATAAAGTCATCCCAATGCCCCAGTGTGTGCGAATTATTGTCGCTGTAGTTGCTGTTGTTACTTTACAATGTTGTAAATATATATTTTTCAGGGATAGTGCTATATTCACGCCTCACATCTCTTTCATTTCAGACCGCTTTTCTCTGTGCCACATGGTTAAAGATTAAGCAGCGTAACCCGAGTCCAAAGTTGAAAGCAAATGTTTTACTTGACCTCCATACCCCTTTTATTTTTTTTTTCTTTTTGGTGCAGAGTATCAACCCCTCCATACTGCCTCTGCTGGCACTGAATGTGCCACCGAACCTAAACAATTGCACATTGCACTGGAAATCAGAAAAGAAGGCCATCTAAACACACGCATAAAACCCACACACATACAGCTCACACACACTTAATCAGAGAAGAGAGGAAGATTATTTTGAAAGTTCACCTCGCTCTTCTCTCACTTCTGTCACTTTATTGATTTCCTGACAGAGGAATAAGAGGGGAGCATGCGACCTATTAAAGACCAGTGTCTGGTGTCTTAAAGGTTAACTAATCAACAGTAATGGAAAAGAGTCATACACCTTTACCACCACACACACATTTGCATTATGCTAAATTTCTTTGTACAATAATGTCTGGGTTTAAATTCAGCCACAGTAAAATGAAAACCACCTTTTCTCATGCTTTGAATTTGGAAAAGAAAAAAACACATATAGGGAGAATGGAAGTGCGGGACACAGTGTTGACGTGTGTGTGTGCATGTGGATTTATTTGTATGATGCATGCACGTGCAATTATGTGTGTTGCATCGGATGCTTAAGTGGTATTAAATCACATTGAGTTTTGCACGGGGCAGATGTGATGTCCAGGTCTGTGTTTAAATGTCGCAGCATTGATAAGGTGTGACTGGGACCAGTCAACTGTTAAGGATTTGATGTCGCATTATAGACTGTTTAGTTCTGCGTTAATGGGCTGCTGCACAGGAGAATGTTACATTTACATCAGTCAATGTATACCAAAACTAGGACACGGAGGGGAGGGCATTTTTGTCTTTCATAAATTATTTTTCTCTGTACATTTATTTTATCCTATATAATGTATTTTTTATCTTTATGTGTTATATATGATATGTATGATAATATTAACAACAGGCAATACATAGCCTTATCAGAATTGCTTTGGATATTACAACTTAATATGTAATACTGTATGTGATGTTCCTCGCCATAATCTACTGTCCACTGTTCATCTCATCCTCCCTCATTTGAGCTCCACACCTTTGACATTTATGGCGACTTTATGATTTTGTTCGTTTTGTTTCTTTGCCAGGCTTCTTCAGCACAGCCAATGATGTGCCTGGTGCTTTTATTTCTTGATCTTGAGCAGCACAGTTGCAATACTTCAGGATGCCAGGAGGTGGCAGCTCTTATACTGTTTCTACAAGCTTTCTAATCCCACTACTGGGGGAGTTTACACACAAGCAGTACCACACTACCTTTACTGTTTAGAAAAAGAAATGATTTATTCAAATTTGGGGAAAGAGGGCTACATAAATCAAATTAATTCGGTTTTTTTTGTTATTAATTGTTTTACTAACCTGTATTGATTTCAACTGAATCTTAACTTTAAATAATAAATATGTCAATGAATTGCTTTATTTAAATTGATTTTAAATGTGATTAATTCCACCATTTCCATTGTTCCATGGTTGATTTTCAGTTTCAAAAAATGTAAAGCTAGAATTAGTATAATCTCAGCTCAAATCCTCCCCTGACGTCCTTTCTTTAAGTGCTCGACCTGACTTTCAAACCTCCGCCCAAGCACCAGCATCATCATATTCTGAAATGTTCTGCAATGATGACTGACTCGCGGGCACACAGAGAAACAATCAGCTATCGCCACGTCCATATAACTGTTTTAGTTACATTAGGAATTGAGGACGTTCCCAGGGGGTGTTTCGTGTCCATTTAGTCCCCCTTCTTCCACCCTGAGAGGTCACACACCCACACGGCCAGTTTACATTTCCTCTGTCACAAAAGCAATACTCTGCAATTTCCCTGCACGAAATACCCCCTCTGGTCACTAACAACTGAATGACCTTTTCTCCCTCGCTTCCTTCTTTCTCCCTCGTGTGATTTAAACACTGACAATCCATCTTCAAATAAATATACACACTTATATGTTGTTGTTTTTTCTTTAACCCCCCTCCCCACAATCCCCTCTATCCATACAGGAATGGAGGATAATCCTCCTGAAAGAAACACAGAGGAGTTAGAAACAGAAGCAGAAGAGTGCGCGCATCTAGAAAGCAAAACAGGAGGAATTCATCGCTGACCTGCAGCAGTGTGGATGGGCAACAGGAGATATTCCCCAATGACTTCACCCTCTACTTTCTACACTTCTCCTCCCACCTTTTCACCCCTTTTCCCTCTGTCTTCCCCTGGGTGCCTTCTTGCCTTTCCATAACCCCCCCCCGTCCCTTTCTCTTTTTTCACTCCAATCTCCCACTTATTTTTCCTCTCTCCTCTCCTCCCCCTCCTTTCTTCACTTTACTCTCCATCTTTCCGCAACCTATCTCTCTTCCTCCCCGCTCTGTCCATCTGTAGCCTTCTTGACATTTCTTTAGTTTTTCGCCACTTTTTGCTCTCCCTCTCTCTTTTCCCTCTTCTGCGTCTAGTGGCCATTTCTTCCTTTTCCCTTTCTCCCTGTCCTTTCTCTTCCCTCTTACTTCACTCCTTCCCTCCATCCCCCCCCAAACCCCCCCCCACCAGCTCCTCCACTACACACACACACACACACACACACACACACACACACACACACAAACACTGACAGAGAGAAAGCACTGTTCCCTCTCTTACCCTCTCTCAGACTAACACAGGGCCTTTCCGGCCCACTGCCTCTCCTGTTCAAATGTAACAATGCTCAGTGTGATTTGATGATGGCCTCAGTTCACCGGCCTCTGTGTGCACTGTATGTGTGTGTGTTTATTCAATTCCTATATCCAGACCCCTTTATGTTGTCTATGTGTTTGTGAATTATTATACTGTATATTATTACTTAATTGAAATGCTGTTGAGGAATTTACAAACACGATCATATGAAATAATTTCATTATTTAAAGATAAGTGTATCCTATAATGATTTTCCGTTCTTCTTAATACATTTTTACCCAACTTAACAACATTTATCTCCGGTCCAATTTCTTATTTTGTTTCCTAATGTTCTTTTGATTTCATCTCTCCTTATTTTTCTCAGTTTGTTTGTTTCCCAGCTTTTTATTGTTGTTTGGTCGCATCAGTAAGTGGTCTCGGTTTCTTGACAATGTGGTTTCTTTTGACTTATGTACCCATCTTCATTTAGATACCCTCATGTCATTTTATTTCCCCTGTCTCTTAAAAAGCAACCAAACACTCTATATCCATCTATATGTCCAAAAATGCTGCCTTCAGGCTACACACCTTTATCCATCCTCTCCAATTCGCTGTACACACACAGTGTGGTGTAATGTTGTTGTGTGTTGTCTTTATGTGCTTGGATTTCATGTTTGTCTTAATGTGTGTAAATGTTTATGTGACTGTCTTTATGTTTTTTGGGTGTATGTGTTTTTGCACATATGTATGTCTGCATAGATGTGTGTGTAAACAGTGCAATGTCATCTCCTGCCAACCAACCACAATTCAATGCAATATTGAATAAATACAAAGATTAAAATCGGCTGCAACAAACTCCTCACGTAAGTGCAACTTACATCATGGAGACAAAAAGTAAACTTTGCAGCATTTTGTGTGTGTGTGTGTGCGTGTGTGTGTGTGTGTGTGTGTGTGTGTGTTGTGTGTGTGTGTTTGTGTGTGTGCGCAGGTGTTGGCTCTCCTCTCTATGCAAGCGCAGGCATTAAAACACATCAGGAGGCGGGGGGATATTGACTAGGCTGTGTCTCCCTCACATTCGTGTTTGGTCGGCAGGCAATCTACCAACCGTCAATCACAGAGAGGCGACCCAAGTTGGGGAACCATCAAACTGCCTGACTTCTGGTGTCAGTGCTGAGGGGGATCTATTTCAGCGTGACACGCCATCAGCTGCAAATCTAAAGAGGGCTCCATTGTCAGAGCGGTGGAAACACACAAGAATACACATATTCATGAAAGAGCGCCTACACCTGCACACACATGCATGCACTGTGCACCCACCTACATGTTTTAGTTCAGCCTGATAGAATATTTACATTCAACTAAATCCAATTCTTACTTTTTTCTTGTAAATTACAGTATATGCATGAGAATTGTGATATTAGATACAATCAGTTTCTATAGAGAATCTGTTTTTGTTTAATCAACTTTGAATTATTTAGAGATTTACTACACATGTTCCTTTTTTTTCAATTTTCATTTCTTTACAATATAAAACCACAGCATCATATCTTTTTTTGTATGTATTTATTATTATTTTAATCATAACAAATGAATATTATACACACCATCTAGCAATTAAATAATGCTAATCCATAAAGCAAATTAAAAATCAAATATCTTATTTTCCTCTTTACCTGTGTTCTTAAATTGGTTTGAATGTGACAATAATAAAGCATTGATGCCTTCCGGGGCTTATGATTATTGAAATCGATTGATAGAAAATTACTTCTCCGCTGGTAATAAAGCATTGCACTTTGCCTAACCTTTGAACTTTTGCCACTGTTGCCCCTGGCTCTTCGGCGGCCATGGATGATAAAGTTCAACGTGACGTTCAGACACATTTAAGTTCCCCCTTTCTTTGAATACAATTAAAAGGGTGTTCTGTGTTCTTCCATGAGAGTGACTGATCCAAACCTCATTGGAATAAATGCAGTCATTAATAAAACAAAAATAACGAAATGCATTTCAAACAACAAAACCATAGGTGTTAAATCTTGTTTTTTTTAACCCTAACCCTCTTTTTTTTTAAATATAACCCTTAAAATATATTAGACTCCATTGTTTTGCACAAGGAACACGTTTGTCTGAATAAGCCCCTTCCATGTTTTAACTTATTAAGTACCTTTAACACCACAGTCTCATATGAATTCCTTAGGCGTAACCACTCTCAGGCCGTTATACCAAAGTCATTTAAACACTGCCCCCAAATTAACTAACGACATGAAGCATTACTTAAGCAAAGCATATTGATCCTAATTTAAATGTACAACTATATGCATATTGATTATGTGGAAACCATTATCCCCACGATTCAAGGAGCAGAAGCATATCTTATTGTTAATTATTTCTCAGGCATAAGATAGTGGTATGGGACAGACATTAAAGAGCTTTAGCTTAATAATTATGTAAGGCTGAAAGAAAACCGAGATAAATGTTGTTTATGATGCATGAAGCAGTGTGTACTTAAAGAGTACTCACGGATGATTTGTCATTTTTTGCTTTGTACATACGAGGAGAGAGGCAGCGGCAGAGAGAGGCCTCATTCCTTACTATCAGTAACATAGGACGGCAAAGTATCGTGGACCGCCATCGTTGAAAAGTTTTTCTGATCAAGCCAAAAAGTGATTCACAGCTGTCATCAATCTCCATCTTATCCCTCAAAACACGTTGTTCTTCTTTGCTTTAAAGTCTCTTTCTATCGCCATCATAAAGGGTTACAAATCATACAAAATTGCTGTAAATATGTAATAATACCAACAACAAAAATTAGCAGGATGCAAGGTGGATACCGCAGTAATTGAGCAAGCCTCCATCAGGAGTGAATGTTGACAGAATGAGACATTGTACTTTTGAGCCATGAAATTACAGGCTGGTAAGCCCAAGGCAGTCGCCAGGTGTGACTGATGCAATCACGGCCTGCTTGGACAAACGCAGCAGTGTGCAACAGCATTCCTACTTGTCAATCACGTTATAGATCTCCAGGACATAACTCATCACAAGCACCAAAGATAAATTATGAAGTTAGTTGATGAATTGTGTGCAATACCTCCCAGTTTTGAGATATTTCGAAAATGTACTCCATATAGTATGGGCTTCTATGGCTTGTTTTCCTTTTTTCATTTTATGCTGCTTTATATTTCTGCTCCGCTACATTTTGGAGGCAAATATTGTACTTTTTACTCACCTACTGTACATCCATTTGACAGCTTTAGTTACTCTGCAGATTGAAATTAGTAACACATAATTAAAATGAACTAATATATGTTGTTGTGTTAGCCAGCAGTATATCAAGTAATTGAAATTATCCCCACCTTTACCAGCCACATTAAAGTGACATACAATCATAATTAAGTAACATAATATATCAATCTGAAATGGGCTATTCTGCATAATGAGTACTTTTACCTTCGGTACTATGCAACAATTTTGATGCTAATTCTTTTGCAATTTAACTTGAGTACAATTTTGAATGCAGGATGTTGTTTTACAATGTAGTATTTTTATTTGTACTTACAGTAAGTAAAATATCCAAATACTTCCTCCACTACTGTTTATCACTGGTCACATTTAAATTCATGGCAACTATTATAGATACTTGTATTTTACTCAATTGATTTTTTTTCTCTCCTGCTGCAATGTTTGTCCTCACGAATGGATTCACTACAGACACACAACTGGGGACTTCTATAATGGCTGCTACTGTAATCCTTTTGGGTGCACACTGGTTTGGCCTTAGTCTTATGTACTTGTATTGGCTTGGCCTTTGCACTAAACTGACAATTACATAGAGAAGTTGATAAAGTGAACAATAATTAGTGTAACTATTATTATGATATAATTATAATAAAAACAACACCTATTTCCCTTACCTTACATCTAATAATATAATTGTTGTGAGCAGGTCTGGTATTTACAAATGTGTTTCCCACTAATTGCAACTTCATTCCATTGAGCAAGTTCTATTTGAAGCTTGAACAGGAGGTGGTCTCAGTGGAGAGGTAACTGTGCTGTCCTCTACTGTACTGTGACAATTACAGTGAATCCCTCCCTGGTTCCCACACCTGTCCTCAGGGCACCAAGATTTATGTCTCTGTCCTGCCAATGAACCGCTGTGACCCTCACTTACAATCCTCCTGTCTCCTCCTGTGTAGTGTATGCTTGTGGGTGTGTATGAGAATGAATGTACATGGTACACGGTGAATGCTTGTAACACTGCTGGGGGTCCCATATTGGGACAATTAAACTATTTCAATTGGCTAACACTGAACTCCATGGTCTAACAATGTACAACTCTCTTCTATTGGGACGTTTTACTCCCTGGCCAGAAAACTCTGGATATTTTCAAAATAAAACATGATTAATTTCCTTTCGAGTGGATGCACACACGTGGGTTTGTCACATTAACTATTAACTAAACTGCTCAGTCGTTGCTCAGTGAGAATGTTCTGTGATGATGAAATTAGCATCTGTAAAAATTAATCTGCGTATCAGCTTTTTACTTCAAGACCGCATGCACTTGTGATGGCATACAATATATCACCCAAATTATCATGTGTGGATTCAAATAAATGTAAGCATGTTACCAAAAAAATGGTGTGAAAATACAATTGCAACCCATCCCTGTGTTCAAACTTGACTAGCGTCCTCTTCAGTAGACGGGAAAACAGTGGCTACTACAGTGTTTTCTCCAAATGCCAGCAACAATTAGAGTCATCTCCTCTCCGAGCTTTCGTGACACTCTCCTGATAGTGATAATATGCCGTCCTCATAAATAAGATGGGCTCATAAAGGACCCACAGGACACTGCTTAAATCCATCTGAAATATGCATAATACTCCCCTCCCCCTCTCTCCTACAGAGAGAAGTGAGATGGGATAGCCATGTCCTATATAACATCGTGTCAGCTCATTTAGGCTCACACACAGCGTCAAATTTGATGTACATCAAGTATGATTGGGTAACACTTTACAATAAGGTACACAAAAAATAGGTAGTTAATGATAAGTTACTGTTTTTGAAAGGGTAGTTACCCTTTTTCAGAAGGGTAACGAATGGTTAGTTACCCTTTTTCAGAAGGGGGTGTTACCCTTTTTCAGAAGGGTAACGAATGGTTAGTTACCCTTCTGAAAAGGGTAACTAACCATTCGTTACCCTTTCCGAAAAAGGGTATGAACCATTCGTTACCCTTCTGAAAAAGGGTAACTACCCTTTTCAAAAAGGGTAACTAACCATTCGTTACCCTTCTGAAAAAGGGTAAGTAACCATTCGTTACCCTTTTGAAAAAGGGTAACTTTTGAAAGGGTAACTACCCTTTTCAAAAAGGGTAACTAACCATTCGTTACCCTTCTGAAAAAGGGTAACTACCCTTTTCAAAAAGGGCAACTAACCATTCGTTACCTTTCTGAAAAAGGGTAACTACCCTTTTCAAAAAGGGTAACTAACCATTTGTTACCCACCCTTTCAAAAACAGTAACTAATCATTAACTACCTATTTTTTGTGTACCTTATTGTAAAGTGTTACCAATGAACAAGCCAGAATCAAACATAGCATGAATGTATGATGATAGAGCTCCTGACACTTCTCTTTATAACAGGAAAGATTTTGCCAGGAAATACGAAAACATGCAATACGTCCAAAATTATCAATCTGGTTTCTATAAGAAATAAGTTGCATAAACTTTAACGTACTAAAACGCCACAAACCAAACTTAACTCCAATATTTCTATTATTGGGAAAGTGAATCAAGTTACGCTGCTCATCAAAGCAGAAGGAAGGCAATCTTATAGATCCCACGCTATCGAGGAACAGAGCTGAGAGAGAAAATATCGAGCTTTAAACGGTGGCTTTTAAAAGGTAAATGGAGTCAAAATGCTTCAACCAATAAATTTGCCCCAAGAGACAAGAGGGAATGCGTAGCGGGCAGAATAATACATGTGGGCTAGGGGGTAATGAATTGGAAGGGATGCAGAAAATGTGCAGCTCTGAGCATGGCCCTTTGAAATGGATGGGGAGTTTTAAGAAAATACCGCTCAGATGCCCTCTGAAGCATCTTCGTCCAAGAGAGATGACTCTCCTCCAGCTGATTCTGATGTTAGAACTCTCTGTATCCATAGGATCATATTGGATATGCACATTGGTTAATGCCACTATTACATGTAAGCAGTTGCGTATTGTTGGGCTTAACAGTTTCTACAGCCATCTGTCCAACAGTGGGAGCTTCCTGTTGTGCTCAGGGCTCTACTCATTTGAACCCATTGCAGTCTTTAAAGCCAGTATTGCTCTTGGTACTGACTTTTGCAAAGTGAGTCAAGGATCTGTGTTCTCTGCCAGTCCACTTGAGCTTTTTGTTCATTTGAAAGGACTGAAGTGATACTACATTTTTACTTGTAGCTAAAAACCTCACATATTCTGCTTGAGGATGAGGATGCTTCAGCTTCCCTTTTCCATATTCCAGGTTTTTCCTGCCATGCATGCTCTGCATATGTGGAA
This sequence comes from Perca fluviatilis, assembly GCF_010015445.1. Lineage (NCBI taxonomy): Eukaryota > Metazoa > Chordata > Actinopteri > Perciformes > Percidae > Perca > Perca fluviatilis. The sequence continues at coordinate 15,536,257 of NC_053118.1, forward strand.
TGCTCAGAAAACCTATGCAAAACAATTTGTATGATATCCTACAACAATAAGACAACCGCTGGCTGGTCGGGCCCCCTTAAGTATTGTTCCCAGGAGACAAACACACTATTCCTGGGTAAAAGTCCCCGGGACACGAACTCCGCTCCCCCACTTGAAAGCCCTGCGTTTTATGACCCACCCTGACCTCCTCCCTATGCGGACCAGAGTGGTCTTATACAGCAGCAGTCAATGTGGTGCATAGAGCAATAAATACGTGGAATGCACACACATTACAGTGCATTACTTTTCATAGTTATTTGTACGAATAGCTCATGAGAACAGCATGGTCGCTTTAAAGGCTGTGTTCAGTGGCATGTTTTTCCTTCCTTGCTTTTTGCTGGATATTTCCAGATCCTGCAAAGATGAGATCCCTACTTAGTTGAAGCACTTCGATCCCTAACAATCATTTTGAACAACTTTTAGCCACTTCCTGTGTTTCAAAACTGTCCTCCGAACAAAACGCTATGTTGTTTTTTTCAAGCAGCAGTTATGACTCATAGGTATGTTTACAGTGGCGGCACCCTCTAGTTAGCCTCGTGAGACCGTCCTGATCTCGCGAGCTCCAGTTTTCCACTCGCAGATCAGTCTGGCATCTTGAGATAGAGAAAATTTGGAGCCGTTAGCCAAACGACTGGGCCAATCAGCGTTGGTTTTGAGGCGGGTTTAGGTGGTTACAAACAGATGGTTTATCCAATCAGCTAACCAGTACTTTCAGACAGCGGTAGCCCTAATTCTGTTAGCCGCTCGCTAATGCTTTTTTTCTCTAGGATCCTTCTTTTGGAATATGGAGCGGGAACCTGAAATGGTGCCTTTATTCCTAAATTCTCGTTACACAAACGGCAAATATCCTTTACCTACATGTTGCTTGCATGCTGAGCTAACGAGCTATGCTTTGCCTGCAATCCATCTGGCGGAGTCAGGTTACCCTCTAGTGGCTTCCCATAATTATTAAGGTAGTAAAGCACGAAGTAAGGTGACAAAGTATAAGAGGGCCAAATTATAGAGGCAGGTAGGAGCGAAGGATGGGTAAAACAAACGCAGGGTTCGTATTCCATTTCAAAATAAATATAAATGGCATTTTTGTATAACTTTAAAGAGTAAACTGTGTCACGTTCTGCTTCACGTGCGTAACCAGAAGTTAATTAACGAAATGGATGATTTTAACCCAAACCACAATCTTTTTCTAAACTAAATTCTAAAAAGAAATGGAGTGCATTATTTTTACAGGGCAGTAATTAATGCTTTTATTGTTTTGCATCTTGTCTTATTCCCCTGTTTTTCCCATTCCTCCAAAAGCTGGTAATTCGTGGTTGCAGTTTCTGTCCATTCTGCAACGATTTCTATATCATATAAGTAAGGACCATCTCTCTTTCTCCCTCTCTTGTGCTGCTGGGAAAAGGTGCCATATTCTAAAGTTTCATAGAGTGCGCAGGTTTGACAAGTACTTGTGGCGGCTGGCATTCTCTCCCGAGACCCTCTGAACTTCTCCTGCAGTCAGCTGATGAAATATTTAGCATTACAATAGCAGCCTCTTTAAGGGAGGAGGGTGTCACTGACTTGGATCTATTGTTGTGTTCCTGCACTGTTGTTGTGTGTTTTTGAGGACAGTCAGTGATATTTGGAATAATTGTTGTCAAGGTTATTTTGTTTTCATGATCACTTCTTGCTTCTCAGATTGGCAAGCAACTGCGGAGTGCCTTTGGATATTTCTATGGCATGGCAATATAAACAACACCGATAAAGTCTCCAAGAAGCAGAGGAACACACAGCCTCGAAGGCAAGATGTGTAAAAATCTTGCTCTCAGCTGCAAATATGTAAAGGTTGTCATTGTAATGACAGCTTTTTGTCACAAAATCTGTGTTTACAGCATGGATTTCCTTGGCAGAATACAATCCATAATGACTTGGGGAATTTAACTCAGCTTTTATTTCTTTTCTTCATCAAGAGTGTTGAAAAATAGATGGAATTGGGGACAGTGCAAGGTGTTGTATTCAATATAAGGGCTTTCATGTGATAAATTGAACGTTATTCATATATGAGTGCACACTGTTTTTTGGTTATTCTGGAGAGAAGTTGCTTCTCGCTGCCCAGGGACACTTTTCCTTTTAACTGAGAAGCCGTTCAGGAGCGGTTTAGGAGAGGAGGGGGGTGTGTTGGTGGGTGGGTGGGGAATCTCTACAGACCTTGGTACAATTACTGTGCCTTCCCCTCTCCTTCCGCACCACTTCTGGCCACGCTCTCGGCGCACCTCTGGGAATAGAAAGGCCCAGCTATCTGGCAGAAGATTTGGTCAGTCAGGCATCAAATGCAGGGCCCTCTTCTCACACTCTGTGCCGGGGGTGGGCACGCCGAGGGACCTGCATTGTGCATTTTCACACACTTCTCTCAGGGGCCGCAGGAATCCTTAGCCTTCGGAAGGAAAAGTGGTTAGAGAGAGAGCAAGAGAGGCAGAGAGACACAGAAGGAGGGAGAGTGATGGGGTGAATGAGGGAAAGTGGTGGAGAAAGAGTGAGAAAGGTTGAGGGAGGGAGAAGGAGAGAAGGGAGTAAAATAGGTCCAGAGGCGAGACAAAAAGCATTAAGGCTGCGGGCAACCTCAAGGAGAAAAACAACAGCTCATCGGACACTGGGATGGTTCTCTCTCTTTCTGTCTTTTTGTTTGTTTTTCTGTCTATATGTCTGCCCCACCCCACCACCACCATCACCCCTTTCTGTTCCTGACTGGTAAAAAAGGTTTTATTCAGGGGTTTTGGAGAGTTGACCCTTTGTGGGTGTGTGACAGAAATGGCCATGGGCTATAGGGCTCAGGGTCAGGATGGAAGCCGTGAAATGTATTTCTATTTATGGTTTCAGGGCACTGTACTTGTTCAAAGGCTAATGTCACACAAGCATTTCTTTATTTGAGAAAAGGAAGGTGTTTTAGAAAGGTGTAAGCCCCCCAAGCAACAAATCTCCATCAGCAAGCCAGGAGACCCTCTCATTTCCCTCAACTATCTCCACACAAAATGTGATTGGTTCTCAGATCAGCTCAAACTTTTTTGACACAAAGGGCGAAAGGCCAACAGATATTATTTGTCTGTGAGCACTGGGGCAAACAATAACAGAGTATAGTTTGTGAAGCATATAACAACTGAAAAAATAACTTATACGTCACATCACCAGCATGAATATATCTGAAAATATGTCCTCAAAGTAGCAACAAAACAGCTTGCGTTCATGGTTATAGTCTCAATTTAAATTTAAATATATAATATTTTTTTATAATATTAAACAAATTGAAAATCAATTGTTACCACAAAGAAGTGTTTTTAACGTAACAAATAGAAGAAATGTCTAAGAATTTCCTCTTCCCAGAAGTCCTTTAAGTGACAGAACAAAGCTCATAGTGCACCATCCTTTAAGTGGACTAAAAACAATGTAATGTCACATTTACATTATCATGCTTCCCAGTGTTCCTTCGGCAGGTCTGTGTGAAGCAGAATGTCCCCTTTTATCATTTTGGGAAAAACACATGTTGAGGGCATTGTATACCCTAATGAAAGAAGTGAATGATAAGGGAATGATGTGACACCTTGTTTTCCCTGCTGTGTATGTGTGTAAGTGCGTGTGCGCTGTGTTTCTGGTGAAAGAAGGAATGATAAGTCCTAAAATGAATTAATGTAACACAGATATACTGCACCGTACAGTTGTCCATTATGAAATGATGCAGTGCCCCTATAATTGTTATGTCATTTGTTGAAAACATCAAGTTTTATACAATATCTTTTCTGAGAAGTTTACTAATATCTACAAGATAAATCATGACACATTTTTGTATTAGTTCTAACAAAATGCACACTGAATGCTTTTCATCCAAATGTTTATTTGATTTTATCCAGAATGTGTCCATCCAACCTCTCATAGATCTGACAAAGCTGCCCCATATCTTCTAAATTAATTCCTCACCATTTACTATGTTATCCACAGTGATTATACGATTTCCACAACAATTTGGCACTTCACATCCCAACTGAAGGTAATATTGCTCTTCTTCATTGCCTCAAAATGTTGTCCTTGTATCACAGCATTGAAAAAACAGCCTATGTATCATTCACACTGGATAAATCTCTGCTACTAACATGCGAGTCTTTAAAGGGATTATAAAGTCAAACGAAAGACCCCTCTTCTTGAGGCGGGTAGTGTATGAATATTATTATTGTTGTGCATCTCTGTGAAAAAGGGAGAGAGACTTCCCAGCCATCTTTATTGCAGTGTTAAGGCCCAGGTAATGCCTCAGAATAATGCATGATAAGGCAAACATAGGCACTCCTTTCAAAATATTCAAATGTGATCAGCCGAGTGGAAAATAAAGGTACGTGAATGGGTGGAATGACTTCCCTCTTCTCTATACTCCTTCATAGTATTCATATCGCCATTCATTTTCTTGTTACTTATTTACTTTCAAAGTGACCCTGACACAGGAGGAACACACAATCTGATATTTTAAGGGAACTAATGTTTCTGATCAATGTGGTATAAGTACTGTTGAAATGTTATTATTTTCTTGTGAACAGTCACAACCACAACTTTGTTCAACTCTGGAGCCGTAACATTGATATAAAGCACATTTAGGTATTTTGTTCCTATATGATCAAAGATGAGATCAGGCATAGAGCGTTTTCCGAGGTTTCACCTCATGTTATTCACATTACTTTATTGTTTTAGCAGTCTGCAGTTTATTCCTTCCAATGTACCAAATGTACAGACGTTAGTTGCAACGTTAGTTAGCTAGCAACGTACTGTAAGCACTGACCGTGTGCGGTCGCTGTGTGCCTGTGTGTTTTTCTCAGAAACTCCACTTCTCGCTGTTATTTTATTTTTCTCCAGCCTCTCTCCCTTTTCCTCTAATTTCTGTCAATTTATGAACTTTTTGTGCCCACCCACAGCTTTTTATTGACTTTTTATGCAACTGTGCCACATCTAAAATTGCACTTGCGTTCCAATACAATAGTTTATTTTTACTATGGTGGGAAACTGGTTAGAAGAATGAAAATATGCCCCTAAAATTGTGTAAACCACAGGTACTGTGTTTATGCTCTTCATGGGTATTCCATCTCCACTAATCCATCAATCGTTTTTTTTTTTTTTTTTACTTCCCAAAGCCCATGTTCGGGGACTTCCCTCAAATTAGCTTTACAATGCACTTTCTCATAGACTGTGTACAAATCCTATGATTAGCAGACTGAAATCTGAACTATGGACCTGACCTAAACATGAACCATCTTTAACCTGAGCCCAAAAACCCTTTTGATTAATGGTATTGCTGTAAGCAGTAACAACATGTCCTCATTCCTAAACAACACACTAGGTCTTTTGCTAATGATTCCCAAATTATATTTTATCAGTGATCTATTCATCACGACTATTCAATTTAACGTTGGGAAACTGTCACAGTTTAAACATGTGGTAAACATTGTGAAAGGGAACTACTTAGCTAAGTTTAGGCAAAATATCTTCTTGGTTATGTTTCGGAAAAGATCATGGTTTGGGTTAAAATTAGTAAGTTTGTTACGGACAAAAGCCCATGACGTAGTTACCTCTATGATGGGGTTACACAGTAACATAGTAACGTAGCTACGTTGGTTAACTTAAAAAACAATATTGATTTTTGGGTTCACACAAACAACAGTATCCCCTGTCCCTACGCAGACTTTGCCAATACGTGAAATGGTCACGTTATTTTAATCTATTGATACGTGTTCACAGGGACGTTTTTGTCGTTTGTTTCGTGGTGGCCAGGACGAAAATGTAAACTAATGTATTTAAATGGGACGCATATGTCGTGGTCACAGCACGTCTATGGTAGCGAGTAGTATTAAAGCAAATGCCGAAGATCCGCGTAAGGGGGTTGGTTGTGGTTGTGGATGGGTCAAACAATTCTGGACTTTCACCCAGGAGGCAGGAGATCGCGTCCTGCGTGTGGCGTTTTGTTTCCCCGTTAACCGTACTGTTATTGTCGCGTGTTCCCTGCAGCCGTCTCCCGGCGTGTGAGGCGTCCTTTCCCCGTTGTTTTGCGGGCGTTTCCCGGCGTGTAAGGCGTCCTTTCCCCGTTGTTTTTTTCCTAAATCCAACCTCCGCCATCCCGTTACTGTCGCACATCCCCCGCGGCCGTCTCCCGTCGTGTGAGGCGTCCTCCCCCGGGGTGTGACGCTTGCGTTCCACGTTAATCTCCGTATAGACCATTTTGTGCTGGCCACCACGAAACAAACGACAAAAACGTCCCCGTAAACACGTATCAATAGATTAAAAATAACGTGACCATTACACGAACTACCGTGAGACCGTGTTGTTACTGCCGGTTAACAACAAACGTAAATATGGGTCCTAAGAAATTGCTTGCACATATGGACGTTTTTTTTTGGTGAGCAGGACAGTCTGGCAGTTCTCACAAGTTTTGACGCAGACACTCAGACATGTAAAGGGGCCAGAAGTTATGGCTGGACTGTGGCTCACCATGCATCAGATAGATGGAAATACTGGCGAGGTTGAATCTATTGCATTGCTTTAATTATAGTGAAGAAGCTTATGCAAAAAAATTGCCTACATACTGTGTATGTGTTCTTTTTACAGACTGAATTCCCAATTGTAAGACTAAAATAAACATTTATTTTTTGAAGAGCAGAGAAGTGTTGAAATAAACGGAATGAAGTATTGAATTATGAAGTACAAAGTTCTTTCTGTGGCCCAAATCTCTGCCGTCTCAGCAAGCACAGCGAAGACAACAGAATAAAGAAGAAAGCCAGAATTAGACTGCTGCGAGAGAGCAGCCCACTCAGTGAGTAAGATCTTAATGCAGCGATTAAAGTCGGGGAATGGTTGAAAAACCATGTCATGCCCATAACTGCCACAGTTACTCCTGCATTACCTGCCTGCTTTTCATGCAGAACTGCAAAAATGAGAGGCACAAAAAGCAACTGCATGTTAAATAGCTATTAAAATTGTATAGTTTTAATACCTCCAGGTAGAGGAAAATATTCAAATGCATCCATTCCCTCTTGTTCTGGCTTTGAGTGATTGAAGGAACTTGTGATTGGGTTTCCACATTGTGCTCCCATCTGCACATGCCAACCCTTATCGGCCTTGATATTAACATGGCTCTTTCATTAGAATCCCAGCCCATTTTCTGGTTTATGGGTAAAATAAGATGCAGAATGAGACAATAAAGTGCATTTGTGTTTCAGTGGATGCATTATGAATAAATAATTGTAAGTGCCTGCCTAGGCCTGTGTCGTCTTCAGGAAGATAATCACTGCCTATAACGCATCCTCTGCCCCTTAACGCAGCTACGCTCAATGTACTAGTTCTATTATGTAGGTGAATATTGAAAGAGGATCATTACTTTATAATATCCATGTGCTTCAGGAGCCGAAACAAATGGGAAGATGGTGAAAGAAGATGGAAACAGGTCATTTCTAGACAAAGAAAAGGAGGGGAAAGGAAGGAGAGGGCAGAGAATATAGGAAGTATAAGAATAAATGTATTGTATAAAAAACGTAAAAAGGCAGCAGGGCAGAGACAGCAAGAGATTTCAGTCACAACCATGTCTTCAGAGGTGTACTAACATACTTTCAGAGCTTATTTTCAAGGCTGAATTTGGAGTTTGCTCGAACTCACTTGAGTACTTGTCCATGACACTTATGCACATCGTGGTGAGGTCCTGTCAGATACACAAGTACAAGGAAAGTAAGCTAAAATCCCTGATTTATCCTCAGGGCAGCATGGTGTACCTGAGGCCCAGGCCGTGACATAGCAGATCTCTGTTTAGAATGGCATGTTGCGTTGACTGGTTTGACTGAAAACTGGCATACTTGTGCAGTGATGGCACATGGGTAAGAGTCACTCTTTTAAACCATGTTATACCCATCAAAACAGCAGGAAACAGCACCCCAGGCTGGTACAACAGTATCTATATTAATATAAAACAAAATGTTCCTTGCAAATTTCAAATGGGGGAAAATGTATTCAATAACCGGTGGCTGTGCATGGCTGCAGCTGGGTTGGCTGCACTAGTGGTGGTCGCAGGTGTTGGGGGAGTCGAGGGAGTCAGTGGTCTGGTCTGGGGTCTGTCATGACAGAGAGAGCAGCCACCTGGCCCCTGTGTGTGTGTGTGTGTGTGTGTGTGTGTGTGTGTGTGTGTGTGTGTGTGTGTGTGTGTGTGTGTGTGTGTGTGTGTGTGTGTGTGTGTGTGTGTGTGTGTGTGTGTGTGTGTGTGTGTGTGTGTGTGTGTGTGTGTGTGTGTGTGTGTGTGTGTGTGAGTGTGCGCATCGCACTGCGATCAGTGTCATTCCGGTGTCTGACATGATGGGTCTGCCGTTGGTGACACACACACACACACACACACACACACACACACACACACACACATACACACACACACACACACAGGATGGGACACATTCAGGCAGAAAGGTGATTGACAAGTCTCTTTGTTTGGCTGCCCAGCCTGTTTGCATTTCCCTTACTAACGGATAACACTGAAAAGAAAGCTACATTGTAATCAGATACATAAAAGTTACAATCTTTCTGGTATACATGTTAAGGTTAGTTCATGCATAGACAGGTTGTCACCTTTTCTCCAATTGCACTTGAAATACTTAATACCTGAAAAAACACTGATTCCTGAGATACTATAATAGGCAATGGTGTACCTCTGCTTTTTTATTTAAATTTGGGTATAGACTCAAACGTTGCTTACAATGGCTGCTAGATAACAGTCTGTGTCAGCTATGTTTCCATTAGTTTCCTAAGATCAGCAAAATAAAAATGTTGGAGTTAAACTAAAAAGCTTGGTGGATAGATTGTCCTCGAGATAAAATAACTTGTGTTGGCTGCTTCCATTACTTGCAGCCTGTAACAGTTGTATATGCTGCCGATAAAAATGCATATAATCAGATGTAACTCATTGGATGGGATGATATACAGACATAGTTTTAAAGAAACAGAGATGGCAATACAGGGTCCAGCAATAATGCATTAATTGTTGTATTTTAAATTACCTTGAAATAACTCATACACATATTACACAATTAGAACCGGAGCAAACTAATCACACACATTTGACACGCACATCAAATTTTGTGTGAAAGCAATAGAGATATGAGTATCATTAAAGAGTATGTGGCAGACAGACTTTAGCATTCTGGACCCACCACAAAGACATTACATTTACAGATTAAATCTGATGTAATGTAAAATAATATAATATAGAATTTCAAAAGTTTATTTAGTTCTCCACTCCTAATCTCCAATGATTTGTCCCCCTTTTGCAGGTTCCTTGATTAGTTAATATGTTGCAGCGTTTCACATGAGGCACTTATGAAAGGCTGGACAAAACAGGCAGACAGCAAGTAACACTGTATTCATTTATGGCAGTCTACTGTTACCTTGGTGCGACATTGATTAGTTTTCATTTGTTTTCCTGATGGTTTAGGGGGCAGAGCAGGGTTCAGCAGCTTCTATTGTGTTTGGACCATGCACTCTAACTGTGTTGTCTTCTTTGCTGAATTGATTTTTAATTTGGTAATTAAATATATTTTTCATTTTATTTTTCCCCCCAATTTATTTTAGTATGGGGTGGTGTGTATTTCCAGAGAGTGTTACCCTTTCTCATATGCTTTGTGTTATATGAGAAAGTGTCAGCTACCAAAGTTTGCTCTTGTTCTGTGTGTGTAATAAATGACTAATCTGAATAATTAAATAAATATTAAGTAAATAAATGATTGAAATATTTCTCTAAACTATGTCAGATTACAAATCAAAACAAGAGAAATCATGGAAAATGTTGGGTTTACAGTGACATATGCATACATTCCCAAGCAAAAATCCACATGAAAAATAACCAGCACCGTTGTTGCATGATTTGTAATTTACTACATTAAAATGTTGTAAAAAGGAGAATATCCATTCCACTCAGCATTGAAATCACAGGGATGACCACAGAGGAGTAGGTGCAAATGCCAATGTTACAAGACATTTGATTGTTTCCACCCATATCCTGGACCGTGTAATGGGCAGACATACATACTCAGTCCAAGAACACAACCAGTGAACAAGGGGCCAACACCAAGGTTTACAAGACACGTTGGGTTCCCATTTTTGGGAGTCTACCATATTTCAGTGTTTTGGTCCCTGGCCAGTTGCTAAGGGAACACCTGCAGATAGCTAGTTAACTAAGTGCAGCGAAGATGCTCCCGTTGTGGTGATCAATTATGGATGAGCCGAGAGAACTTTGACATGTTAAACCACTTAGAGGGACTGGAGAGGAAGAGCAGCGAAAGAGATGGGAGTGAGAGGAAGATGAAGAAAGAAAGGGTTCGGTAGACTCATCTCAGACATATTATTGTGGTATTGTTAAAAAAGTAGGTCTACTTTCATTGGATTTCACCGCAATTGCTGCACACCCTGCTTGGGATAATACATGAGTGATAATGGACATGCTATCGTTGAAGGTGCTGATGCTGCAGGATTTGCATAATGCATTTGGATGTCTACCTTCGTAATGTGTTTAGTGCAGTACGCATGGAATCTGCTGCATGTTGTCAGAGTGACTAGAAAGTTGCTTTGGAAAGTTGTGTGGATTTTCAATGACATTAATGATGATTCATACACTGTTGTCTGCTTTACTTTATTTTAACCCTTCAGATTACATCCCATACAATAAAGTGTCAATATTTTGTACAAAAAAATAATAAAAAAAAAGACTGCAGAACTAGACTACTAAATGTAATGAACTTGCTAACATGTTATCCAGTTAGTTTTGAAGATGCAAAGTTTGACACACTAAACTTTATACTATAAGTTGTCTACTAAATGTCAATAAAGTTTCTTTCTGAGTTCATTTAAAATCAGTCCCATTGGTGTTTTCTTGTAAACAAACAAAAAATATGTTTACAGTCATTGCTACTCACCAATACGCTGACAAACTGTCCAGTGAATTTGTGAAGCCAATTTATTTTTGTATTTTATTAGTACACTGCAGCGTATCTTGCCGTGTTACCGCCATTTGTAGATCAGTGTAGATAGTGTGATGTCATTGGTAGGACTGTATATTGCATCACCCTTGTGCGGGTGCAAGAGATGAACAAAACCTGGACCAACTCATAGAAAAACAGCTCCACAAAGCTACTGGAGGTCAACAACTCCCCAGGGAACCTGTAATTATGAAATGACAGGATATAAAAGCTTGTCTAGGTTCTACTTTAACATCTATTTTGATCTTTAGATTGATTCCACAGTAAAGCTACAATACCTTTCCCCAGGTTTTTAAAACATGCAAGTAAGTATTTTATAACCACAGCTATAAACAACTCTTCTTATTAGGGATGCACCGAACCCAGATATTTTGGGTTCTGCTGAATACCGAACCCACTGGTTAAGATTCTGCCGAACCCCGAACCGAACCAAACCGAACCCTACTCCCATCCTTAACACAGTAAACACATTAATGAAGTAAACAACGTCCACAGCAGTGCATTTTTCATTTTATTTTGTTTTAACTGTAAAAAATAAAAAAGAATAGGCAACATTATGCCTGGCACACAAGTGGGAAAACTATTTTTGACAAGGCCTATGTTTACCCTATCTCTATCTCCATCTACCCCCACGCTCTTTTCACATCGTAGGAAAGTACATCGCTATCGCCAAAATTCTAACGTTCAGCAGTACCCGAACTCCGTCAAAAAGCCCAAAGTTCTGCCGAATTCCAAACCGAACTCTGGGTTCGGAGCATCCCTACTTCTTATTCACAGGCGTAGCCTAATATTTTGTTCCCCAGCAGAAATAATGATGTACACTATAATAAAAAACATACTGTCATTTCCCAAAGTTAAATTTAGTATTACAATTTTAAAACACAGTGACATAAAACATGTTTTACACCATTTGTCCTATTGTTCCAGTCTTTTTAACCAAGAACAACATTACTATACCCCATCATTATTTAATAAGTATTCAGTAATTTAAAATAAATACTTACAGTCTCCCTCAAACCTAAGTTGTTTCCTCCTTCTTTCCTAACATGGCTGCTTCATCTACACTTACATATTTGTTCTTTACCAACCCAGTAAAGTGGTAAGAAATGAATCGTAGTCTGACCAAGCTAACCTAACATTAGAGTAAAGGAAGTAATTTTAAAAGCCACTTCAGCTGGTTACGATACAGAGTGTTGACTAGTTTGCACAATCCACAAAATAAAATTATTTATTACCACCTGGAAACATCTTCAGCAACAACAAAATTCCCCATTTTTATTCAGAGTGCCTGAAGCAACCCAGCCTCCAACTCATGCAAAAACCATTAGGGCTTTAAGGCCAAAAGAGAAGAGGAAAAGAAATCATTGTGCTGTTCAGGATGAAATAAGAAATACATTGAGAAGATCGTTGGAGATCAATATTCAATTTGGACTCACAGACTAGACAGACTAGACAACAAATAGGCTACTGTTTTGCTTGATAATCATGCGCATGCATGTGTGTGTGTGTGTGTGTGTGTGTGTGTGTGTGTGTGCGTGTGTGTGCGTGCGTGTGTGTAACAATGCTCAGACATTATTTCAGTGACTGCAGAAAGAGAAACATGGTGGCCTGGGAGCTGCTCGGGGCTTCATGTCACCGAGCGAGTCGGCCTGTGCAGCTAGCTATTGAGGTCATCTTGGGTTTCTTTGTGGTTGACTCAGAAAACAATGCATGAGACAGAGGACCACAAGACATCAGAGCACCAGAACATTTTCCTCATACAGGGTGAAAAATAAAATACAATAGGACAGAGTAGAGCCAATGTTTCATGAAGTTGGACCAAAACATATAAATACAAAAAAAAACAAAAAAAAAACAGGGTAGAACTCCAAGATTACAGTATAAACTCACAATGTGGCTAAACATTTACTTTTTGACAAATGTGATTGAAGAGAAGAGAGGGTTAAGAACTGACTTGAAAAACTGAGAATCATAGACAAAGAGATACAAAACAGTCCATTTTAAAGAAGTCAATAAACTAGGTTCTTCTTTCACCTGATGCTAACCCACGTTGGGGAGTTTGAACACGGCAGAGGTCAACATCAGCACTATCACTGAACCACACATGATTGAGGCAAGTTCCCTGTCTCGGTGCTCACTCAACCCTCAGTCCTGTCCAAAACTCATAGCACAATTTACGCATTTTGCCTGTTATCTGAAGACATTCCAATCTGAATCTGTGGGGGAAAAAACTCGCACAAAGGCACAAATTTAGCTCATACAAAGTGAAATAACACTGAGCGTGAAACTATACAAGAACTTATGAAAACTTGGTTTTGAGGAGTTAATTGATTGACAGGTAAATGTCAGCAATATTTCATATATTGCAAGTCATCCCTGTGCCACTGAATAGCAGCTCTCCCTCTACACTTTGTCATCAAAAGACACAACAGTTGCTGCCATGAGCATTAAAATCCACAATAACAACAACAAAAATCTTGGAGTTCAAAATAAATGTTAAAGTATAACTGGTTATATATGAATTGTCAGAAAAAAGGTTGACGGTTGGTTCATATGTTGCTCATGTTCAAAAATATGTATCTTATTGACCCGAATCAGACAAAAAAACATTTTCTATTCTGTTACTAAGAATAAAAAACACTAAATTTCATAACTGCATAGCATTCCAGGAGCTCTTGTCTGTAACTCCACCACTGTATAAACTAAATACTACTATACACTAATTTAACGTCAGGATCACTATGTTCTGTTGTGGCAGAGGCTATTGCTGTATACATATCTTATTTAATATGCACTGGTTACAAAAGATGAACAGATGAGACAGGTTTAAGATTTTTATGTTGAAAAAATTGATTAAACTCAAGTATCAGGAAGGTATTTTTTCCGATCTTGTAGATTTAGATGTTGTTGAACAGATCGGCAGACTACTTACTTGTTAATCAAGTCAAGTCAGTTTCATTATATTGCGTCAAATCAGAATAGTGTCACAAAGGTCTTTGCAATCTGCACAGCATGGCTCATGTGGTTAATTCAAATTGAAGTGCCACTGGGTTGTGTTCTGAGGTGGCATTAACTCTTTAGGTGTACCATACAGCACAGTGTACCTACAACTGAACTCTGTGCCATAATACCCACAGCCAGAATTCTCAAAGCAGCCTAATAAACAATGTTGTTCAACATTACCCATCACTGTCATGAAAGATTTAGCTTTGGTGCTTCATTGACACAGTTCACCTTTTTTTTGTGTCTCACTTTAACTCAGATGACTAGAATCGAAGGTGTTTTACCCTCCTCCCTTCACCTCTCTCTCTCTCTATTTCTCACAAACATAAACTCACACACACAAACACACACACACACACACACACACACACACACACACACACACACACACACACACACACACACACACACACACACACACACACACACAGGCACACTCAGGCTCTCTCCTTGTGGCTCATTAATCAAAGACAGATTATCAGGGAAGTGACACCTTCATGATTACAATGTTTCTGGGGAACTTTTTAATAAGAGTTTAGTTGGAAAGGAGATGCAAATTAGCAGGCTTACTGCAAAGTGCAACACAGTTATTATTCAGATTACAATGGTTTGAGGTTGATGCCATGAGGCAAAAACTGAAACTTGAATAAATAACTAAATAAGCATAACTAAATGACCCAAAAACTCAAGAATGTTAGACTTGCAGATACAAAAGAAGATCTTTATGGTTGCATTCATGACCCAATTGTGGATGTCACAATTGTCCCATTAGTTAGTCTAATTCCAGTCAGGGCGTTGATTTATGCTACTCATCAATATGACGGATGCTCTTACACTAAATCACTGCTGAACACTGCTATCTGTCCTAATTTATACACTAAAATCATCTTCAAATCGCTCATTAATCTAGATAATTAATAACTGATAACTCGCTGATTATCATGTTTAATTTCATAAGAAAAAAGGAAAAGAAAGAAAATGCAATCAGGTCATAAGCAAGGCTCATTTGTCCTGAACTGGAATAGAATAACTTGCTCCACTTTAAACATCCCTGCATCCCCACATCTGTCCAAGAAAAAAAAGGAAGCATCTCTTTTAATCTTTAAACGCTAAACAAGAATGAACTCCTGCCGTCGCCTTTATTTTCCATCTAAAAGCATATACTAGTGTGCCTAAATATTTGATTATAGGCGCCCGATGACACTGGGTAACGCAGTGGATAATGAAAAGGTATACACCAAGGGGAGGAGGGAGGGAATGTGGCCAGTATAGTTTAGTGAATGTGTCTATCAGATTGCCCCACTGTCTCCAGCTGGATTCTATACATACACAAGGGTGGAGGTCCATTCAAAGGACCATAAAGAAAAGTATCAGAGTGGCCCTGATTATACAATATATCTGTGGAAGAATACATGCCACTTATGGGTGTGCTCGTGCGTGTGTCAGGTGCGCTCACACCATCCCCAAAATCAACGTGTCAACACTTTCTCTTCCGTCCAGTGGGTGTGATGTTAAAGATAAATTGGGTCCCGCCCTGCCTTAATGCACTGCGTGTCACATTAACCCCAATGCATTTAAAACAGAAAAAAAGTCTAAATTACTGTAATAAGACAAAGGGGAGCTGTGTGTGTGTGTGTGTGTGTGTGTGTGTGTGTGTGTGTGTGTGTGTGTGTGTGAGAAAGAGAGAGAGAGAGAGAGAGAGAGAGAGAGAGAGAGAGAGAGAGAGAGAGAGAGAGAGAGAGAGAGTGTGTGTGAGTGAGTGTATGGTTGAGCGCTTCAGACGGGTTGTTAATGTTAAGGTGACATTAGAGTTAATGCAAATTAAAAAGCGCTGGCTGATCCCTTTTGACCCCCCTTCCCCGTTCACAGCGTTAATGCGTCCATTTGCTTGGAGGTACTAACCCCCTATAATTCAATTTGTCAGAATGAATGAGAGAACAGACAGACAGCCCGCCCTCCCACACCACCCTACCAAAATAAAACCGAAAAAAAAAAAAGTTGGGCTACTTAATCGAAGCAAAAGCCTCCGTCTTTATAGCTGTTTATTACTTCTTTCATCTGTAAATGAAAGAGAGCAATTATTGAAAGGAGCCTGTATCATATTATTATGTTGGCCCCGGTCCCCTAGATAGTCATCAATCACTCTCAATCGACCTGTCACCGGCAGGCAGAGATCCAGCTGGAGAGGGGAGAAGAAAGGGGAGGAGGGGGAGGAGTACATCATCATTAATTTGAGGAGTGACCCCTGGGGCTATCCACATGTCTCAACCCGGGATTCTCCAAGCAAGGCAGCGCGCACCGGCACCGGCACCGGCACTGGAGGACGAGTTTTGGGATTCTGGCTGTTTTGGTTAACTGCAGTTTAACGATTTTACCTGACCAGAAAGGAAGATAAAAGATAGAAGACAGAGAGAGAGATTGATAGATAGATAGATAGATAGATAGATAGATAGATAGATAGATAGATAGATAGATAGATAGATAGATAGATAGATAGATAGATAGATAGATAGATAGGATGACGTGGTTGTAAATTTCATAACAATTTAAATAATATCCGTGCACGTGTGTGAAGTTCGTGCGAAGAGGTGCAAAGTTCATTCAAACTACACCCTATTAGGCACTTTTGGGGAAACATTGGGGTCATTACAACACTCTGGGGACTCATTGCTCCAGGTGGAATTGGAGCATATGAAACCAAAAGGTGGTCTTTTTTATGTTGGTAATTATCTAATAAATACCAAATATTAATATTTTCACATTTATTTTTGTGGATCTATTTGCTCAATGTATGGGAGGGCTGTGATTTTTGTCTCTGCCCAGTATAAAAATATTCTTTACTAATTAATTTAAAATCAATTAGTTCCCCACGTGATTAGCATCAATGCGGAGGAATGATAAGAATGTGCTTAATTGGGCCTAATGCATTTAAACTGATACATACGTTTGCATATTGAAGACACTGATTGGCTTAATTGATTGATTGGGACTGCAAATTAATCTCCAGGACATGTTTTTTTAAGTACTCCCCCCCTGTTCCCTCTTGAAGATTTCTTGTTGGATTGTTCATTTCAGTTTTTTTTTTTTTCTTTTCTTCATCCTGAGAAAGAAAATGCATATTAAAGTTACAGTCCGGTCATTTTTAGAGTGGGAAACTTCTGACGTCAGAGTCACCGCCGTTTAAAACAACCTGCCTCTGCTGCTGACGTCTTTTATACTATGTTTTTATACGGCAAAAATATGTATCTGACAACAAAGTGATTATTCCAGGCACAGGAAGCCCGTATCACCTTAATTCGTTTATCTATTCATAATATAGCTTTAAAAAAAGGGAGAGCTAGAAGATTTTTTTACTTTTTTTATTTTTTCGCCATTGAAAGGCGTTTGAGTGGGGGGCATTTTCCACAAATTAAACATGCTACTCTGCTTCGCCCTATAAGCATCCAGGAGCCAGTGCTTAACAATCAATTGGTACAGTCAAACAGAGCTGCAGCCTGCGTTAGAGTGGAGACCTTCAGTCTCGCTTTATTTCTGGATATTGGGGGACCTCTCTACCATGTCATATCCACAATTTGGATATCCCTATTCGTCTGCTCCACAAGTAAGTCCATGTAACTACCTTTGCTCAGTTAATCGGATGTTTTGGTTTTGATATTGCAGCGATTGATTATGTCATCGATTTCAGCGTGATCCTTTTACGCATTTTGGCCAAGAATCAGCGAAGCTGTCACAGTCATTTCGCGTATCGGAAGGGTATTGCGTTTCAGCCACTGATACCTGTGTTCCTGCAGCGATAGAAAAAAAAAAAAAAAAAAAAAAAAAACTAAGAAGAGGGAAAGCAGAAACCAGCGAGACCCCCCGACCTCCCGTTCACTGATTTCGGCAAGATAATAGCCGCTCTGTAATGTCAACCATATGTTTATCTGCGCTGGAACACACATGCCAACTTGTTCTGCACACGCTGTGTGTGTTTTACGCCATAACCCAGCTGCTGTTTTGTTTTGGCTTTGAGCCATAAAAGATAATTTGGGCATTACTTTGGGTATTACTGGGCGTTGTTGGGAAAACATGTTGTATCGGTTTGTAACGTTCTGTTCTGTTGACACGTTTTACGCGCACATTACCCCACGAATTCAACGCATCATTCATCATCAAATATCTTTATTTAAGTGATTTGATGTTGTATTTTACTTGTTTATTTATTTTGGTTATCTACAAAGAAGCAAAATGTTTTTTTTTTAACTTAAATCATGTTCAATTTTGAGGTCAGAGAAGTACAACAGAATTTGGAAACCGGTAGAATCGTGCTCATTTCACTGAGATGATTTTTTGAGTTCATATTGAAAAAAATAAAAGTTATAAACTAACTTCAAAATCCAAACATTGGATTTTGTTTCAATGCAGAATCAAATACAACTTTTTAAAAAGGTAAATTCTCTCTCGGTCTCCACCCAGTTCCTGATGACAACCAACTCTCTGACCACTTGCTGCGAGTCCACCGGCAGATCCATAGCCGACTCCGGAGTAGCAGCGTCCGGGCAGACACCAGTCTACTGCCCCGTGTACGAGAGCCGGCTGCTGGCCACGGCGAGACATGAACTCAGCTCAGCCGCCGCGCTTGGCGTGTACGGGAGCCCCTACACCGGCAGTCAAGGCTATGGGAATTACGTTACATACGGCACGGACGCCTCGGCTTTCTACTCGCTGGTAAGCCCTTCATCTGAGCCCCCTTGGCATTGATTAATGGAGCCGCAGGGTGCACCGCTCCTCTTTTTTTATGCTCTACACAACAAAATACCAGTCTCCTACTGAACGTGATTTATCCTCATGTCACCCTTCAAGCAAACTTTTCTTTACTTATTGGAAAATTCTTCTCAGCAAGGCGAGATAGGCTCACTTTCTTGTGTCAGAGGTTTCCTTCATGTTTAAATGAAGCAAGGCAGAACAAAGTTCAAGCATCCCATTAATGCTGAGACATGTTTTTTATAAGCTGGCTGACTCTGAAGATTCAGTATTTTATTAAAAATATATCGATATTGTATTAAAAAATTTAATGATTCCATATGTTTTCATAATATACCCCAGAGTCCAACAATGTTGTTTGTTCCAGTGTTAAAAAAATAATAATTGTGATGAGAAGACTATTCAGAATAGCTACAGGCTATGCTTTTCTAACTGAAGATAATAATTAAACTTCCTGGATTTATTTGCTCAGACTCCTGCTAATAAACCTACTGCTTCTGTGTTTTTCTGAAGGTTTTATTTTAAAAACATATTTTGAAAGTCGTAAATCAAAGACTTTTGTTAGTATAGTTTGTCCATGTTTAGTTTTGCAGGAGGGTATTTAAAAAATTTGATTTACTGCACAATCAGTCATTACCCTCTTCAATAGCCTTAATGACTTAACATAACCAAGCAGGTTTTAAATACAGCCAATACAAGTCTGTCTGTTTTTCAGTAGGTGAGTCATTTAATGTACCAGAATTGATTTCCTATTTGCATCATCTCTAAAACACTTATGCATGTGTGTGATTGCAGGGCGCATTCGATACTAAAGATGCCACAGCTTCTGCGCATGCGGGAATAACCCAGGCAACAGCGTACTATCCTTATGATCCTACATTGGGACAGTATCAGTATGACAGGTATGTTGTTTCTGCTGTATAATAATGTGACTTCTGTTGATTTTTCGATTGTAAAAAGGCTTGATTATCAATGCAAACATCAGACGTGGGAGTGACCTGTATGTGTGACTTAATACAATGTGGTACAGGATGGAAAAGTTAGAATAACAGAACTTGAGCTGTGTAGTTAAAGTTCACTTTAGCAGACTTACATCACCTGCTTCAAACAGGATGTAATCAAAATTTAGGCAGACAGTAACTCTCAAAGTATTGCGCACTAGTGTAGGGTGAGCTTTCCCAGCGTTAAATCAATCAGCCCTGAGAGGTCAAGTCCATTCTCATCACGTCGAGCAACACTGGGTCATCACCTTCATCTCATGACACATTTATTTCCTGATGGGGGTGATGTGCTTCACAACACTCATGCCCCCTTTCAGAAAAGACATGAGGCCTCTTCAGTGTTGTGAAGAGCACGCCTGCCATATTGAAAGGCCTTCCCAATAATGACATGATGTCCAAATTAAGTCTGCGATACGGTGAAAATGGATGTCGTGAACGATAAATATACCTGTGACCAGCATGCTTTTTGAACAGAGCCAGCAACTTAAAAGATGCCAGTACTAACAGACATGCGTGGGATGAAAACTGCTTTTTTTTTTATAATGTTGCGTTTTAATTGATCAGCAAAGTGTCATATTGATTAGCTTTTATAGCGACACAAGAGTTCACATAACCCAAAACCAAACAGCAGGCTTCTTTTACCAATCACTCTAAATTCAGTATAAAGTGCAAAAAGGTGTCAGCAGGAATGCTAATAAGTGCACAGACAGCAAAATGCCTAAAAGTCTAAAGCAAGACAGAATTAGTGGCACTGAGAAAAACAAGCAGGCCTACAGCAGTACCACTCTGTCTGCGCCCGCCTGTTACCTGAGGGCCCATCATTACACTCAATAAAGCAATTTTACAGTCTATTTTATCTGCGAGAGAACAACGCGGGGTATGGAAAGGTGCAGCCCTCCTCTCCTCTCGATTCCCTTAGCAGTGCTTGACCTGCACTAAGCTATACGGAGCAATAAAGGCCTCATAAAAGCCTCCCCTGAGAGGACTTTTACAGCTCACTGCTGACTGAAAATCAACACTGTGCATTTTAAATGGAGGTCTATGGTTGATATATGTGGGTAGGCAAAGAGTTGCGCTAAGAATGGCTATAATAGGCAATGCATTGATATTGGAAAATATACGTGCATATAGTCCAAACATTTGACTTAGGTAGAATAATTTGCATATTCCGAAACTGATAGGAGATGTACTTTGGATACCAGTGTAGGTGCGACAGAAGGATTGTTTGAGGGATTTCAGGGAATGTAGGTGCTCTGCATACTGCACATGATCCTCCAAGGCTTATGTACAATTCTGTAAAACAATTTACTGATAATATTAATGTTACAGTTCCCAAACGGATGGACATGGTGTGTTTACTCCTTACCTGGCTCCCGTATTTTCTAAATGATGTCTCTTAAGTGATGTGTTTATGATGTGTACTGTTTTTCAGACCTTTACACAATTGATTGTCACGCTTATAATGCTCATTATGCATCATTTCAAGATCCCAAGCAGATGGCTCTCCCGTTTTTTTCGAAAAAAGACCCCCCCTTATACAACATCATCACATTTTTATTTACACATAAAATTGTAATAGAAAAATGCGGAGAACGACACGGCGGAAACCCAGCAAGCCCTGAAGGCCTGGCTGCAGGAACACAGGAAGAACCCGTACCCGACCAAAGGAGAGAAGATCATGCTGGCCATCATCACCAAGATGACCCTGACGCAGGTCTCCACGTGGTTCGCCAACGCCAGGAGGAGGCTCAAGAAGGAGAACAAGATGACATGGCCGCCCAGGAACAAGGGCTCAGAGGAGAAGAGATATGACGAGGATGAAGATGGGTCTCAGGAGGAGCAGATCAAAAGCGAGAACAATGAGGATGGTTAGTGTCACCATTTCTCATTGCGCTGCAGAAATAAAGAGAATCTATTAAAGCTTTATGCTCAATTGTTTGGCACTATATTACAGGTGGCTTTTGTCTCAAAAGCATGTAATGTATTCATGACACCTTAAAACTGCAATGTTGTTGTTGTTGTTGTTGTTGTTGCTATAAGTATCAAAACGTGGCACTCTTCTTGTTTGGAATGGAAACATTCTTAACCGCAGCATTATTTCTGAATATCACTCGAACTGAGAGCATGTGTACATATTGAGTAACTGTGTCCTGTCTTATCTCACTTGGAGGGATCAGGATGAATCACAAATAATTACAGAAGAACATGAACCATGATCTTAATACTGTTTAAAATGCACTTTTATCATCTACCCTATTTTAGTTTTTATCCAACTATACACTGGGATGATGTGACCACACTGACATCTTTTATTGTGTTCAAAAATGTCAGTTAGAATAAGATTTGATTAAATCTACTAATCAGTGTAAGGTAACGCTAGCAGTCTTGCATCTTATTTTATTTTCTACTGTATGATTTAAAAAAGATATTTGTAGTATTTGTTTGATGCCGTTTTATTGTTAAAAACTATCATATTGATAATAAGAAACAAAACATAGAGGCCTTACACTTTGTATAGTCAAACATGTTATTGTTGTTATATGCACTGTGCTAAAAGCACTGTATTTTTTATTAAACAGTGTCAGCAGTTTTGTGTCCATGCATGCTGTATCACTCTGATCGCCATAACAATGAAGCTATGGAATACCATTAGACAGACCAGAGTCAGTTTCACACAGGGATATGGTGGAGGTTCAAATCTAAATTTAGGGGTCTTTGCAATGGTGAGATTGTGTTTTCCAACTTTTTTCAGCTGATTATGGCTAAATATTTCTGACAGGACTGAATTAAGTTAGTTAATAAATTAAAGTACATCAGACTGTACGTAAACTATATACAGTATGTAAGGTGAAACTTGATTTATGATTAAACTGATTAAATAGTATTTACCACTGTCAGGCTGTACACGTGAATTCCTTAATTAAAGTCGATATTTTACAAGTGTGATTGAACTTCAATACTTTGGATCGGAGAGTGAGTGTCCAGGATGCCCTTGTCAGATCTGCTGCCATATCTGTCACTGACCATGTCCTTCGTCTCCTCTCTGTTCTCTTTCTCCCAGAGACCAGAAGTCGGCCTGATAAGGACCTCCAGTTGAGCGACTTGGACGACTTCGACACGCTGGAGTCTGAGAGCTCTGAGTGTGAGCTGAAGCACCGATACCACATGAACACACACATGTCAACGACGGGCGACTGCCCCGCCGAACACCTCATCAAGGACGCGTCTCTGAAAATCTCCATCCCTGTTTCTCTGGGAGGCGAGCAGGACTTGAGCAAAAGTTGTCTGAAAACGAGCCCGGAGGATTTCCAGGCGGACAGCAGACAGCAGGCAAAAGCATGTTATAACCAACAGCAGCAGCAGCAGGAGCAGCACGGGCACCAGATATTAGACGGCAAGCCTCGGATCTGGTCATTGGCCCAAACTGCGACGTCCCTGAACCAGACTGAGTACCCGTCGTGTATGCTTAGGTGCCAGCCGCCGCCCTCCTCCCTCACCCCATCCCCCGCCGCTACCTCACCCGTGACCGGCCTGGACAACAGGCATGACTCGCCGGTCACGACCCTGAGAAACTGGGTGGACGGGGTGTTCCACGACCCCTTGTTCAGGCACAGCACTTTGAGCCAGGCTCTGACCAACACCACCGTCTCTTGGACCACGAACACCAAAGGCGCCATCCTGGAGGCTGAGAGGAGCGCGGCGGCCTTGCAGCAGCACCAAGACTCCTCCAAAGACAGTGCCATGAGTTTCCCAAAAACTATCAACAAACTTTTCTGCTCGTAACAAAACCAAATGACCCTTTTATTGCAAAGAGAGAGAGAGGGTCTCTTTGTGACTGACTGAAAGTCGGATGGAAAAGCTTATTTCGTCTCCATGGTTCCCTCATTGTTTGATTCGTTTGTTTTTTTTAACACAATGCTATCTATATAGGCTACTGTTACATTGGCGTTACATGCGTGAAATATCCGGATCGGTTTGGCTTATTTGATTTAACGCACGCACAGAAATGTATAACTAAAAGTTTACATCTTGGGGGGAAAAAATAGGTTTACATGATTTTTATTTTTTCTTTACTATGCGCATGCAAATGTAATTGAATATTATTTAGTTCTCAGCAGTTGAGTATCACTATTAAAAGAAGAAAAAAAAAAGTCTCACAAATGCACAGCTCTGTTAGGAAGTGGATGAGAGCGTCTCAACTTTGTTCACTGAAAATAAAAGCAGTCGGTTTCTGAAGAGCGCTTGTGATGGTGGGCTGAGTTGCTGTCCATGGTGCTGAAACACAAGGGGAATCAAATTCGTCCTGGGCCTTGCAAATCTTCCTTGGTCTGTTTTTGCACGTTTTTTTTATTTTTCTTTATGTAGCTACAACTACGTCCCATTCTTTACTACTAGAACACATGGGGCCTACTACACGGCTGAGCAGAGAGGAAATTTTTAAACGCAATCTACTGTTAAACAAAGCAGTTTTATCCAATTCATTCTTAACCCATTAAAACAGGCGCAATCGAACATCTCCCATGTGTTATTTCAAAAACATCCAGTCTCATTTAGTGACAGCGAGAAAATGAGGCAGCTCAACCCTCAAGACAGAACAATATCAGTATCTAAGATCTGCCTCATTAATCCCCCCTAAACAGGCTGTAATTGGCATGTTCGCAGTCATATTTCATGCCGGGCTATTGATTTCCCCTCTCTGCTCTCTGATAACATTATCGAAACATCTCAACACCGTCCATGATGCAGCTGTCAAAAGGGTAAGTTATTCGCCATACGTCCATTAATGGGTTCAAAGCGGAGGCCCTGCGAAATAATTTGAAGTGAAGAGTTTTCGTTTTGACACTAACCCCTCAATTTCCTAGAGACGGGGCGCTGCAGAAAACAGCCTGGATGCTGATTCCTCCGCTGAAAAATGAAAGGGCCTTACGAGGGAGGCACTCACGTCGTCTAAAAGTGAAAAGGGCAAAGGAACTCGAATTAGTTGTTGTAGATAAAAGGGCAAAAAGAAAAGAAGTCAAGGGTACTTGACAGTAATGGCGAAAGTGGAGCTCTCGGGGGACTCTGTCTGTCCTGCGAGAGAGGGGGGAACGGGAGGCGGGGGGCTTCAGTGATGAATTTTAATGGGAAAAGCACAAACGACTGAGATCTCCCCCTCTCATGAAATAAAGTGATATAGTGGACAAAAGGGATTTTCTATAAATCGCAGTCAGGATGTATGTTTATATTTGCTTTCTTAGTTCGGAAAACCTTGCCGCAAAATAAATTGGAGCAAAGACACATGATGTTGTCAGGGAATAGATATCTGACAGGTGCATGCATGGTTAATAGGGTCCTATAGGGATATTTGTATTCTCATTGTCCTTAATGTAGGCATGTTTATTAGCCTGTGCATGCAAAATGGTGTGTTTAATTTTTCATAGCTACTGATAGCAAAAGTAGGCCAAAGTTAAAGGCCCCACAGGTAAAACAATATAGCCTCGACACTTAATTTAACATGAAGACAGATTTTATTAGACCTCCGAAACAAGTGGCTTTGTATTAGAGAAAGACACGAAATAAGACGTAGAATAGAGAGCGGAGAGAAAGAGAGAGAGAGAGAGAGAGAGAGAGAGAGAGAGAGAGAGAGAGAGAGAGAGAGAGAGACAGGCCAGCTATAACTAAATTATTCAGCCGTAGCAAATACGAACACACAGAGGGAGCGAGATGGTAAATTAACAGGGGCTTTTTACATAGAGGCCAAATACAACTGTAATCAGCGACGCGTTACTTTTTATTAAGCGGGTTTGACAGCAGCACATTCAGCCACTCCGACACAGGAGCAGGGTCCGGGCTGAAATAAACTGCTCTCAAACCGAGAGTCATAAGATAATTCCTTAAGCTCCATTAACAACTCTTAGCCGCAGGAAATGGGCTCCCCCTGAAAACATCTCCAAATCTAAAAGCTTTATCGACCTGGCAAACCTCAGCTGATGGCTTCTCTTTTTTTCATCCCCCCCACCCCCTTCCCTCTCTCTTTCTCACTCTATCCTCCCCCCCCTCCCTTTCTCTTTTTTCAACTTAAGGGACAGAAACGTCCAACTGAGGTAATAGACTTTGACACAACACATTAAATGGGAAATGAGAAACGGGAGAAGAAAGGGCACTCTTAAACGCCTTTTAAACGTTACCAATTAGAGGTTTAAAACTTGAATAAGATGTAGGCCTTTGGCATATGCCTGACTGATGGGACATTTAACTGAATACCTCCCCCCCCCCTTGCTAAAAGCAGCACATAAGTGAGCACGGTATGTAGCCCTCCTGTGAGGTAGCTGAGTCAAGGGACTCACACAAAAGCTGTATCTCACTGTCTGCAAGAAAACATCCACAATTATGTGCAGCCTGATTGTCTCATGATGAGTTTTTTAAAAAGTTTTTTTAAAAGTTAAAAGTTATGGAACCCTTTGAACTTCCTTCCCTTTTTCAAACAAGCATCCTGTCAAATACATGCTCTGTTTATAGCAGAAGGCCCTCAAAAGCTGACTGAAACGCAGAACAATCAGCTGCATGGTGCCTCCCCAGAGAGAGAGAGAGAGAGAGAGAGAGAGAGAGAGAGAGAGAGAGAGAGAGAGAGAGAGAGTCTGGGTCAGGTTTATACCACTGTGACCCTGAGCCATAAATATATTTACACATCATTACACATCAACATACACACACACAGAATCACACTCAAACGCTTGCCACACACACACACGCATTAGGCTTAATTGAATATTTAATCTATTCATTGACTAACATTAATATGGTGAGAATAGCAGTAATGTGATCAAAGCTTTAATGAAAATATGAAGCATGACCTCACACAAAGAGCAGTGTGGAAAGACCACACACACACACACACACACACACACACACACACATACAAGCAGAATGCACAATGCTGGTATGGCCTGAACGCCCCTTTCAAGAATCAATGGAATGGCCTTTTATTCCAATTAAAATAAAGCGCATTATTATCAGAAAATATAAATTCACAAAAAGGAAAACAGCCTGTAGGTGTGTGTGATCGTATCATTTAAAAAACACTTTTTCTTTCTCAGGGTTAAATTACATCTAAATGTCAGTTGATGTGAATGCTTGGCATGGCTGATCTTAGCGAATTAATATATTGATATAATACAGAATAATATGCCAAGTAGAGAGGAGTTTGTAGAGTTGTTTAGACAAGAGAAAACCAAAGTAGAGCACTTTACATGCAGTAAAGTTCTGATTTGGATCTTGTGGCTCCAGTAAAGACAGGAAGCCCCTTCCAGAGCTGTCAGGATGAGGTGCAGAATATTTACCCCTCTACTTTAAAATCGGAAGTGCCTCGTCTTATTCTTTCTCCAACATCTTGGACATATGGTGTGTGTGTGTGTGTGTGTGTGTGTGTGTGTGTGTGTGTGTGTGTGTGTGTGTGTGTGTGTGTGTGTGTGTGTGTGTGTGTGTGTGATCATGTGTGATCATGTGTGAGTATTTGTGGCTGTGTTCAGAGCCCTGCTGCCAAAAAGACACAAGTCTAGGATGTGCCTTTAGGTCCCAGTGACTGGGCTCTGTCAGGCCTCTATCATCGCCTCCTGCAGTCGTTCCAGAGGTCAAGAGGTTTTAGCCTGAGGCGCATCACGTTTCACCATCTCAGCCGTCTCAATCTGAATGACTGAACTTTAAGTGTGCAAGATAAAGCTGGAAAAATGCTATCCATATCAAGTACTATTTTTCACATTATAATTTTCTACTTTCATGGATGAAAACACAATAACATGTTTTTAAAATGTTCTTAGTAGCTTTTAAAAGCACTCACAAAAATGGGCCAGTTAGATTTGTTTCTTAGTTTGGCTTACTGGGTTACCTTACTATGCTTAATAGTGGTTGTAGTACCCCAAACAAGTCCAGGATTGTAATCTTGCACCCTCTTGAGGTCAGAGGAAAGGTGAAGAGGTTCTAATCATGGGTCATCACAACACACTTCAACTCTGTCAGACAACTTAGACCCAGTTAAGCTCACCAGATAACTGAGATTCTATAAGCAGGCATCCGACTTGTTCGCTGTCTGGTTATTATACAGCTAAAATTCAGATTTCTTTCTTTATTTTTAGCCTGGTGTAATCCCAGTATCTTCCATGTTTATGAGATACCTGACATTACAGTCATAGCACACTCATTCCTACATCTGAGGATATGCATGCAGCTCGGAGGAAACAAAGAGCCAGCATTCTTTTTAATATGTTTCTGTCTCATCAGGGGATTTGATATACTGTACATGAGGTTGGGTGAAACACCTAACAGCAGATATTTTGAATGTATGCAGCTATAAGGTGTTCCCATATGGATGAAGCAGTGATTCTTTGTCAAATCATGTAGCCCTAACAGTTACTTGTGGATTAGATTTAAGTCTACAACAGCAATGATGTCACAGTATCTTGTAATCATAATGTCTTTAGATTGCAAAGCGCAGTATCTCTGAAATGTAACTAAAAGCTATTTTCATATAAGTCAGCTGTACTTGAGAAAGATGTAGGTATAGTTACACAGGAAAAAGAAAAAAAAAAGAAAAAGAAAATGAGTTGGACGTTGTTTTTTTCATCTACAGTACTGCTAAAGCCATGTAGAAGTAATTGCTAAAGGTCAAAAGAGACTGTGTTTTACCAACACATTTGTGTTTATCATTCAGGACAGATCAATACAATATTGCTGTTTTAAAGAACAAAAGCCAGGGGAGACTTAACACTGACCTTTGCTTCCATTTTCCATTGTGTTCGGGAGGTCCAACAAAACATACAAATGAGGCCCTCAGGTTTCTCTGAAAGTGAAAGGTTTCTCAAAGTGCTGGCTAGGTGTTTAACTGGGGAAAGGATTGGCTATTTGGTTTTTGCACAAGAAAATCACTTCAGAGAAATGTGGTGCAGACTGTTCTCTAGTATGCTGGCTTCTCCAAATCAAAGTTAAGAGACCTCCGTAATTGCAACGGCAATGGCAATTTTATTTATATAGCACCTTTCATTACGCAGAAGTGTTTTACATTTAAAACAGCATAAACATTAAAACAATAAGACCCCCCCCCCCACACACACACACACACACACACACACACTGTAATTAATGAAATGCCAGAGAAAATAAGAAGGTTTTAAGTTTGTCTCCATAAGATGCATAAACTTAAACTTTAATCATTTACAAATTCTGTCTTTGGAACATATCAACGTGATGATATCGTTGATATCCCCCGTCCCCACTCCCCCCATCTGATTTGCGTGCAGTACAAACATTTAGCATTTAACATTTAGAAAATAATTGCCAAGGAACATAATCCAGACAGCGGTTATGTTTCCTTACAAAATAAAAGTAACTGGGAAAACAAGAGTGTGAGAGAGCAACTTTAAAAATGGTTGCATCTGCTAGAAAAACAAAAACAAAGTGAACTTAACGTAACTGTACAAAACCACCAAGTCATACAGTACATAATTATGCTACATTATAAGGCCTCTTTACTAGTTAGGCATTTAATGTCAAGCACTGGGGTGTCTTGTCAGACTGTTTGCCAATTAGTTTTTCAGTAAATTATCTGTGCTCTTTTATCTGTCTTGTTTGCATGTGAAGGGTTTTCCCTTAAAGTGCTGCTGTGACCTTTTGAGTCTCATTATAGGGAAAAGTTTCTGCATTGGCACTTCCATTATCTGAAAATAGTGTAGCTGTGTCGTCTGACTCAGGATAATGCTGAAATCATTGTTTTAAATAAAGAATGCTTACAGTCCTATGAAAGTATTTCAGACAGAAAACTTCTTTCTCATTCTGTCACATGGCGTACAGCCAAGTCAATTTCCTGTGCCGTAAGCATCTCCCAGCCATCCTTTAGTAGTTTCGCTTTGTCATTGTGAACATGAAGTATCCACATCACCAGCTGATGGGCATACACATTAGTCGTGCTGTAGTGTTTGGAAAGCACATGCACGCCACCATATTAGAGAAACCAGACATTTGATTCTAAGTTGAATCTGGTGTACAGGTTAACGATGGTAAAGCTGTGTTATGTACCATGCAAATGAAAAAGTGTAGCTTTCGTCATGCATGAAAAGTAGTTGTTGCTCTGTGAAAACAATTTTATAGTTGAATTCCAACAATCCTTTTTGGATTGCTTTTCAACAAGAACCCAAATTGTATAAAGTATGTGGTACAACCTCAAGGTGTTTTGCAGCAGCGAGAATGAAGGCAGAGAGGTTCCAAAATAGCACCGCTAACAAGTCCCGCAGAGAGAGGAAAAGAGACACCTTTGCGGGCCCATTGCTCCTGGGCTACAACATGTAGTGTGACGACTCAGTAACTCCAACAGGTCGACTTTAGACTATTTGGAGAGTTTTGAGAGACAGCCTGGCCAACTGTGAGGATGTGCTCTGACGCGCTAGGTGATTCTCCGTCTGCCATGCGTCTCAATCAAACCTAATGTCCGCTTCCTGGCTTCTCTGTCTTTACCCTTTCCTCTTAGCTTTTATTTCAATCTCTCCTCACCTCAGGTGGAAGAAGGGGGATTCATTTTCCCTTCTAAATTATGATGAGTCAGCCAAGCGATGTGCTTTCCACCTTTCTTTATTTATTTTTTTTAAATAACTGTTTGACTCAGCCTACAAGCTGTACTTTCTCTTGTCAATCCAGAAGGAGAAGGGATAGACAGCTTCTTTGTTCAGAGGCTTGTAGCTGCACTGGGCTGGTTGTGACTGAGTTTACAGTGTCCACAGGCTGTCAGGCTAACTGGGACTTTAAGATGGACAAGGCCCTTGGTTTGCCATTCAGTGGAATACTTTGCAGGCGTTCCAAATTTCTGTTTTTGTACTCTATTTGACAGGTGGCTTTCACCCACTTCAAAATGACCTCAGCACCAAAATGCATGAATCTTAGTTTTATATGAATACTGCAAACAATGAGATCTGTTATGAATGCTTATTTAGGGCTTCCTTATGTAAAGACTTCCTATGTTTGTCAATGTTGCTGGTCATCCTGGTACATCAAAAATGGACTCTGTTGTACACAAAAAAACATAGCAACATAGTGGTAGCTTAGTGCTAACTGGCACTAATGCTCAAGGGTCTGACTTTCTTGAACAGGAAAACTTAATTCAAGAAATATCTTCCCTTACTGAAACGATTCCTCGAGTAACTCGGAAAATTCAATTGCTAAAAATCCTTGATGCAAAATTCTTTGCCTCGAAGTGCCGTTTGATCAATGTAACTAATGTTTTACCGCTCACTGTGTTTCCGCACGGGTGGTTATTACTGTCGCACAACGGGCTGACGCTGCTGTGGACACAAGACTGACGGCGCAGATTACAAATGAAGAAAGAGAGCGAAAACAGTGAGAAGGGACAGGCTTCTTAAAATGTGTTCCCCTGAACAGTATAGTGGAATAGCTTTGCTGTAGCTTAAGCGTACATTCACATGTACCTGGGCTTAGTGAAAAGCTCTTTTACATATCCAGTGAAAGAGGCATGAAGGGGAAGGGGGTGAAAAAGATTTACATTTGGGCCACCAAAAATATACTTTGAACAATAGAATAAGGGGTTTGGTGGTGCAGCCAGTGCTTAAAAGTATTAGCATCTATCCCTGTTATAGTATGCAATTTAGGCAATAAACATGTTGCTTTTTTCTAAAAAGAAAACCACTTTTTTTTTGCATATTTACTATTGCTGTTTACTATAAAGCAAAAGTAATTTCTTATCCGATAACTCGATTAATCGATGGAATAATCGGTAGAATACCCGGATAATAAATAATCGATAGCTGCAGCCCTAAAAATAAGTGCATGAAAGTATATTTGGGCATTGTTTTTGTATTTCCTAGATGTATTTTTATACATCTAAAAAAAATATAATATATATATATATATATATATATATATATATATATATATATATATATATATATATATATATATATATTTTTTTTTTAAATGATGTTACACCAGCATTACAGCCAGACAATCATTCTGTATTCAACAGATAGAGTTGGACACATTTTATTTTCCTTAGCTCTATGCAGTAGCTTTGTCTCATGGATGACGGAAAAAAAACATGTATATGATTTAAGATTTAGAATAAATACTAGAGAATTTTAACATTTAAACTTGCATACTTGTAGTAGCAACTCAACACATTTCATTTTCAATTTGTTGGTAGATTTTGGAAGTTATCCTTGCTGAAATAGGTAAACTTTTCCGGCTTCTACATAAGCCCACAGGTTTAAGGAAAATAAAAATATCAGAAAAACTTAAGTAAGGAGACGGCAGTGGAAGTCAGTTTTTCCCCTCGGTCTGGTGCAGAGGTTGGTCCCTGCATAAGCAGTGTGTGGGACTGGTACAGTGGCTGCGGCTGACTGACCTGCCTGCTCATTAAGGCACTAGCGAGCCCATTTGGCCTGCTCCTGTAATAGGAGCCTGTACTGTGTCAGAAACACTTATTTGCTCCACAGCCATCACAGAACATTAACATTCACGACAGCTCGTCACATGAGGGAGGGTGAGGGGGGGTCAGGAGGGTGTCTGAGAGGGTTTCCTCACTGCCCCAGCCCAGTCACACACACACACACACACACACACACACACACACACACACACACACACACACACACACACACACACACACACACACACACACACACACACCTTCAGTAATTTCACACGCATACACAGTAGATCTGCATTTCATACATACACATACACACAAACATAACACACACATCTGCAGCATATGCATGCTCTTAGGTAATATGTATAAACACTTACACGCACACGTACACACACACACACACACACACACACACACACACACACACACACACACACACACACACATCTACACAATTTCTTTCTCTCAACACACTCTTTTGGAGATCACATGCTCTCTCTTACACACATACACACACACACACTTCAAAACTCTGCGTTCTCTCACACTCTAGGAAACATGCAATCAGCCCTCTAAGGAAAGGTCACATTTGCAATGCAGGTGACTCAAGCAGAAGGCAGCAGGTAATTGGCTGACGGGACGGGGAGCGCTAATACCTCGTCTCTGAAAGATAATGTGATGGATGGGAAACGCTTGGCATTGGGGTAATTAGATAGTGTTTGGAGGAGACTAGACCAGGCCAGGGCCTCCACTTATGGTGAGTGGAAGTACAGAGGGAGCAAGGGGGGAGCAGTCAAAGAGAGAGTGGTAAGGTTGAGAAGCAAGGGTTACACAAGGCCTCCACTAAATTTAAGAGATCAGGAGACAGAAATAGAGAGAGGAAGATAAAGGATGCTTAAACAGTATGCAAGGGAGATTCAGGGGTATATAGTAGACTTGATTTTCAATGCTACCTCACCGTGGAACTGAGGATCAGCTGGAAATTAAGCACCACAGCAGGGGACATTGTGGCACAGCTTAACATGTTGCACAGCAGATCAGACAAGTGTTTCAGTGGCTTCTTTGAGCAAGTTAACACGCAGGGAAACAAATAAAGATAACTGTTAGAATGGAGCAAAAAAACTTAAGAAACGATGGGCACAATCAGTGTATACATATCTATTTTTTCTACAAGTATTTGACACAGAAGCAAGGTTACATGGCAGAATGTTATAAATGCATCTCAATGT
Organism: Perca fluviatilis; assembly: GCF_010015445.1. Lineage (NCBI taxonomy): Eukaryota > Metazoa > Chordata > Actinopteri > Perciformes > Percidae > Perca > Perca fluviatilis. The sequence goes on from NC_053118.1 coordinate 15,569,687, forward strand.
AGCATAATACTGGAAAAACATGCTCATTTGTACAATGGATGGCTGATATAGAGAAAATCTATTTTACTGCAGTCAAAATTCTCAGTGCAAAAAGTAGAAAAACACTTACTGGAATGACCGAGGAAATGGAGAGAAAGTGTGCACGAGAAAGGAGGGAAAAGATGAGTGCAAAGCGTTCTAATTGAAGTGGGCCAGCTGTGGTGGGGTGAAACCCTTTAAGACACATGCATTATTTACATAGTGTGTGTAACTGTGTAGAACTGTGTGCCTGTGTCTGTGTGAGACACCCTGTCTGCATCGCACCTCCTTTGGAGAGGGGAATATATTCTATCACGGGGCACCCAAGTGGAAACAAAGACTCAGCTCATTCTCCATATAGACTATATACACAGTCGGAGGGTGGAGGGCCGAGATGGAAATATTGTCATTGACACTGTTCATAAGTAGGGCTGGAAAAAGAAGGGATAACATGTATTCTGAAATTTCAAACTGCATCAGTTAAGAAATATAGATACGTGACAAAATGAAATTGGTATTTGAAGGGGATAAAACTTGCTGTCACGTCATAGAAACAAATGAAATGGATGAAAAATAAACTGTTTCATAAAGCTATAAAATATATTTACATATATATTGAATTATATATAATTATATTAAAATGTAAAAAATAGGATAGAGTAACATGACAAATTACAATATATAAAGAGTTACATAAAAAGTCAGTAATGTGTTTAAGACCAATCCTCTCTTCTTCTGTTGTTTTTCTCTTCTGCAACGTATTCCTCTCCTCTCCGCTCCTCTCCTCTCCTTTCCTTTCATTTCCTCTCTCCTCTCCTCTCCTCTCCTCCTCTCCTCTCCTCTCCTCCTCTCCTCTCCTCCTCTCCTCTCTTTCCCTCTCCTCCTCCTCTCCTCTCCTCTCCTCTCCTCTCCTCTCCTCTCCCTCTCCTCTCCTCTCCTCTCACCCAGAATGGTTGTTGCCGCTGTGTGCAAATAAGATTAGTAGGTTGTATTTTCTCAGGTCTCTGCATTGAAACAGTAAGCCTGGCTGTGTATATAATTAGAGAGAGATTATGGCAAGGCCATTGCCAACGACCACGGCCAACTCACATTTTGTGTGTGCATGTGTGTATGCGAGTGTGAACTGGCTGCGGTTGTTGTGCAGTGGCCTCTCCATAATCTCTGTGTAATTGTGAGCGTGTGTGTGTGCGTCTGTGTGTGTGTGCGTCTGTGTGTGTGTACAGGACCACAGGTGATGTTTGAAGTGTAGCAGAGCCAGGACCTCAAAAACCAAAGTGCTGATGATACGGTTTCTCTGAAAATGTGTACAATGTAAAGTTTTATGTGGGCTGTAATTTACCACCTGATAATAGTTGTAGAATGTGATGAACACAGTACATGGCATAAATTAACCTATTTTTCAGGGTCCCTTTCCATGATAAGCATGTTTTACTGTAATTTGCCTGTCAGTCCTTGCCCTTAGTTACTCCAGGCTTCAACTCAACAGGGTAAACATGCACCCCTGTGAACTTGGCAGATGTCTGTAGCCAGTATCTATCATCCTGATGGCCCGAGTGTTTGACTTTGACATCATCAATATCCTGTTTATTCAGTCTGCATTGGAATAATCACTTTAGTAAATGTGCAATATTTTCCAGGATTTATAGGTGTGTAGGTCAGAACTGTTTTTAAACATACTGACGGGTGGCGTCAAAGTCAGATTTCAAACCATATTACCATGCTCAGTGTCAGAAATGTTGGAAATATAGACAGCGGAAATATGGAGAATTGCAAGTAGAACTAGAAAAATGATCAACACCATGAACGAAGAAATGTAAATTTTACACTTTTTAACAATACCTCAAACATCTAGTTAGTACGTATGTATGATGTATGTATTTTTCACCTTTAACTCTTTTTCCAGATTTTCGCTGTCTTCATTTTACTGCCTTCACTCCCTTTATTATTTGAAGGAATTTCAGAGTCATACATCGTCGCTGTCGGGCACCTCGTATTTCCATATTTTGTCATTTCATTGTTTTTCATAAATCAGTGCTACTGGTCACCCTTTGCGTCTGTCTGTGTGTTTAACAAATATTTAAACAGTAACGTGACGATTTCGTCTGACTTAGTCTGAGCTACATAGCTCAATTTAAATTAGCCTTTTTTTTTCATTTCCTGAAAAACAACGGTTATTGACATTGATCTTGTCTGTGCTTAAAAAACAAAGAAAATGTGAAAAATGTATTAAGAGGTTTTATTTAATTGTATTTGATATTATTATTATTATTATTATTATTATTATTATTATTATTATTATTATTATTAGTAGTAGTAGTAGTAGTAGTAGTAGTAGTAGTAGTAGTATCATTATTATTGTTGTTGTTATTATAAGGGCCATATTATTTTAATTGTAGCTCAATCTACTTCTTACTTACTAGGTAATGGGTCACTCACATCTCACTTCTCACATCTCGAGGCATGTAGGGTTTTTGGCAAAACACCCAAGCAATTAGGGGTTAAATTCCAAGAAAAAGAATTCTAAAAGTTAAAACTTTTCTTTCATCAAACACTCTGCAACACCACAAACAGCAAACATTCCGAGACAATGCCTCTCTCTTCCCCCCTTGTTTTCCATCTGCTTCCCTTCTCTCCGTGTTGCCTGAAAGTTACTAAATAATAGAAGAATTATGGGTATTTTATTCAGCCATTTTTCACGCACAGTTTCACACAAATGTCCGCTCAGAGCGGTTTTCTAACTGACTGAAGAATCATCATAGTGGTCTGCTGTTGCCTCTCCTAATAGACGCCTAACAGCTCCCCACTCTCACCTCTCGCAATTAGTTTTCAATGAATGCTATTGATTTTTACCCCCTTTCAATTATATACACAAAAGTCAACCACACAGATGTTTGCAGTCATTAGGAGCTACTCTTTGTGTCTTCTTCAATACTAATTATGTCTGGCTGCTGGTGTTTGTTATCCTCCCTTGGATGAAAGGAAAAAAAGAAAAACTCCAAGAGGAAAAAAAAAAATAGAATCACTACATGCACCAGTGGACATCTGGGGTCCTGTCATGTGCGTGTGTTTGTGTGTGCGTGCATGCGTGTGTGTGTGTGTGTGTGTGAGTGAGTGAGTGAGTGTCTGAGCGCATGGCTATCCTGCCACCATGAAGCCTATGGAGAATACACCTAATAAAATAAATATGACTTGGATAAAGAAAAAAGTAGAAAGTGTTTGTCCCTTGGCACGTCTCTCTCAGAGTGTGTAATGTATTGTGTTTTCTATGTGGCCCGGGGTTTCTCCTGCATTGTTAAAGGAATGTCTTTGTTGTATTTAAAGTAAATCCTGACAATAAATGGCTATTTCCTTTGGATAGAATTGAGGATTTATATTGAAATCTGTTTGAAGATGGAACAGGAATGGAAAGGAAAGTTGATACCGGAATATACAACATTTATTTTGGTGACCTCATAGATTAATCTGTATGAATTTCTCCTTAAAGGATGAAGGATGAATGGTAGGGGAGGATATATTGTATTTTAGTTTTATTTGGGGCTTTCGATAACCTAAATGTTACTGTAAGACATATTTATAGAAATATTCCCTCACATGCAGTAATTTTACACTTTGTCCTAACTGTACTCCTAACTGAATATGTCATGTTTCCCTCTCCCTTGCACATGTAGTGAACATTTTGCAGATTAGAGAGTGTAAGGTTGCACAGGTCTCTGTGTTTGAACTAACCTCTGTCCTATATTTACACATCCTCTAAACAGGAATGCCATGCATATGTACAGAACAGATTTGGCTAGCATCTCTGAGTTGAATCATTATGCCCTTTCCTCTGCATGGCAGCAGTTCAATGATAGCTCTGAACTGTGAGAGGGGATGGGTATATCATGGCACAGAGACGTAGAAGTTGATTTTGTAGAATAGTGTTGAATCTTTTACTCTCAGGAATCCACATTTTCCAAATATATTCTCTTGTAAAACAATATCAAAACTTGAGGAAGTTGTAGGTCTTGCAATGCACGTTGAAACCTTTTAATGGCCTTGTCACACCAGCTTTTATTTTGATGCATAGTCAGTTCATTCTTATGAAATCTCCTCAATCCATAGATACGCTTGTGTGGGCACAGTAAATCTGCTTTGGTGACCTTGATATGCAAATGTGACATGCATGTTTGCAGTATTGACCAATAGAAAACCGCCTTGACAGTGCTGACATTTGTGGGGCTGGCGAACCACTGGAGGAAGCTACTGGAGGTTGTTAGCTGTGAAAAAGTGGGGGTCGTCTTATTTCTTTGTCTTCGTTGAAAAGACAATTACGTGCTGAAATCTTTGAATAAGGGTTAAATTGAGCCAAGGGTGTCCTGGGCTCAGCCCGGCACATAGTCCTACATAGGTCAGTTGCGGCTGGTTAATGAAGGGCGCTAGGGCGCCACCCCCATCAACTTCCAGAAATATAAATGTATACTTAAACACAAAAATTATATAAAAATGAAATGAAAATGAAAAAAATAAAACTAACGATGTTGGTAGTAAGAGCCTCAGCATTTAATTAAAACTGGCTTTAATTGGTTAACTATTTTCTATGTTTCAATATGTTTCATGCGGTTTCATGGGCAACACTGGACAAATGTATGTCTATGTAAGTCCTTAAACTTTCAGCAAGCATGTGACCTGAAGCTGGTCTCTAATTGGTTTCTTAAAGATTCTCCTCCGGGCGCAGCTCGCTGCGTCCCTGGCGAATCAGAATTGGAAACATGTTATTTTATCCAATCTGATTGATTCTCGACACCTGTCATTCAACTTCACACTCTTGGCCGCTACTCGCGCAGGCGATACTGTCACTCCGCCAAAACCTTGCAAGCTGACAATCACACAAATCACTTTCGTAGAAATAATGGCAGCAGTTAAACCAAATTCTGTCATTGATTTAAAAAAAAAACTTTCACAAGACGTTCGCTGGAAGAAAAAAAAAGAGGATAGAGGTCCGGACCAACCCGATTTACAAATCCAGCAGCAGGCCAGTGACCGAGGACAAAGCTACACCCACGGCTTCACCCGCTTTTGTTATGCGAAACGGAGTTGGCTGGCTGGATGTGATGTTAGCAATGCCTTTTTTTTGCTTTCCCTGTCTTTTATTTCAAAGCGTCGCCACTGAGGTTTTGTGGACAACAACAGGGGTAAGAGACCTAAAACATTTCTCTAAAAAATGCAAACGTCATGAAAGTAGCCACAGCCATCTTGATAATAGCATGAAGCTAACGTTTATTGGCAAAGTTAGCATTGCTGAACAACTAGATAAAGGCTACAGGATTGACATTAGAAGGCACAACGAAGAGGTGACAAAAAAATCAACACATAGGCTACTGTCCAGAATAATAGACTGTGAAATGTTGTGGAGCCTTTGAGTTGGCTTTACGTGGCCATGAGAGTGAGAGCTCAGATACCCGCGGGTTGGTGGATTTTGTTGCCTCTCTTGATGGAGCTTTGAAAGAGCACCATGACAGCACCACTGTATTTAATGGACCATCAAAAACTATACAGAACAAGCTTCTGGACTGTATGTTAGCTGTTACAAGAGAAAAAATAATCAACAAAGTCCAGACAAGTGAAGTGAAGACAGAGCTCAGTCTCATCCACAGCAAGGAAGAGTTCAAAGCCTGCCGTGGTGCTGTGGAGCTATTCCAGCTGTATATGGAAAATAATCTTGAAGAAGTCTTTTCCAAAACTGTCACTCTCATGAAAGTTGTCATAACCACACCCATGACCACGGCTAAAGCTGAGAGGTGAGAGTGGGGAGCTGTTAGGTGCTTCTCAACCTTGAAAAGAATAAAAACCTTTCTCAGAAACACCATGACCCAGGAGAGGCTGAATGCTCTGGCCATGCTGTCCATGGAAAAGAGACTTGTTACTGAGATGACTGACTGATCAGAGAGTCATTGAGAAATTTGCTGGCCAGAAGGAAAGAATGGCAAAATTTATATTCAAGTAGTTAACATGCTTTTTGGTAGTGGGTGGGAGGATATAGTTAAAAGAAAAACTCAGTCAAAGTCACTATCTTCTTATGTTTGTAACTTGAATCTTGTATCGTATTGTCTTGCTCTTCTTAAATACATAGTTGTTTAAATAAAGTAGTGCTGGTTGTTTTGCCTAGTTTCTAAGTAAGCCATCTTCTAACCGTATACATACTGGGAACTATATTCTCAGAAAGGCAACGCACTGCTACTTCTACTACTTGGGCGGAGTGATTTGCTTCCAGCACCTGAAGCCCCGTGGTGAGGAGCAGAGAGTAGCTGCAGTGCTTCGCCTTCTGAGAATATAGTTCCCAGTTTGTATATGGTTAGAAGATGTCTGTGTCTCATGTGACGTTGTTATTTGTGCACGCTGTGACTATACAAATCGCAACATGTAAATAGGAAAATGTTGGCGTTATTTTGTCACTTATTGGGAGCAGTAGGCTAGATGGAGCCGGTTACCTCCAGGATCTGGGCTAAGCTAGGCTAGCAGTGGGGGCACCAGACAGAGTTACGACACGCACGGAGATGAGAAGGGTATGTATGGGGTCCGGGGTGATACGGTGAATAAGCTAAGTCCCAATAAATCGGTGTGTTCCTTTAATCTGGACCGTATTTTAACATGGATTTGTGTCTAAGTGAACAAGAATCTTTGAAATTGGTCCTGTATTGAGTGAGAACGCTGTAACTGGCAGCGACCCTCAATTATGTCCACTAAAAGGGCTTGTTTTTGCCACTGACAGGCTCAGATGGTTATTATAAGTGTCTGACTACATGCAACATAGAGTCCAGGTTAAAAAATACCAGACACACACAGACACACATCCACAGCTTGTTCATTCTAGGATCTTTTTAGGCCTTGGGTACTCAGTCCCCTTCCACCCCCTGTCCGACACCCCTGCAGAAACATACTATGGAGTGAATCATCTATCAAGCAGCCAATAATTACAGCTGTCACAGGTGATGAGGAGCACAAAATGACTCAACAATTTGAAAAATGCTAATTGCCAGAGAAAATAATTTTGACAACTCCAGTAGCCTGACAAGGGAATGTGTAGTATGTGACTGATAGACAAGCTACACTAATGTGGGATTAATGCAATGCTGTAATGGTAATATTTCATTATACTTTCACTTTTACGATTAAAGGGGGAATAATATTATCTCAGGAAAACCTTCCTAACAGGACAAGTGTAAAAGTGTGTTCTGTCCTCAAAATTGCTTTTTTAATTTTTAAATTTAAAACTTTTTTTAATTATGTTTGGGTCAAAGCGGTATTTAACCTTCTCTGTTAGAGTATAGCAGAGCAGTCGCTGTACGTCCTTTGAATAAATTGACGTATTCTCCCATTAGTAACAAGGCAAACAATCTTGCTAAGAGCTTTTTCCCACCTAAAAACTCTTTATTGAATGAAATGATGTACAGTAGTCTAATACAGTGACACTGAGCCCAAGAAAAATGTCCCTAAGGGGACAATAAAGTATATTGTATTGTATCTTATCGTATTTTATCGTAATGTAACGTATCAAATTGAATCTTATCCTATCATAACGTATCATATTGTGTCCTATTGTAAGCCTGGAAAACGAAATTACAGGAACAAGTAAATGGCACAATAGAAAGAACCTCTAAGATGTTCCAAGCTGGCCAGCATGTTAGCTTTTATTTTCGCCAGCAACAGCAGCCCTACATCGCCAAGCCTATAGAACCATGTACTTTGAGAAGACATGCAAATGAAGTATGCTGTGCCACTTTCTGACTGGGCCTAAAGAGGTTCTAGCTCAACAACAGTGTGATGGCCTCATATTCCTTATAAAGTATTGCTATGGTTTTTGCAACATAATAAAGCCACCGATTGTTGATGCTTTTCTCCATAACAATGTACTGTAGACCTAAGGTAGATAAAAAGTGTTTGGATCATGTGTCATCATCAGTAATAGGCTCAAGAGCGCTGCCACATTACTGTAAAGCATTAACAACACCAAGAATACCTACTGCCATACTCAAAGCTTTTATTTGTGCTTTTTCCTCACACACTTTGGCTTCAGCAATTTGTTACCACCAAAGGTTCACATTTAGGAAGTTTTTCCTTTGACAGCTAATTAGAATAGCTTGTTTGACAGGTGCATGCATGTCTGTCAGGTATAGGTCTAATATATCAACTTTAAAAGGATTCATGAGGAAACTCTCATCCGTTGAATCAAAGTCAGAGAAATCCTCTAATTATGATGAGGTTCAGACGGGGTGTCTCACTCTCTCTTTTCCTCCTGCTCCCTTGATCTCTCAGTCGTTGACTCTGCCATCTATCACAAAGTGTTCCTTTGATAATTACATGCCAAAATGACTTAAAACTCCCCCACTAGGTGTAAGGCATTACAGCCTGAATGACATGCCAACTCACCTTAAGGACTTTTCAACAAGGTAAGTCAGAAGCACGCCACGCAGTCACTCACTCTTTTGCACAATCATTCTGCAACACCTAATTACAGTCTTTCATAATCCTCTGACTTCTTTTTTTTTACTAAACAAGTTTACAATGAAAGCCACTGTGGCAGTCTGCCATCTCTCTCTTTCTTCCTCCCTCTCTATCGCTCAGTGTGTGTTTGTGTGTGTGTGTGTGTGTGTGTGTGTGTGTGTGTGTGTGTGTGTGTGTGTGTGTGTGTGTGTGTGTGTGTGTGTGTGTGTGTGTGTGTGTAAACATGCAGACAGAAAGTAAGGTGGAGACAGTCTGCCACTCAGTGAAACAGATAATTAACTGATGTAACAGTGGAGTGAAGATTTATTTATTAATTTTAACAGATTCAGTGGGCAGGGGGATCCTGCCTTTGTGTTTGTCAGGCGATGGAAATAAGACTTCAGGAGAGAGGGGCAGAGAGGAAATAGAATGTTGATGGGCCAAATACCAAGCCACAAAGTCTCTAGTGAGTTCCTCCATGAGACGTGCGTGTGTGTGTGTGTGTGTGTGTGTGTGTGTGTGTGTGTGTGTGTGTGCATGCGCGCGCAAACCACCAGAACAAGCCAGCAGAGCTTGAACGTTTGGCACATGCAGTTCATGTGTTAAATGTGGGCATGGTTGTCAGCGTGTATAGAGGTGTGTTGAACTTGCTTAGCATGTCCCATGGACACCTGCACACTTTGTATACTTTTACTCAGCATGTCACTTGTGAAGTGTGCATTTATATACAGTATGCAAGCAGACTGGGTTTGATTTGTGTGTGTTTGTGTGTGTGTGTGTGTGTGTGTGTGTGTGTGTGTGTGTGTTTCAGAGGCAGAGACTGTGCTTGATGACACTGCTGTGGTTCCTTTATGCATTTTTCTTTTTGTTTCTATCTTTTACGGGGAAAAGAAATCACAACATAGTTATGTGCACAAGAGAATAAAAACACTTTCTGCTTTAGGTAGTCAGTTGAAATGCTTCCATAGCAGTTGAAATTAAGAGACAGTAGTAAAGCAGACAATAACCTATACATGTACAGTACCAGTCAAAGGTTTGGACAGGCTTTCTCATTCAGTTGAATTGGACAGCGTGTCCAAACTTTGGACTGGTACTATATGTCCATGTTAGATATTGTGTTTAATGCCAGTGTAAACACAATATTTTTCCAGGAGGTAGTCCGACAGGTGAGTAGTACTGACAGGAGTTTCCACAGAAGAGTCAGTGATGAGTGTGAGCTACGCTGAAAATGATAGCCTAAAGCTAGAACTGCTGTCAAGAAAAATTCCAACGACAAAGTTGTTTTTGGTTTTCAAATCACATTTATTTTGTGATCTAGTTAAAAGGTGATTTTTTAAAAAACTGAGCTCACATTTCAGGAACATTTGGTTCACTTTTAGTAGGATTACATTGGAGTTGTTTGAAGATTGTATTAAATCATGTCTGATATGGACAAAAAGGTTTTTTTTCCAGCTCATTGTTTTTTGAAACTTACTACTGAACTGAGTTTCAAATAATGATGCCTGTGTACTGGGAGGAAATGTGGGGTGCTGTTGTATTGCAAAACAAATTATAGTATATCTTTACACACTCATACCAACCCATCAAAAGTCAGGACCATGTTAAACGAAGCATTTTTATTTTGGTAGCATGCCTGCTGGCACTTAGCTACATATAAGAATATGGTGCTTGTGGTAGTAGTTTTACTGCTTACATTGCAGAAAACAAGGCATTTCTTTATCCTCTGTTAGAGTTCAAAGAAAACAAAAGTAGGTGAATATGGAGTATCCTCCCTCAGAGTGTTTTAACCATTAACACGTCTACATTTAACTTGGAATATCTTTTGGCATTTGCTTAATTAAAAGGTAAATTATGTTAATTAAAGCACTTACAGCTGTTTAAGATGTTTCCCACCTTTACTTGTGGGCACACCACTCACTTGCATTACAAGTCATAACACTGACTTTATCTGTTGGGTTTTGTGGTTGTTGAACAGGTGCAGCACTTCAATAGGGTGTCTATATTGCTGGCTTAAAACCTGAGGTATGTTCCTTGTAGCAAGTTTAACCACATGAAGTGAGTCTTAAGTGCTCTGCGAAGTGTTTGGGGTTAGTTTGAGGTTGCACTTTAAGTGCTTATGCCCTTTTACAATTTAGACACTCTCGTGTGTGCAACAACCAGTATCTTAAAACCACATGCAGAAATCAACCTCACAGCAGCAGCTTTAATAACATGTAGGAGTAAATGTTACATCAACAATACACTAAACATTCCCATTTGAACTGTGATAGCACAGCTTTCAGGGTTAATCTTGAGAGAGAGTTTAAAGAAAGAGAAACATTTTTTAGAAAATATATAACGGACAGCATTTAATGAAAAAGTAAAGAAAAAGTGTGGATCAAGATACTTTATAAGGGAGGAAGAGAGGTTTACACTGAGCCCATCTGTTTTTAGTAGTATGTAAAGCAACAGTGACCTCTATGGTTCGAAAAGAGAAGTACAGAATTGGAGGAGAACAGCAAGTTGTTTTTACAGTTTTTTCCAACTGCTTACACACAAAATCTTTTCATGTCACACGATTTTTGAAACCTCTCACTCAAAGTACAAAACTACACAGCAAATCTCCAAAACCATAAGCTATTTCTCAGCCTTTCACTCAGTTTTCAATTGCATAAAACACTTTTTTCAAAACATTACACACAATTATCTACCTAAGACACAACAATCTAACAGGAAGTGACTTGCTTTCCATTTCTAAACACAACCAATCAAAATGCTTCACTTATTTACCAGGGCACACACTCCTCACATTTGCAAACACTTTATGTCATAACTGAACACTAACCAATCACTGCTTTAGTATAGGCCTATACATAGGTCAAAGGTCAGATTACCTGTTTTGAACAATGGATGCAAGGGGAGTAGGAGGGAGAGACAGGGGACAACAACGAAGAGGAGGAGGAGTAGGAGGAGGAGGAGGGAAGAAGAGGAAGAAGGAGAGCCATCTCTGATGAGATCAGGGCCACACTTATTCATCATGTGATCAACCACGGATTGACCATGAGAGAAGCCCATCTTGAGTAGCTTTACAGTGGCGTCCATACTGCATGCAACTATCTAATGACTATTTCAGCATTACAAAATATAATCAGACTTTGTTTTGCACAAAGTGCATACAATCCCCCACCCCGACACACAAGCACACACAAACACACACAACACACACGCACACACACACACAACGACATGTAATCCTTCATGTGACAGAAATATCTGTTCTGTGGTCCTTAAAACGACTTCCCACTGTTAAATTAACTAACATTTTGTAAGATTGTCTACGTGTTTTGAATGTTCATAAAAATAAGATAAACACTTTTCACCTTATCTAATCAAAGTAGCCGTTGAGAAAAAAAGTGGGACATTTTGACCAGCTCTAAAACCTAATTGTTGGGTTTCAATTCAAATACAGTTTTTCCAACTGCTTCCACACGTCTTCAAAACTATCTCTCCTTTTTTCAAAACTCTACACACAGTTCCCAAAACTGCACACACAAAATGCTAAATGCCTCACATCTCCTTCAAAATGAAACACTGCATTCAAAATACCATAAACACTTCTCAAAATGAAGCATTTGCATCAAATGCCAAACACTTTTTGTGTGTGTGTGTGTGTGTGTGTGTATGTATGTGTGTGTGTGTGTGTGTGTGTGTTCTTGTGCATTTCTTTCTGCCTATAGAATGTGTCTCTTTGTCTGTTAGTCTCGTCCGTCTATCTCTCTGTCGATCATTGTGTGTTTGTGTGTGTATGCATGTGTCTGTGTGTGTCTGTGTGTGAGAGAGAGTCTGACTGTCAGACTGTCTGTCTGTCACCACTGATACTAGCAGTTTGCTGGAGGGGAAACATTCAGATATTTCTGCTTGACCGTACAGCTGCCCAGCCAGAGACAGCCTCTTTTCCTGCTTGGCCCCTCTGCGGACTGCTCTGTGTGTGTGTGTGTGTGTGTGTGTGTGTGTGTGTGTGTGTGTGTGTGTGTGTGTGTGTGTGTGTGTGTGTGTGTGTGTGTGTGTGTGTGTGTGTGTGTGTGTCAGACAAAGCAAGACAATGTGTGGCCGGTTGGACAGTGATTTTGGAATCTGTTTCACCCTCAGGTGGCTGTCAAGCTGTCAGAAAAGCAGGTTTGTTCCAGCTCGAGATGTACCTCAGCATGTTTATATTTGCAGTTATTTTCCCCTTTGAGTGCTAACATCTTGTTGACAACGCTGTACACAGAGAGGCTGGACAGGACAAATAAGTCACACAACTCTCCCGATCTGCAGGAGTATTTCAAGAAGCAGGATAGAGTAACAGAAATTGTATGTTGTTCTTGGAGTTTTTGTGTTTTTCACGTTCGAAAAAAATATGTACATCTTATTTCTGGTTATTTTGAGTCCCTCAGAATAAAATAAGCTATTTTAAATAACTTTAAACAATGAGGCAAAGTAGTTTAATAGGATAGCTGACAAACACAAGTTGTAGGGCAGGAAAGACAAAAAGCTGTATGAAGGTTGTATTTAGTCCTGCATTGTATGATTGGCTGTACAAAGATCTTATACATTGCCTTGAAAAACTATTAACAGTGATTTCCGCAAAAGTTCATGCTTTTAATCCAGTGGAATGTGCTCAGATTGAAGCAGGAGACCAAACCACACAGCAGCTGTATAAGCGTTATATCTGAACTATCCATGTGGTTTATCACTCTACAGATAATAATGAGCCTCTTAGTTTATCGTCATACACAAGACAATCTACTCCACTTATTGTCTCCTCTCCCTGAGTGAGTGCGCCCTGCTAATCAATCCCCTGATCCCTCCAGCAACAAGGACAAAGTGAGAAAAGGCCCCTTTCTCACATCACCTGATTACCTATTATGCCATTAGAACTATACGGTAGCTTTGATCTGACAAAACAGAAAACAACAATGACTGATTACAACATTTTGGCATAGAGAAGAAGCAACAAAGAGTTTGGTTGAACAACAATCCAAAAATGTCCATTTTTTTATGATCCAGGATCTAAATGAATGAGAGCATGTGAGATTAGTTTGGGGTTTTGTTCAAGCCCGTTATCAAAGAGCTTGGAACGACAATGGTGCCGAAAGATGGAACAGGCTAGTGTGAAACAAAAAGTTTTTGTTTCTCAATTTCCAAAGCCTTCCCTGAGAGTCGCTGGGGGAAACAATCGCCCTGACACAGGTCCATTGTTTATGGGCGGGTATAAATACAACAGGCCTAATGTGTCTGTTGTTTTCCCTTTCTGGCTCTCAGAACTCATCACTTCCCAGAAGATAGGCGATCAAAGATAGAGACAACAGGATGCTGAAGAGATATCACAGAGAATGTGAGGATTTACATCTGCACTCCTCATAAAACCAGAAGCTTTTACAATGGAGCTCTGATGGCCCCGCGAGGACTGAGCATTGTGTGTGTGTGTGTGTGTGTGTGTGTGTGTGTGTGTGTGCGTGTGTGTGTGCGTGTGCGTGTGCGTGTGCGTGCGTGCGTGCGCGTGCGTGCATGCAATGGATTTCCAACTCCAAATCAAGTCTCGTGCTATTATCTGCTGTGTGAGAAACAGCTATGGGAACCCCAACAGAAAAGGCAATATCAACAATTTCACACAAAGGACCACATAGCAGAATTATGCTTTCAAAAACCTCTGTCTTGCATGGTGACTAATGTATGTGCACAACCCTACATAAGCACAAATACACAAACTTACACAGACACACAGCCAGATACAGGCACATGCACATATCGCAGAGGACGGAGGGGATTACGATATTTCCCCCCTCAGCCAGATTAGACAAGATCAAATTATTTCCCTTCTCTGATGCCAGTTTTCTGCTGTCTAATGCCGGCTTTTCAAACAACACAAGGTTTATTGTGGGAAGCACATAATGCAGCAGATTTCAAATTCCTGTCAAATGCAGTGTGACAGAATACAGTAAGTCTTCTCGTATTCAGCAGAAGGAGGCCCACGCAGGCCACTTACACTGGCTGCAGCTAAGCTGTTTATGTCCCCCATTCAGCAGTTACACAGGCCAGCGAGTGTAAACACAACAGTATCTTTTTAATTGTGCTGTTTCAAGCCTCGCTTCTCTGTCGAATTAGAGAGAGGACCACTCTCTGTCTCTCCCCCAGTCTGGCAGATTAGGGGCCTCGCTGTAAGGAAATGCCGGGGTGGCTTGGTTTGGGTTGTCACCGAATCAGCTTAAACTTTGCTCAGCAAGCATGGCGGAGAGCGATAACAACCAGATGCTTGTTTGCGGTGCAGAGATGCTGCGGCAGGGGCGGCAGGGTGAAGGTGTGTGCGTGCACGCGTGCGTACGTCCAGCAGACTTTTCTGCTCGTTGTTGTCTTATTTGTTAGAAAGCCGGAGATAAGAGGAGACAGAGTGAGCCAAAGAGACTGAGATAGGTACTGTGTATGCGTGAGTGTGTGATAGAAAGGGAGACGTTGAGTAGGTGAAGCAGTATATGAGTGAGCGATTGTGAGAGTTTGAAGAAAGTACAGCGTGTACTGTATACACATGTCAACAAAGGAGCAGTCATTTGGTCCTGTCTTAAAAAATGGCTGCTGCTGTAAGATGAAACCTTTGATCGGTTTGATGACATTTATTAGATAGCTGACAGCGACTACAGGAATATGGGGAAAGGGGTCATCCCCAAATGGCATACATCAAGGTATTTGGTCTGACTCAACTGCGCTCACCGCTCAGTTACATCCTCTATCTTTTGGCTGTTGACAGGAAATATCAAACCCGCTCAAGCTGATTTTGGTGCTCTAAACAGAAGATCTGTTTTTTTGAATTATTGCGCCTATTATTTAGTAAAGTTAGGTGGTGTCAGTATTAGTATTGCATATTTTTTCTCAGAATTGAGCCTACTACAGTATAATCATGCAATCGCAGAACCAATTTCCCACCTCCAACTTTGCTTTTGACATCCATGTCTAGTCCAAAGGGCTGTCAGTTTTTAGTTAACATTGAAAGTAACCTTCAAATGTGGTAAGAAATTGAACAATCAATCTGTAATCACCTTTTCAAAGTCAAAACTCTTGTTGTATAAGTGCAACAGGCCTTACCATATCCACTGTCCATCGGCTCGCTGACTTTAACAACTGTGCATCCAAGAAGTAACTGTGCTTCCAAGAAAAGCGATTCAACATGGGCCCCAACTCTTGACAAAACCTTGGACTTCGGGGCGACCTCTAGCTCACCAAGTAGAGCAGCGGTCTGGGTTCAAATCCGACCTGCGGCCCTTTGCTGCTTGTCGTCCCCACTCTCTCTCTTTTCCCCCTTTCCTGTCTACCTTTCTCTATCAAATAAAATAAAAAGCCCAAAAAGTGATCTTAAAAAAACACCAACCTTGGACTTAAAGCATCATCAAGGCTGTTCCCCTAACCTTAACAAAGTACTTATTTTTACCCGAAGCACAATGTTTCAGGTCATTTTGTGCCTAAACCTAGCCAGACCTTCACTATATTTTTTATATATATATATATATATATATATATATATATATATATATATATATATATATGTATATTTGTGTAAAAGATCAGAAAACAGACACAGTTTTAAAACAGCCATATCTTCCTGTTGATAGTGGTGTCAGATCGGATCGGTTATACGTGTGATTCTGGAGCGCATTGACGTTTAATTTGGAGAACTTGTTGTATTTGACCCTGAAGTGAGGCAGCGGAGACACCTTGAATACTTTTGAATGGACTATGTGCAAACACTACATTTCCGTTTGAATTAGAATGAATTGTATGATAGTTCAAATTTGTTTATAGTTTCTATTTTTAAGTAATTATTTCATTAAGAAAACCCAAGCATATCACTTGACATCTTGGTTAAATTTGGTTGAGTCTCTGAAGTCCCAGACACCAAATTAGTGAGTCCTCCTCATTATGAAATGCAAACAAGATACATATGTTTCTGTTTCTCCATCCCAACCATTAAAAACTTCTCCAAGATTGGCTACAATGCATTTTTTATTGTGCCCTGTGCTTTTGTAGAATGATCAGCTGGAGTTAAATAGGTTAGGACAGGTAGGTTTTTAAAATTTAAACATTGTCTTTAAAAGACGGGGGCAGGGATATAACCCTGGTGGTTGAAATGAGGTCTGTACACACTGAAGGAATTAACCTTTTCTGTATTTAACAGCTGGGGAGAAGAGACAAGAAAGTATCTGTCTGTCACCTCTCGCATTCAGGAGAGAAGAGAGGGAGAGGGGCGGAGTAAAGGAGGAAAGGGAATGAGGAAAGGACAGAAGAGAAGAACAGAAAAGGGGGAGGGGATGGATGTGAATGCTCATGAATATTATAATGACGGTTGTATTTTTTATACCAAAGGCACTTCACAATACGGCCAGGCCTTGATAAGTTCCCTGACATGAGTGTGGCATGATGGTGTACATCACAAAATCAAAGAGGCATGTGTGCGTGTGCCTTGACTTGACTTAATTTTGAGCTTTTAAAACTCCAGTGACAGTGTTGGGAAAGTTCACTTTCTACACGAACTAGTTCAAAGTTCAGTTCACAAATTTTAAAAAGAACTAGTTCAGTTCATACTTCAAAATTTTGAACTAAGTTCACAGTTCCAAAAATGAACTAGTTCATAGTTCTTTTTTTCCATATGTTGCTTCAGTTCAATGTGCCGTTTCAGGTTTGCTGTGGATGTCACTGAAGTGCAGATTTTCTTTTTGAAAGCCGGCAGGCAAAGTTTGCACAGAAATGTAACATTTTTCCCATCCTCACTGACCTTGTCATAAAACTCGTTTGCCTACATGCATAGACAGACAGTATATAAGAAGCCTCCATGCTGCTTTTTGTTTTGATGACGCGTGCAGCGGTGCGACACTGGTGGCTGGTGTTGCCAGATTGGGTGTTTTTTTCCACTACATATTAAGGCCTGTTTACTGTGTGTTTTAGCTGAGTTTTCGTCTGGAAGGCTCTATAGAAATCTGGCACCCTATTGAACGAAGTTAAACCGAGAGAGCGTGCCGTTCACAGACACCAGAATGAACGAGTTCACAGTAACGTTCATCAGGCAGAAATACAGTACGTTCAGTTCACGTTCGCCCAAAATACGAATGAGTTAATGAACTATCGTTCAATGAACGCGTTCAGGCACAACACTGTCCAGTGAGGCGTATTTTTGCGAGTGAGGAAACTGTTGCCCGTTGGACCTGTTTTTCTTGTTAAGATCACATCTAGGTTCAGGTGAGGGTTGTGCACATACAGCAGTGAGTGTTCATTCTGAATTTAAACTGGCATACAGGGGAACCTGAGGGTAAGTGTCCATGGTTTAGTGGATGATAGATGCTGATCTTATATTCCAAAAGAGAACAAAGACAGTAAAAGATATTTTTAAATTGACACCCATTTTGAAAATGAAGCGCTTCAAATGACCTAGCTGTGTATCTGTTTTGGAAATCAACTTTTATTTTACCACTTTGTTCCAGAATGAAGTATCTTTGTCCAATACTTTGGTTTATGACCAAATACTTCCAAATTATAATGGCATTCCCATCAGCCTCAGTTTTGTGTTTACTGCTTATTGGCAAATATTTGCATGCTAATAGGCTTATATAATAATAATTAAGATGATGAACATAATATCCATAAGCATGTTAGCATTGTCATTGTGAGTATGTTAGCATGCTGACCATAGCATTTACAATAGCTCAAACCCCTGCTATGTCTATGTAAAGCCTCACAGAGCCGCTATGGCTGTAGACTCTTGTTTGAAACTAGAGAGGGAATAGTTTCTCCTTGAACTCATATTTCAAGTATGACAAGAAGAGATGTATTCTACTGGAGAGACATTTAGTTCTCAGTCTATCTGTTTATTTTTCCCCCGTTTTTTTACTAATACAAAGGCAACTAACTAAATGATGCTGTATGGTCGAAGAACTGTTGGAAACTACAAACACTTATTGGATTAATTTGATTGATTGTTTCTGAGGTTTATCGAGTGTAGTATGGATCCTTATTATTCTAATACACTGTACTACATAATACAGTTTCTGGCATATAGCTGAGGATTAAAATAGTTTGTAGGCTAATGTCTGAGCCTGTAGGCTAATTGGTATAGTTACTTCATTGAAAAATTTAACTAAAAGTGAAGCTGTACTCAAAGAATCATTGCTTTCTTCGATGTCAGTTGTTTTGAGAAGAAGTTGGTGTAGATGTAAAGCAAAGACATTTGTGTAAATCTCACCTGTGTAGATCTTAGAAAACACTTTTCATTGCCTTGATTGTTAAATATGATTGATATTCTCTTGGCCAGGAAAGATGTTTGAAAATACATAAATTCAGCAAAAAATAAATTTATATTAATATTTTCAAAGGCAAAGGAAAAAAATCAGGTCTGAAGAGCACTGGGGTGATGCCTATTAATCCCCTTCTATCCGACAGCAGCGTTGGAAAAGGTAGAATTGTGAAATGACAAGCCCCTAAAAAAAGTGAACGAGCACACTTGAACGGTTTCGACTACAGCTCCCCTCAACCATGCCTGTGGTTTTGAAAAGGAGGAGAATATGGTGAAATCTGTCTGAAGACTGATGCAAAGCCGAGTGGACAGGCAGGTAATAGGAAGGCGAGGCGCGGAGAGGGAGACAGGCATGGAGCAATCATGAAAATGAATGCAAATGGAGGCAAGAGCAGCCATGGGAGGTCCAGAAGCATGGAGAAGGGTGTACTTAAAAAAGATCTGTTCAAAGGGCACAGTCGGCCTAACCTTTAGATACAAATGGATGGGTTTAAAATACCGGTCACCTTGGTAAAAGTATACAAACAGACATTTTCAAAGACGTAAGTGACTGTTCAGATTTGTAAAAATAAACTTGTTTTCGTAGGAGCTGAAACCTAATTGATCCTCCTGTGTGTAGTCATTACTAAACAAATAGTTATGTCTGAACTTTGTTGCTACTTACTTATTTGCACATACAGGAAGTGTGTAACTGTCATGGACCTGATCTTCCCCATTGCATATTCACACATAAAAAGGTTGTTCAAAACCTGTATGTCATTGTTCATTTATCTACGTCATCTTTCTTCAACATTAGCCCGAATGGATTGATTGAGAAACCACAAATCGCTTTGTTGCCAACCATCATTCCATCCCATAATTATGGACACAGGTACATATAATTAGATAAGGATGATGATGATTTTATAACAGCGGAATTTTGAATCAAAATCAATCAATTGCAGTCAGTATGTCCCAACATACTGTACAGTATCCATTGCTTTCCCCATTTCTCTCTCTCTCTCCATCATTCCATCTCCATTTTCCCCCCATATCATTCCCATTGCCTCTTCACTCCCTTCTACCTCCCCCGTCTTCACCATACGTTCTTTAAATATGCAGTGTGGATGCAAAAACCCAGTTAGTTTAAAAGCATTACGCCCGGTGACTTTAGCGGCATCTCACACCAGATAAATGTATGGAAATATACATCAAAACTGTGCGTGTGAGTACTGTATGTATGTATGTGTGTGGGTGGGTTGATTCCCACTCATGTGAATGCAGAACTTAAAAATAAATGAATATATATGAATTATGGGCCATTCAATTCAAAGGAACCTGGATCTTGAAAGTTAAAATCAATGAAAGCAAAGAGTGCTATTTGTTTTGGTTTGGTTTATTTATGGATATAGAAAGACAACAAGGGGATCCAAGGGATAACATGTAAAAGCGAAAAACACTTTTTTCCAACATGGTCCCTGATGTAAGAGAACAGGACATACAACACATGCAAACACATACAGTCCTAAGATTAAAACAATAAAAAATAAAACTACACATCAAAAAACCAGCTAAAACACCATGACCTACCAAACAATAAATTTCCCTGTCCCCAATCTAGATTTTATTTCCCCCTAATTATCTATTTTATTCCATAAGTAGGCCCTAACTTTATGTCTAAAATCCCTTTTCGTTACTGCCATTTTGATATGAAGTGGAAGACTATTCCATAAAACAATTCCTGTATAAAAAAAGGATTTTCTGGCTTCGCTATTCACACATGGCACCTTACATGAACGGACACTGGCCCTAGTCTCATGGGCATGTTGAGTATGTACCATTAAAATCTGAAATCCCAAATACTTTGGGGCTACACCATTAATAATACTGTACATATGATTGAGTTTAAGTTGTTCAACTCTAAGCTTAACAGGCAGGAACTCAACCCTCTTAAACTCATTTCTTCCCACATGATACCTAGAAGGTTTAGACGGGAATAAAACGGATCATATTATTTTGCATAATCTGCATCTTATTTTTCATTTTCATCGTTAGGCCACTATACCATGCTGTGTCAAAATGGCATTGAATGAGTGCTGAGACGAGGAGTTTTTTTTATTTTTGAGTCAAACTGTCTAGTATTACGGTATAAAAATTTAAATTTGCCGGCACTTTTATTCAGTAATTTCTCTGCAATGGAATATCCTGACAATGTTTGGTCCAATATAATACCTAGATAAATAACAGAATTCTTTGCTTCAATTTCATTTTCGTTACATATAACTTTTAATGCAGATGCCTTTTGTAACTTACGTTTGGTGCCAAATAGGATGCACTCAGATTTCCCTAAGTGCAATGACAGTACACTATGATAGATCCTTCATACTCTCTGTCTCTCACACACACACACACACACACACACACACACACACACACACACACACACACACACACACACACACACACACATACACATACACATACACACACATACACACCATTTAAGACTCAGCTCCAAATATTGAGTTTGAATGATGCATAAATAATTGAATGGCTGCTGTTGGTTTCTCATGCTTTCCTGGCTGAGCTGGCAGTTTGGGAGGGTTCGTCAGCTAATTGGTGAACACCTGGGTAGACCTCAACCAAGACTATTAATCTCTATTACATCTCAAGTTTGAATATGCAGGATCACCCTCTTTAGCTTCTACACACACAGCGAGTGTGAATATGTGAATAATAATATATAATAATATGTTACTATAGTTTAACCTTTCCCATCTGCACATTGCATTGGATTGACAGATTAAAGGCAGATTTATGTGTGGTTAAACTTCTTTAGAGTTTAGTAACTTTCCTAATAACTTTAAAGATAGGGATGGTAGGGGCTCCTGATGAAGTGTTGGCAAACATGCATACATAATTCCAGTGTCTCTTTCCCGTTCACACTTATTTTCCCTCTTTCCCTGCACCACAGGTTCTGGCCTTCCTGCAGCTTTGAACATCTCAGCTTGCGGTTCGAGATTAATAAAACAGGAAATTAATGAATTTTGGATGAAATCTTCCCAGTTGGGGGCAGGTTGTGCCTCATTAAGGCCTGTATTATTGATCAGATTGAAGACCTCCAGTACCTCTGGACCCAAACTGTTATAACCAGGCACCCAACTCCCTCCTCCTCCATAAAGAATGCTAATTGCAGGTAAAGGATTAATAGCTAATTGAGCATATTTTCAGACAAATCATCATCATGGCTTGACACTAAAATGAACGTCTTTAATATGCATGGCGACTGTCACACACAGTTAGCTTGGTAATGTCATGGAAAAGATTGAGAGATCTAAAAGAAAAAAATGTAATTTAAACCATATTCTGTAAGGCCCATATCCTTCTTATAACTGATGAATGATGGACGCAAATTCTACTGGAATGAGGCATATATTTGGCAACATTTCCATCCGTCCATTCTCGACAAGCAGTCCGCTGTACTGTAGAATAAAATGATACAGTAATCCTCAATTGTGAAATCTTCAGTTCAGTCTCCTCAAAGTTGTTATCCATTTTCTAACTCAGTTCAATTTATATAAATATTCTCAGCTGGGTTTAAAACTCACATTAAATGCTGACTTCCTTCACCTACGGTATATGCCAATATGTTAACAGGGCATCAAAGGTCTTTCTCTGTGTGACAACTGTGTGTAGTTACATCATGTGGTTGCATTTTGTTGTCTTCTCTTTGGTGACTATTTTTTTTTCTCCCAAGCAGCTTGCCATGAAAAATTAAATGGATGCTAAGTGACTAATGCATTTTCTCAGTCGCATGTTGAGACAATAAAAAATTAACAATAGAAGTAATTCATTTTGATTGGTGCCTGCAGTACTAAAAAACTTGTGTTGTGCCCTCATAAGTAATGCATATCTCATGCAAATTTGCCTCTTCACTTACATGCAAAATAATGTTGCTTCCATGTTATATAAATTCTGAAAGACTTTTAACTTATGTTCCAGCATGTTGTGATTGCAATATGCCCCTGTGCACCTCAGCCTGGCTTTGAAATATTTGCTTTTATTTTGAAGTTCCACCCAGTCATCTAATATGCATTTAACCAGAGGTAAACATGCATCCCAAGCAAGATTTCATTTTGTAACTATTAATTCTTACCTTTCTCCCTGGCATGGCTCATTGTCACACTATTGTAAACATCTTTCTTTTTGTTTTGCTGTCTGCTACTTGGCATATCGCTACCAGCTCTGCATGCCTTAGATTTAACTGTCATTTAGCCTAATGCAGCATCCAGTTCTCCTTGTTTACATGATGTTAGCCTGACTACTACCACCGTGGCAACATTAGTTTGTTTGTTTCCTAAAGTGATTCAACAAATAGATTCAATGTTACCGGGATACCTACAGTACAAGTGTAAATCAGTATATTTGCAAGAAGAGCAGACATCCTTATTGTGTAGTAAAAGTAAGTGGTTTGTTACTACAGTTGACTGAAGGGTAATATGGTCATGATTTGAGTCATGGACTACAGTTTAAAGGTGTTCTTTCACAGCTGGGTATAACAATAGAATTTGTAGGGATTTAACGTTTAATCATGAAATAATTTGCGACTGATGAACTCCCCGAGTAAATGAAGCAATAGTAAAATATCATCATTAGAACTTCATGTACTTTTGGCAGCTTTATGCACTGTAAGTTTCCAGATTGTACGATGCAGTTCTATGCAGTGTGTGCCACAGGTTCCAAGTGTTTTTCACCTGTGTGCCATGATATAAATGCTTTTAACAGCAGGTCACATTTTATTTATGTGTTAACAATTTTTGTACAGGAACAATAAATACCAAGCCATATATAAATAATCATGAACATATATAAGCATGTGTAAATAATAGATGATTTGGTGTACACTATTTAGCTAATGTCTCCTTTACTTTCCATGTCTACATACTGGACAGGTAGACATAAACAATAGACAATACAAAGAACATACATTTACAGTAAACATAACAACATAACAATTGCATACATGTTACCTCAGCCCTGCCTCCCCCCAACCAACACACACACACACACACACACACACACACACACACACACACACACACACACATACACACTCCTCTCAGCCCCTCATGAACCCCCTTGTTATCCCCGTATGGCATCTTGCTGAATGAGTGAATCCATCCTGACAACAAATGGGATATAAGACAAAGAATATGTTTCCCTTCACTCCCCTGTATTACTAATAGATAGACTGTTGGGTTGCATAGCATAAATACTTTAACCATGTCGCCTCCATTTGTAACTGTGTGGCCCAAACTGATTCAAACAGGAACATATGAAATATAAATTGGCATTTTATAATGGCCTTTTGTGTGCGTCTGTCTAAGTGCGTGTGTTGCATTGTAGTGATGCTCTGCAGGGACTCTCCAGCCCTTGTAGACAAAGTAAATTGAGGAAGAAGAGAGACAAAGCTTTTCTGTGGGGATTTGAGTTGCGATGCCAGGCAACTGTAGCAGGTCAGTACAGGGAAATATACATTTGATCCAGCAACTTTTCTGCCCTAATTACCCCTAAAATACACCCCCAATCACTTAAAAATCAGACAAACAGGAACTCCTTTAAAACAAAATGTAGGCCTATATGCTAAAACGTGGTTATTGCATCTAACTATAAACGATACAGACTTAGGGCCCTATCTTGCACTCAGCGCAATTGCCTTTGTACACCGACGCATGTATCATTCCTATTTTGCACCCCACGCACAGCGGACTTTTCCCTCCACAGACGCACGTCGGTAAATTAGGGAATGTATTTGCGCTCCCGGGGGCGGTTCAGTGAAAAGAGGAGGCGTGTTCCGGTGCAAACGTTCCCTGGTGCTATTTTGCAGTTTCAGAAAACAATTCCGCCACTGACCATGAAAACCTGGTCTAAAGTCAGTGGCGCTAGTCTAAAGTCAGTAGCGCGTTATTCAGATGCTATTTTAGGGGCGCATGCTTGGCCATAATAAGCGTGTGCACAAAATGCATACACTTCTCTCATCTACACGGACGCAGCAGTTCCTATTTTTGCAAACCATACATAATTACAAAGGAAAATATTACTGAAAATGCGCTTCAGGTGTTTGGATAGATCAGGAGGCACTTTACAGTACAGTCCTCAAAAAGTTGCAGCATTCTTTGTGGCTTGTTGTGTTTTACACTTTTCCATGAATCATGGATGTGTTGATGACATAAATGAGGAAATATTAGAGGACTTAAGGAGACGTGATGTTGAACTACGGCGGGATTGGACACTCCGGCGTAATCTGGCCTGGGAGTGGCAATGCGCGATGCGCTCCTGGTGGAGCGGGTGGACGGAGATGGAGTGGGGGGAGGAGGAAGGGGCACAAAAGGTGCAGGTGGTGCGTTTGGAGGCCCACGCTCCATGGCTGCAGCAATCCTCTCCAGACTTGAGGAGATGCGCCCGAGAGGCCGCAGCAACATCGCCACCCGGACAAGACGGGCATTTATTACTTTGCCGCATCTCAAACAGCTCCCGCTGGCGTGCGCCAGGCAAATCCGCCGTCCTAATAGCAATCCGCCATGGAACAAAAGGGAATGTGAGATGACGCTCTGATTGGTTATTTTCACGTTACGCCCAAACCACACCTAGCTACTTCAGACCAACCCATTTCAGATTTGCGTCGGGCGCTAGACTCATTTATCCCGCTGGTATAATAGCAACAGCGCCCGAGATCCGCCCACAAAGCTACTTGCGTTTTGCGTTCCATACTTGCGTTTCAGATCGTTAAAATAGGGCCCAAGAGGTACATATGAAAAGGTGCATTCCAATAACAATGTAATAAAATTGAAGTAAATGTGACAATTTTGCTGTCATAATTTAGATGCTCAAGGTTTTGACTTTTATTAAATGTAATGGTTGTACATGGAATAGATAGAACAAGCCATACAATTTAGAACATTTCAGTAATACAATAGGAATGCAAAAGTTTTCAATATGTCTTAGACTGCGTGATATTTTAAGATGTCCCATGTTATTTTTGCACGCCTCATATTACTTTATGCATGACAAACTGTATTTGTCAAAAAGCGAGACAAAAGTTAAACATTAAACACTAGAGTAAAACAAGAAATTAAAAAGAAAGGGTCAAATGAAGTACTCAAGGAAGGAAGGATGCCAGAGAGGAAAGAAAGCTGCCTGGGGGGTGAAAAGTGCTTGTTGCGTACCACAAGAGGAAACCTAGTTACCTGAGCAAATGCACAGAGCATGTTGACCAGAAGCAACATGGTTTTTTGGAGCTTGTACTACACTCCTGTTGGACATCATGTCAACCCAGTGCTGATCCATCACACTCAGGAACACACACACAACAACGCACACACACACACACACAAGCATCTCCGACCGCAGATCTGTCATTGTAAAGGCTGTAGAACATCTTGTCTGTCTAACATGTACACCAGAGCTAAACTGCTGTACTACATCTTAAATCAAGGGTCCATCATTGTACTGGCTGAAGTACATCTAGTCTGTCTTGTTACAAACCTGAGGCTGCAAACTGAGGCTATTATGCCTTATTGGATTTTACACATCACATGCACACACACACACACACTCAAAGAAAATTTTATATTGACTTGATTATATGGCCATAATGCATCTACACACACCATTACACAGTGACATAATTACAAAGACATAAATAGCGCAAATAAGTACATGCATATTGTGTCCCTCTATATCACCTCATCAGCTGTTTTCTGACAACCATATTGATGTCTGACTGACCACCAACGCCCTCTCCTTTTTCCTCACACACACAGAAATACATAAAAACAACTGTCCCAGGCTGTTAGTATACTCCAAACGAAACTGGGGGCGTTCTTTGGTAGTGTTGTCAAACGCAGTCCTGTGGGCAAAACCCCATCACGCACACAGATATACACACATAACACGCGATGCGATGACTTTGTGATAAAATGAGTTGTGTTCATCAGAATCATCTTGTTGTCAGTGTTCCTATTGTACAGAAATTTGCTAGGTATGGGTTGTTTAAGATATCAAGATGCAATTAGTCTACTCTCTTAGTGCTTTCATCAGCCAACTTGTTGATGTAATTTATTTCAACTTTAAAAAAAAATGTGTCACCCCTCAACCACCACCATTTATACGACACAAAGTCGTACAGTGAGTCCAAATCCCAACTTTCCACCGACCCCAAGGTGGAACAAGCTTGAACTTGATGCATTTACAAAGCTCCTTCAGGGAGGAACAGAGACATCTGAACTGCAGCCCATATCAAATACTTCAGCTTTCTGGAATAAGAATAATGTTAAATAGTTTCAGAAATGAAGGGAGAAAAAGATAGACAAAAAAATGATAAAGTGAGAGGAAGAGGTAAAGAGACAAGGAGACAGAAAGACATGAGCAAGAAAGAAAGAAGAAAAAAAAGATACAATTGGGCAGCGAGGGAGAGATAGAGAGGGTTAAATAGTCAAGAGACAGTAGGAGTAGAGACAAGCCTGTCCATACGGCTCAGGGAAGTACCAGTTGAGATAGCACTGGCAACCTTTGATTTACAGATTATCTCCTTATCCTCTCCTTTGTGATAAGTGGACATTGGATCTATCTGGAGTGACTCACTGTTGGTCTCTGTCTGTCTGCCTGATTGCCTTGTCTGACACACACACACACACAAACGCACACACGCCCATGCACACCATGCACATGCACATATACATATTCAGAAACATTGCCGGGGTCATTATCAGATCACACACATTTTTAGCATAGACACACAGTTTTGCACTATCTCACAGACACACACACACACACACACACACACACACACACACACACAGGGTCTGGTTGAGCACCCAGGGGATGGATAGCATCACATTTAAACACTTAACAGACCAACCAGCTGTCTTAATGTATCTCAGACTCTTCCTCCCCACCCTACAGCTGCTGTGAGAGATAGACAGATACTGCAGATGTTTCTACTAATGGATGAAAAGACAAATGGGGCTTTAAAATGTATAGCTATACCACATGGGTGGTGTGTCTTGAGGAGATAATTATGAGACATGTTCTTTGTCTGGTGATTTTTATCATATGCTATTTTATTAGCTCAGCTGAAAATGTATTCTGCAACTTCAGCAGTGCAATGTATCACGTTGTATACTACATGTTTTATGATTTCCTGTTCCCAGTCATTTTGTCATAGGTGGCTGTCATCCTGAACAGCTAAGAAGGATTACTACAATTTCACATTGTTACGAGTGAATATTTATTATTTTACACTAGCAAGAATTGTGTTTCATAGACTACGGCAAGGGAGAGGTTTATTTGTTATCTTAAATTACTTTCGTTTGACATAAAGTTCCGTCCTTTTCTCATGGTTGAAATTGAAATTTCCGAGAGGCAAATGGAGTGGTAGTAAGTCTCTTGCTCCTTTCTCATCACAGTGCTCAGAAATGCACACTAGTATGAGTGATAATATTTCCTGATAATATAGCCTGTATTTGGGTGTTCACTGTCCTGTACCGTGCTGGCATCTTATTCAGTTGAGTCAGACCCAAAAATCTGATACCTATTGAAATAAATAAAAAAATGAGCATGTTCAAATTGAGCAAATCTCCTTTGAAGCAATATTAAGCAACTTTTTTACCTTACAGCTTCAAAATAATTTTAATGCTACACTGACTTGTAATAGATAGAATGGTGTTTCTTTCATTCCACCTCTACGGTGGCCCGAGACAGTTCAACACAAATACAAAAGCCACAACACAAATGCAAAATTGACAACACAACTGCAAAAGCCACAGCACAAATGCAAAAGCAACAACGGAAATGAACGACAACGGAAGTGACCATCTACACAGCGTTGTCAGCTGTGACATGAAATGCTCTTTATTTTCTCAGCTGACACCGCTGCGTAGACGGTCATTTCCATTGTCATTTATTTCCGTTGTTGCATTTGTGTTGTTGCTTTTGCATTTGTGTTGTAGCTTTTGTGTTTGTGTTGTAGCTTTTGTGTTTGTGTTGTAGTTTTTTCATTTGTGTTGTTGCTTTTGTATTTGTGTCGTGGCTTTTGCATTCGTGTTGTAGCTTTTGTATTTCTGTAGAACCGTCTTGGCCAGCGTACCACTCCATGCCCTGAACGCATGGCATGCACTATTGCACTATTTCTTGCACTATTTAACTTTGTTGAGCGGGTATGATTTCCTGGGAGAAGTGCGCAACACTTTACACCACCAGCTAGCTATAAGAACACAAGCCCGAATCTCGGCCAATGGGAGTGTAATCTGAGCGGTGCTGATCTGGGCAGACCGGCATCAGCCCCCCAGCGCTGAGGTATGCACTGGGCGAATTTCAGCCGCCACAGCTGAGAGGGCCCACAGGGTTCAGCAGCAAATTATTGTCTCAGTTGTGGTCTGACAAACCGTAAAATCATCAAATTTAACCTAGTAAGTAATAATAATAATAATATTAATAATTAATATTCTGGCTTGCTTTGTCTGTTGTTGTTGCCTTTGCTTGATGTTTGGCTGTGTTAGCAAAGTTGTCGACTCGCTAGTTTTTGTTCCTAAGCCAAGTCAGTTAGGTTTAGCTTCTGTATTTGCCGGTTCCAAAACTTTCAGCTTGTCAACAAATGCACATGTACAGCTGTCTATTAGAACAGTAACACTTAACTATAACCACTCTGAAGAGGTGCCAAATTGCAAATATATCAATACTTGCATAATGTTGGTCACTCCTGAGGTAGAGAGAGAGTCTGGGGTATGCAGAGCTAGATAGTGATTCAGATACATTAGCTTGCATTATTTGTTTTGTTAATCATCAGAATGGATAACAAAATCCAGTACAACACTTTTCTTTACTTTTGTCTTCATACAAATATACATGACAATGAAAGATGTTAGAGGACATGGCTTCGAGCGAAGTTTAATGTTAAAGGTTTCCTTTAGGTTGCTGTGAGTGTGAGCATTATTTGCTGTGGCCGTATGGTCTACTGCATATAATATGAAAACATCAGTGATGTTGTTTCATCTATTTTAGAGTGGACAAATAAGGAAGAGGGAGAGAGAGAGAGAGAGAGAGAGAGAGAGAGAGAGAGAGAGAGAGAGAGAATTAAACCATTAGTCAAATGTTATTAATGACTCGCCCATATGCATGTGCTGGACAATTAACCATTCACAGGTGAATGTAACCGATAGGCGCCTTGCTTTCTCCGCAGCAAATCGAATGAACTTCGATAACATCAATGGCATCCCTCTTTTTTTTTACTGCACTCATTCATTCTGCTCTTTTTTTCGTTTTGTTGTCCGCAGTACGCTGGTGTCCCTTTGGTTATCAAACTATCACCCAAATTTGCTCGCCCATCTATCGCGGCGGTGAGAGGGAAGGAGGGCAGGAGAGAGGGAAGAGCCTAATTACTTTAGCCTGTTCCGCTGTCAGGTCATTAATAAAACCTAGTTATCTTCCAGTGATGCCCAGCCAGAAGCCTCCCTCAGCCATATCTTCACCTTATCTACTATAAAATATTTGAGAATTTCTTCTCAGAAAATAATTCAAGATATTTGTCTGGCTTGGATATTAAGAAAGGCGGGAAAATACTGAAACCTATAGTATTTGACGAGGGCATAATGCGATATTATGTATTCAACTGGATAAATGTGCTAGAATTACACTGGCCTCGGCTTCATAAACATTGATGGATCTGGGCAACCTGCAAATGCAGATAAGGACTGTGGAAAAATCACTGGGGCAGCTTTTAACTTCTTGGCCAATGTATATTTAAAAAGGAGTATATATGCTATAGGTTACATATGCATTACTTATTCCTTTGCCAACATATGTACAGTACATCAGTGACAAGCAGGCAAAAATGAATAGTCAATAACAGCATGGCGGGGTTGTCCCACGGACGTATTTTACACCCACCTCCATCAAATAGAAATAGTTATGTGATATTGAATTGATTTCCTTTAGTGTAACCTCTATGGCCTGTTTGCTTGGGAGTCTGGCAGATAGAAAACAGAGCACAGAGTTTGTAAATCAGGTTGGGAACATGAGGCAACACTGTTTTTACCTGCTATCATCGGTCTATACAAGACTGGCACTAAGTTTACATCTTTTATCCACGGCCAGCTGGTCAAATCGGGCAAACTGCTCACTGGACCTGTGAGGGCTGGGTATGGTCGCAATAGTAACAGTCAAAGGGATTATTCAGGGTATTATGTTGAGTTTATTTTGGCAAATCTTTTGCTGTGGCGTTAACGAGTAACATCGTACCAGTTCAGCTGTCTGGCTTCAGTTTTCAAACCCTGTTTTTCAGGTATTTTTTTTTAACACACAACATGTGTGTGCATGAGTGTTAAGTGTGTATGGTGTTCTGAAGCTCTTGGATACAACCCATAATACCCATCCATTATCATCATCATCCCCCACCCCTGATGACAGGTCGTTTCCAGCTGCTTTGAAACAGTAGCACCCTCAGCTGTGGACAGGTCTCTGATCACACAAGAGCTGCATTCAGCAGGGAATCGAGTGGATAACTGGATATGGATTATAAAGGATGCTGCTCACTCAAAATATCCCATCCAAAGCATTCCACTGTAACTCAACTCAGCAGAGGAGGGAGGAGGAGTGGAGAGTTCAAACAAAGTGTGAGGAGGAAGGAGGAACAGGTGTCTCCTCGTGTTCAATGGGCAAAGAGAATGACAAACTACATTCAGTCTAATCCAAGTCATTACACTTTTTTCATGTAGGATTTAGAAGCAGCAAAGTGTTTCTTCTATTTCATAGCAAAATAAGTGCTATTCATAATTCTCAAGAATGGAAGTTTAAGTACAGCACCTAATTATGTTCTTTTTTTATTCAACTGCATTCTTGTATAAACTAAGCATATTTTTGAAATCAGTAACAACTTTGATTGTTTTTAATACTGTGGTGTGTTCTTGTACTTGCCATTTACAGTGGCTCCCTTTTTTGTCGCTTTATAATGGGACTTCATGACTATTACATTACATTATTTTTAGGTTTACTGAAAGAATCATACCAATGGTTCTGCACTCTTGCAACCCTTTCTCAACATTTTCATCAGAACGTGTATAACATTGAATACATACAATTAATAATAATCGGCTACATATATGGCAGATTAATTAAGCTAGAAAAATGATTTTAATGAAATAATAGGAAGCACAAAAAAAGGAATTTGTTAAATTCAGCAAATATACAGTACGTAGGAACTACATTCATATGGGACGATTCTGCACCTCCTTATTTACATTCAGTGCTAAGGAGGGAAATAGTCTGACTGTGCCCTGTAGAGAGGCGGAGAGTAAGAATATAAAAATAGGGGTAGTGGACCGGTTTGTAATGGGTCCAACTTGTATACAGGGCACCTGAGTTTGGGTCTCCTCCTTTCTTTTAGCCTCAACCACAATCTTTCCCTACTCTAACTTTAACCAACTTTTTTAGTTGCCTAACACTAACCATACCATAACTGTTTAGTATGTGTAACCTTAACCATACCCTAGTTGTCATGCACTGATATAGTAAAAGGAATGAATGTTAAAAGTGTTGTCATTGAACGCCGTTGGTGGTTTTGGAGAATAGTCCAATATCTTGTAAGGTTATTGGTGACATTTGAACTGCTCAATTTCTTTTTTTGAAGATGGACGTAGGTACTTTCTTATCGAATTACACATTATTTTGTTCATTAATACTAACAAAAGCATTGTCAGATTCCAGTACCAGTTCCAGGCCGGCACCATCCCATCAATCTAAAATATTTTGATGTGTTTTGAAAAATTGTCAACAGTATTGTAGAGTGTATACAATTTGTTGGTCATGGGCTGTAAAATCTAATATATTTCCACAAATGTTAACTAATAGTGTATCCAGAGCTCTAATGAAGTTCAATTTATCCTGAAAGAACCCCAGAGACAACTCACACTCCAAACTCCTTCGTCGCTCTCTGTCAAAAACTTTGGAGTGTATGTGCATGACCAAAGAACATGTTTTAGAAATAAAGATTGCATATGCTCTTTGTTTATCTTAGATGGCCCTGTAGATAACATCAACGTCACAGCTGGCGTACTGAGTTTAATTCAATCACACGCACACACACACACGCGCGTAACCCACCCCCTATGATTCAGGCTCAGCCATGCCCATCTCCACTGCTCTGCATTTAGGACTCATGAATAAGTAATGACATCTCTCATCACCTCAGAGCACTGACAGTCAGGCCAAGAGCTTTCATCTGCTCCAGCCCATGTTCAATGTTAATGTTTTTCTTCCTTCCTGATCATGTGACAGACAAGCAGCTGACCCGAAACCACCATAAACAGAGGCAACCTGTAAAAGCATGACGGTGAGGAAATGGAAATATCAAGCAACATTATTTGATTTAAAGTCATTACTTAGGCAGGATCAACGCTCGAGTTTGCAAACTTTTTAAAACCCAAGTACTAAAATGTATTTCTGAAATTAAAAAAAAGCAAATGTCTCCTACTATATTATTAATAAGTTATTTAAAAGTGTAGATTGGGAAATTAAATACAGCCTATTTCCGCCAGGAACTAGAATGAAAAGAAAGTCAATAAAGAAAAATGCCCTTAAGTGAGGACTCACAAGAATGAGGTTGCTCTCAGGACACTGGAAACAAACACAGATACAGTTAATTCAACAAAAACACAAAGGCAACAACACCTAACTATGTTCATTGACATTTTCAGGGCATTTAAGACCAGCCTGGCAGTCCGTTTTTTTTAAGTCCCCAAAAGATCAATGAGATAATCAGATGATCATATCCACCATAGTGTGTCAACGGAGCATCAGAATGGGACTAGTAACAGTTTGTGCTTCATTAGACACATGACCTATTAGCAGTACCACTGTAATGCCTGAAAAATGCAAAACATTGTGGGATTTTATGATGGTGAGGATCACCAGTGAACCTATTAACCAGTCATACATGTTTATAGCTTTATAGATTATGAATAATTGACATCTTACGCTATGTGGGTCATGCAGATTGTATTAGTTATGTGGAATGATTTGTTTAAACACACGGACTATTCTCACAAATTGATTGACACCTTCTTGGAGGGTAAATGTGGATCTACAGTATCTCTGTCCCTTTTACTCTCATACAGTATGGAGACACATCAAAGCATCATCAATATAGGACAGCAGTTTCTTAGCAGGATTATATGGGATAATCAGACAGCTTTCGTCAGTTAAGATTGTATAACCAGTGCTGTAACTTCTCAGTTTACTACCAGACATATCACTGTCTGTCTCTCCCTTTCAATGTGTGTTGTATTATAATTCTCTACTTTCTCCTCTCGACGTGCAAATTTCTTTCTGTGTAAAAATTTAAACTTTCAATTTTGTTTTTTGACACTTTTTCCATTTTTGAAATTTTTGAATTTAGTCACTTTTTCAAGTTTTTGTCTTTTTGATTTTTGCGATTTTTTCAGCTTCAATTCATTTATCAACTTTTTCAAATTAAAATGAAAAAACACCAAATCAATAAGTAGTGAGCTGATCATTTCATTTACTTGTGAAGAGCGTTGTATATGGTACCATCCACGTTATTTCTTTTGACAATTTGGTTGAAAGAAACCCACATTTCTGATGTAGGAACTTATCAGGAAAATATGTCAGATTTGACCCGAGGACAACAGGAGGGTTAATTTAATCACAGAACTGCATGTGCACCCTTCCTCACCCTCAAATACCAAAACATGGTATGACCAAACCAGAAATTGTTAACAGTTTTTGTTATGCAATACAACAGCTGAGTCTGAGTAAAGTTAGCCACAACTTTTGCCATCCTACTTCTTCACTATAACTGCAACTTATTTATATAAATGAATGTCTAAAAAGATTTCACAATTGTTATTCTACGACCGTGTCAGGTTGGTCTTCTTCTCCACAGGAAATGATGCATTTTACAGCCACAGCGGTTTCTTTGGAATACATTGACGTATAATAGAGGAACTTTTACAGGAGCAAAAGTAGCAAAAGACACCATGGCTGAACAGCAGTCTTGCATAAAGTACTTGAAAGCAATACTTGAGTAAAAATACAAGTATCTTAGCAGGAAATGACTTTGGTAGACGTTAAAGTCACCTTGTAGAATATAACTTGAGTAAAAGTCTTAAAGTAGCTGATATTTACTGTACTTAAGTATCAAAAGTAATATTCTGATATTACATGTACTTAATTATTAGAAGTAAAAGTAAAAACTAACTTTGATTATGAACTTTATTGTGGCTCCCAAGTGAAAGGACCAAACACTGCATATTTTGAGAATGACATCAGCAACGACGAGACAGAATTTAAATTTTTTTTGTGAGGAAGAATCTTTTACTCTAACATACGAAAAGAGTATTCAGTATTCAGTATTAAACAGGGGGTTTAACATTATCTTTATCACCACCCCATTCACCAAACCTGCTTTTTTGCAGTCTAACAAATTTCTTCTGATTTTATTTTGTAGTAACGAGTAACACAGATGCCTATGAGAAATGTAGCGGCGTAAAAGTATACATTTTATCAAGGAAATGTAGTGAAGTAAAAGTAAAATATTCCAGAACTATAAAGTAAAGTACAGACGTGAAAAGTCTACTTTGTACCAAGTACCAAGTACATTACAACACTGCTGGACAGATACAGAAATGATACAGCTATTTGGGGTGTTGAAAACTTTAGTCCAGTGATGGCAAAGAAGTAGAGATACTGCTGTGAGAACACAGGGAAATGTAATTCACAACACCAAAGCAATGCCCATTTTCAACCAAAGGGGACACAAAAATCACCAAAATCAAGGATTCTGCAGAGTACCAGTTTGAAAAAAGACACAAAAAGGTGAATGGTCTGGTGTACAAAGCACACGACACAGAGACAAGCTTGTGTTGTAAGGTTTATTGCAGATGTCCTGTAGAGTTTTCTTGTAAACAAACTAAGCTAACTTTTTGCATTCAGTGTTACCCACCAAAATACTTTCCATGTACGTTACTTGCTATCCGTCTTTTTCATCCCTGCTTCTTGCTGGTGCATTGCTACGTGTCTTGGTGCATTACAACCACCTGTAGATGAGTGGAATAGTGGGCAACAATTAGCAAGAATGTGTGTCGTTTCCACTAAGTGAATCTTTGAACAAACAAAACAAGGACCCACATGTAAAAAGCAATGCTGCATTGAGCTACAGAAACTCTGCATGGTATCTTTAACATTTAGTTAAGGTTAGGGACAGATTGTGGTTTTGGTTAACCACCAGAAACGTTAACGCATCCCATCTCGTGCTTCAGTCAGTTCAACTTCAGCAGCAGACCTGGACCTGGTACCAAAGTAGCTCTTCATACATACAATGCATTGCGAGTTTTATTTTTCCCCCCTACAGGTCTGTTGATTCATCTTAAATGTTACAGCGGTGATATATTTTCATCATTAGATTCATTGATGTGTGCAACAATGAATTGTGTTTGTGATCTGGCTACAGTACATCTTATCTTGTCTTTTTGAAATATGGTGAAAACCAAAACATCTAGAGATGGATTTGCCTTAAGGATGAGAATATGGTTTTTGGAGGCAGTAACTAATAATATCCAAGCCATCCCCATCCGTTATGCTTCTCTTTTTCTCTCTCTCTCTCTCTCTCTCTCTCTCTCTCTCTCTCTCTCTCTCTCTCTCTTTTCCGTTTCATTTATTTGTCCTCCTCTTTTGTCATTGTTGCCCTTCCCTCCCCACCCCCCCTCTCTTTTGCATATTCATTTCATGTTAAATTGATGGATTAAGTTATCCCTGGCTCAAAATCAATCGTGGCTTGCTATTCCTTTTTTCCTTTACACTGGACCGCTATCCCAGAGAAAGAGAGAGGGAAGGAAAGAGAGAGACCGGGAGAGAGAGAGAGAGAGAGAGAGAGAGAGAGAATACATTGAGACACTGATAAGGCTCAGTCCCATTATATGTCATTTTAAACAAAGAAGCAAAGCAGCCTGTGGAGACTCCCTATCAGCTATTAAACAGAGACGTAGCATGCAGCCTGAGATTGATGATTAGCATTTTCTCCTGGTAGAATAAAGATGCCGGCCTGGACCAGCGATAACCGGAGAAAAAAAGAAATGCTTCCCTTTTTCTCGACTCTTTTTTCTTCCTTTTTCTTTGAGCATTTTCTTAAATCTGCAAATATCCATATCCATAAAAATGTCATTCTCTTCTTTCTTACACTCTCTTTTTCTCCCTTGCTCTCTTCTTTTCTCCCTCTCTTGACTCCCTTGCTTCTCTTTCGCCACTCTCTTTACTAAGGCACATAAATGTTGCTGTTCTTTTGTCTTTGCGTCCTTGTGTAATCTGTAAGGAGTGGACAACATGGAATCCCTTATGTCACAGCCGGAGACTTGTAAGTCCTGGCCAGATACAAGACAGAATGACACAGAATGAAAGCGGGATAAAAGGGGGGGATTTAAGTAAGAGTTTGATAGGAGCGTGTAGGGCCATTGTTTTCTTTGCTCCAAGACCAATGTCAACCATTGTGCTGGGACAGTTTAACACCATGTAAGGGCTACAAGACAGCTGGGTTTTAAATGTAGAGAAAGGATGGTTCGGCTTGATAATCTGTCTGCTGTTGAATGTCATTGTGTGCCACCACATTGGAAAATTACATTTACTCTTCAAAACTACATTGAATCCTCTCGTGCTTTTGATTTTTACTTTGCAAAACCCTTTAGAGGTTTTGCAAGAATAATCAGTTTTTCTTCTTCTCATAATTACAAGTTATGGAACGTGTCAGCCCCAGTCACCAGAGTCAAATGCTCACTGACCTTCATGTCTTTACTCTCTGCAGTATGTCTTTGTTAAACTGCTGTCTGTTTTGAGTTTTGTCTCCTCCATTTAATTCTTTTGTGATGGACAGATGCCTTTATCTTTTTTTTGTCATTTAGGCGTGCATTATTTGGATTATAATTACACCACTATGTACATTACTCTATTACACTCTGTACACTATATACTTGTGCAATTTGTACGTTTTAATTGTGTTCCTGGATTTGACTTTCTAAGCCACAGTTAAAGGCCAATGAAAAGGTGGCTGATTGCTTAATATTGTAATAAAGGTCGGTGCAGTATGGTATGATTTAATTCTGTTCCTGGTTTTGACTTTCTAAGTTTTCTTTACTGAATTCTGCTCTCTTCTACAGTCAACGTTGAGAATCTGAGAATCGTATGCTTGTTAAAAACAAACCAAATCTCTATTGAGGTGTACTCTCCAATTTTCCAGTCTTTGGCCTCTTAGGAGTTCTAGGTTCCTAATGCTTTTCTTCGTCTTCTTCATCTTTCAGATACATTCAAACAGAGGCCAACAACAACAACAGCCATTCTTTACCGATAGTTTTGAAATCGTTCTGGCTTCTTAAGCACATTCTCATAACTTTCCAGATGGTGGCACCATAATGACCATTTTTACCTATTGACCAATATTTTTTCCATCCCAAAGTTATGCAAATTAGATTCATATTTATGTCTGACTATTTGAATTACTACATTTTTTTAAAAGTTTCTCAATATATCCAATCACCTCCACATTTGCTATGCATGCTTGTTCGCCTATTAAGCACACTAAGGTTCATGAAATGTCATGGTATATTTCAAATTATCATTGTTTCTATGTATTTATTTCTAATTCTTTTTTCTTAATGAAGCAGCCTATATGCAAATCTGTAGATCAAAATACAAACATTGTCAATACATGTTGCTGCATAATCCAGGTTCTTTGAAAATGCCTATTACTGCGTGTGGCTGTATGTCATTGTTACCTATTATATATTATTAGTAGTAGTATATGTTTCCTTTTCTATCTCTAATGTCAAGAGGCATGCTTGTGATAAAATTGTATAAATGAAGTGCTGCCAATCACACAACACTTTCATTCAGGATAGTTAATAACGTGATTCTATAAAAAAAAACAGGCAAAACCAACCAAATAGTATGTCATAAATCAGATAGATATTGTTTTCATTCTGACTAAAAGTGCAACATTTTACCAGCCATAGCAGAAATGATGTGTTGCTTCACAACGCCATTGTCTTTAGTTGATGTATAATTCACATTATCAACCATACATACACAATATACATGTAAGAACATGCATATATTATACATAGACATGCATAAACAAACACATAAACCACTCTTGGCCTCCATTCAGAGACACAAACAAAATGATGTCCACACAAATGCATGTGTAGTATATTTGTGCAGAGGTATACACACACACATACAATGCATGCAGAAGTAACACACGCAGATGTAGATGTTCGATGATTGTCCTGTGGTCCTCCCAGTGGTCTTCCCAAGTGGTCAAAATAACATCACCAGAGCTCCTCCACTTGCTCAAATCTAGTACTGCAACAAACAAAATCCTGTAGGACATATTCCACTTTGTAGCCGCTGACAACACAAACATGTATTAAGAAATAACTATTTAGAAAATAGAAAAATATCAAATGTACATAACATCGTTTTTATTCATCAGTAATAACAAAAGTTCTCTGACTCAAAACAGTTGCAAGGATTACCTAGTGAATTAAGCCAAAAACAAAGATATGTTATGTAAGATATTACTTTTTACATATTTTTTTTAAAACAGAACCAAAATCACAGTTAGGTGCAGTTAGACGCAAAGACTCAACATATAAAGTTATGACTACATATTGAAATCCTATTTGAACCGAACATGACCTGCTTTGTACAGATGTCCTTCAGCATTTAATGTTTATTTTCAACAGTATATGATAGTTTTGTAACACATACATCTTAAATATGTACTGTATGTTGAAAGCATGTGTTGCATATTTTGAATATTTAAACTATGTTTACAAAAAATAAAATCCTAAACTACATGGTCCAAAAATATATAGTATAAGGAAATGTATTAATATGTACCTCAAGTGTGCATGCAAAGCAAATACAAACCATGAAGACGTCACTAAACAAAAAGGTCATCTTTAGATGATGCATTACGTCAACTAAACTTGACAGAAGTGAATATGAAATAAAAATGCAAAGGCCAATGAAAAGGTGGCTGATTGCTTAATATTGTAATAAAGGTCGGTCATGTAGCAACCCTTTAATATTTCTACAAAAACCTAATGTGTT
This sequence comes from Perca fluviatilis, assembly GCF_010015445.1. Taxonomy (NCBI): domain Eukaryota; kingdom Metazoa; phylum Chordata; class Actinopteri; order Perciformes; family Percidae; genus Perca; species Perca fluviatilis. The sequence continues at coordinate 15,609,615 of NC_053118.1, forward strand.
TTCCAGACAATTGCGTTATACTGAGCTACTCCATTGGGTTAATTGGTGCTTGTTTGCTTTGCTCAGCAGCAAAATCCCAGTTACTGGTACGGGAGAGGGGGTTCTTCTTCTTATTCATTCACGTTCTACACTGAAATGTTCCCAAGTCTGAGGATTAGAGCTGGCTACCCTACAATCATAATCTCTAACCTCTGGGTTGTCACCACCGCCATAGAGATTTGAACTAGATGCCCTGGAGAAGATGAGGAAATGGCAGAGGGAAAGCGTCAACAGGAAAAGAGAGCGTGAAATCAAAATGCCATTGCTTTGATACCTTTGTCATCACCATAGATGTTCAATTAGACTAAACAGTATCTGCCTTACAGAACAGGATGTAACAAAGGAGAGTCAAAGAGAGAGAAAGAGAGGGGCGGGAGAGAAGACATTTGTTGCAGTGTTGACAGATGTGGAGACACGGAAGGAGATTTCTCAAAAACAAAGAACATTTGACACAAGAAATGTGACATCAGCCTTTCAACAATCTGACCTAGCCTCGTCTCTTGACATTTGCCCTATCTGTTATGATGTGATATAATGTGTGTGCTGGTCCTCTACTGTGTCATGTAATTGAGCCAAAGTTCTGTTTCGATTGTTGCTTCTTTTGAATGAGTGGGACTGGCAGAGAATGAAGGGGAGTAGCGAAGTAACTCAGTCACTAACTGAAAATAATAATTGTAAATATACTTGTGTGTGTAGGATCTTGGGGACATTGCAGTAACATAGCACATTTCTAAGTGTCTTGCGCATGTGTCCTTCCCGCTGTCCAGCACCTTGCGTGGCAACTCTGCCGCCAACAGGGTGTGAGTGTATGTGTGAATGAGAGTGCATACCGCTTTGCCCACTAAGGTAGAAAGATGCTATGTAAGTGCAGTCCATTAACTATTTACATGTCTAAGACCCATGTGGCTCCATGACACCCCATCATTTGGATACTAACAATTAGGGTTATAAATACGAGGAATGCATACGAATTACAGTGCTTTACTTTACGTAGCTACATATATGTACGAATGGTTCACGAGAACAGACTGAAATGAGCCAGGCTAGCTGTTTCCCCTGTTTCCATTCTTTGTGCTAAGCAAAGCTAATTGGCTGCCGGCTGTAGCTTGTTTATCTTAGTGAGTGAGTGTTATCAATCTTCTCATAACTCTCAGCTAAAATGCTAATAAGCTAATTTCCAAAAATGTCAAACTATTACTTCAACTCGGATATGTGATGCTAATGCTTTGTTTACTGTGAATTAAAAACTTGTAGACACATAAAATAAACCTGCATTTAATTATCTACTGTGTACTATCTGCTTACATGAAATCTACCATAAATATAAGTCTCCTTTCCATATTAAACGCTGGGGCTTAAACTCTATATTTGGCCAACACAAACTAAATATGGGCCATCTTAGAATGACAAATTTCAAAGCAAAGCCTTAATGTTCTTCCTCCGAAAGCACCTCACACATAACAGGAGATGTGATGAGATGTGAGATGAGATGTGAGGTGAACTACTGAAGTGAAGGGTTTGCCTTTTAGTGAGTATCATTTAAGCCAAATCATATACATAATAGATTATTCCTACTAAATTATGAAGCATAACACCTGTCACACTGTGATGTTGACAGTGTTGTTTTATACTTTAGAAACTTGCTTGTTGAAAGATCTGGTTCTTAACCAATGTATTGTGATAGTCTGGTGGATCTAGTGAGCATTGTATACTTCTCAATTATAGTAGAAAATAAATTTATAAGAGGAAGGAAGTTAAACTAAGCTGTAGCCCCTGTATTCCCTTCTAAAGCAATGCCTTTGGGTTTTATGAGCATCTCATACATACACACACACACACGCACACGCACATGCGCAAGCACACGCACGCACACACGCACACACACACACATGCACACACGCACATGCACACACACACACACACACACAGGTCACTGATGTCCTAGTGCCTTATCACGGTTTTAGCGCTGAGGCAGATCAGTGGTTTCTGTCAACTAACACTCGCCTCTTGATGATAGCACAACAGAGCATGGGTATCTGTATTGTGTGTGTGTGTGTGTGTTTCCTCTTCCTGCTCGCTATCATCCAGTCACATTCCAAAGCCATGACCTCCCCTTTCATTCCCAAACAGGCTTATATCTCTATTTGGTGTGCCTCCTCTGTTTTATTCAGCACTTCAGTCTTTTCTATCTTTCTGTCTTTTACTTTCTTTCAAGAAGCTTGAGAACACCAGCGAAAGTGAAGCTAACACATAGAAGATCAAAGCATGTTGAAAATCCCAAATTCTCAGTCGCTCTGTGCTCACACCTCTCATCCAGGATAGCCTAGCATACTCCAAAGGTCAAAGGCCATCTCTTTCTATTTCTCGACTATTCCAGCAACATTTTTCACAAGTGTCAAATTCACGTGTTCAGTACATCATTCTCACCTCCTGGAAGGCGGACTCTTTTGAGATGGATGGTGATGATTTTCACCATCAAACATTCCCCTTCAGAAGAGGGCACTCAACACCACTTACTGAATTCTTGACAGAGAAAACACACACACAAACACACGCCTGTATAATCCCTCTTTACACACACCCCTGTTGTAGCATGTCTTTGTTTTTCCCTGTGTAAAATTACAGTTGTACAGGTGTTCAGCCGGCAAAGCAATGCTGACAGACAGGCATGCGAGGGGACAGCCAAGCACTTGTGTTCGGCACAAAGATCTTTCTTGTCTTACAACTGGCTGTCCTGCCCAGCATGTGGCTTTGGTTACAAAACCCGCTCTTCTAGCAGGAGCCCCCTTCATCTCCCTGAGGAACACAGAGGACGATGGAAGGTGCTTTCCGAGATGAGCGGCAAAGTGGCTTCCTCTTTCAAAGGGCCGTGGATGTACATGGCTCATGGATTCCTGTGTTAGCTGCGAGATAGCGCGGCACCTGGAGAGGCCAGACAGGAAGAAAGGACAAGAGACAAGAGGAGAGAGATGAGGGGGAAAAAAATACAAGAGAGAAGCGGCTTAGATTCAATGCCAGAGAAAAGAACGGCGGCTCTCTCCGATTTCAAATGTCCGTTGTGTGAAATTGCGGTTTCAAACGCTAACAATCTGACTGCCAGCCTCCCCCGCCCCGTCATCCTCCTCTCATCATCAGCATATTATGAAATGTGTAGATTAGCACTATCAAAAAAAGCATCCTGCACAAAGCTGAGTATTGTGATTTACGCTTTTACTTGTTGCACAATATCACCTCTCTGGTATAAACCTACAATTATATACTTTTTGTTTGAGCTTTTCTATCATAGAGCCAATTGTAAAACAGAAAATTAAATTGTTTCTATCGCATAGGCTGCAAAGACAAATGAGACAAAGCAAACGCCTTTGTTGTTGAAGCCTGGGACAGCGGTAAAACAAGGCCTTTGGTGATTGACACATCCGGAGAGTCCCCTGCCAATCTTGGGCACAATCCATTTCCTCAAGCCAAAGTGTTCTCTTTGTGTGTTGAATATGTTTTGGAACATGCCGGCCATTGATTGACATGGGCGCAGGGGCTGGTAAAACATTACTGTGGTGTGAAGCAAACAACGGTCCGTCTGTCACACTGCCTCAGATGTTCAGCCTGAGGGGGTATAATAGTGGTACAAAAAACTGGACATTCCCTCTCTTGTTCTCGTTCTCTCTCCTCCCTTTTGCTTTCACTCATTCTGGCTGCATTCCCATTCAACTCTCAGCCTGGTCTTCTGACTGTCTGCACTGATCTGCTGTATGTTTTCCTTTCTTTGCACTGCCTCCACTTTTCTTTTGTTTCAGCGAGACAGATTCGATCTTCAAATTTCATGAGCTGATTTGGCCAAGTGCAGGAAGCGGTTTCAGTTTTGGATCTGGGTTTAAAGGCACATTGGCAGTGATGGTGGGCACCCAAAGTACTAGCCATCATTCACATGCCCCTTGGGAAGTGGACATACACCAGTATTTTCATGAATTTCTAAAGCAATACATCTAAGGCCACTTTTAATGATGATCCCTGTAGTAATGTTGACAAAAACCACATACAGTAAATACATTGATTATTGTCCCATTTTCGCTTTTGCAGTACACCGTACATGTGGCTTTTGAGTAATTACTATGTACAACAATGATAGTGACATATTCATTCTTGTTTAGGATATTGAAACTTCCTTTTTTTCTCCTTCAAACAGTTGGAAGGCATAGCAGTGACACCCAGTGCGAGTCACCACCTTGCACCTTTCTCTTTCCAAATGAAAACAACAGCAAAAAATGCTGTATATATAAAATGACCTGATACTTGTGTATTTCCAAAATGTCATATGGATTGATTCAACACTGGCATTACAATTTTAATCAGCGGTGTAGAACCAGGTGTTAAAAGGCATGCAGCAGCCCTCCAGGCCATAAGAAATTGGACAAGGCACCAGGAAATTGTGTCTCCTGCAGAAACAAGTGTTTTGTGATTGTTTACCCCATGTCTTTAAATTGCATTTCTTCCTTTTTAATTTAAGCACCTCAGCTATGGGATTGAGGAAGGGAAAGAGAGAGGGAGACTGATGTAGGGAGGAGTGGGGGAAACCTTTTCCACAACCCCCCCTGCCCCCCTCTCTTCTATCCCTCCATCTTCCCCAGTATTAACCCTTTCTGATGTGATTCCTGTCAAATGCAAATGTCACGACCTGATATGGTCAGCCCACAGGGCACTATGACTACACGTTCCGCACCCAAATTAAAATATAAAGTCGAATGGTGTTTGTGCATCTGTGCCAGCAAAATGTGCATGCCGCATGTTT